>NC_085141.1:2232830-2551806 GCF_024139115.2 Armigeres subalbatus | reverse complement strand
AAGTAAAACAGAATAAATGAGAAAAAGAAAGTGACAAGCAAGAAATGTGATATAAGGAGCAGGGATCGTAATTCTCACTCATTCTTACGAGCAGAGAATGCTCCCTCACGCTGATTTTCGCTGAAAAATGGGTTTGCGGGAAAAGAAAAAAGGTGTGATGAGAGATAACCATTTCTACCAGTGCCGCGAAAAGTTGATTTGCTCGTTTTCTCACTCCTTTCTTCCTTTTCGTGCCATCATCAATTGCAAAAAGTGTAGCCTTTATGGAACAAATAACCTAATCCTTACATGCAGTCGATGTGGTGGTATGGCTATAGTGACCGCATCCAATAGCCATTTTTGTTGATGTTCTAGGTTCGATTCCCGTTGCGGTTATAATTTTTTTGTAATTGCTTTACGAAAATTTTCGCGAAACGTGAGTGAGGCGTAGAAGTGATGAAACGAAAAAAGAAATTCATCAAGTAGGCACGATTTTCGCTTATCTTCTAGGTTAGCTCTAGAGAAAAGAGGGATGGGAGAGAGATGTTTTTCACTACAAATTCCGAAAAAAGATTCTCCTCCGACCCGAAAATCGCTTGATTTCGTCTCATCTAAACGAAAAGTATGAACCCTGATAAGGAGAGATAAAAATGAGAAGTGAAAAGATAGAAAGAAGGAGGCAGGAAAAATAAACGATAAGAAAGGGAAAAGAAGAATGAAGAAGAACAGAGGAAAAAAAAAGAAAAAAAAAAGAAAGAAAGAAAATGGAAGATGGACGAAGGAGAAAAGAAGGACGAAGGAAGAATGAAGAAGGAGAGAAGACACAAGGATGCAAAAAAAGAAAGAAGCAACTAACAGGGAATGGAAAAATAGAAAAGAAATAAGGAACAAAGAAGAAAGAAATAAGTAAGAAACAAGAAAGAAAAATGGGAAAAAGAAGAAAGAAAGAAGGAAGAAAGAGAGAAGGAAGAAAAGAAGAAAGAAAAAAAGGGATGAAGAAGAATGATAGAAGAAACAAGGAAGAGAGAAGCAAAAAAGAATAAATGAATGAAGAAGGTAAAAAGAAGGAAGAAATAAAAAAAACAAGCAGAAAGAAGGGAAACAAGAAGAAAAAAGAAAGAAGAGAGAAAGAATGAAGAAAGAGAAAAGAAAAAAAGAAGAAAGGAGGAAGAAAAGATGAAAAAAGAAGTAAGAAGGAAAACCGGAGGAAGAAAGAATGAGGAAAGAAATAAATAAGAAAGAAGGTAGAAAGAAAAAAGAAACAAAAATAAAAAAGGTGGAAGAAAAGAAGAAGAAAAAAGAAGGAAGAAAGAAATTAGAATGAAGAAAGAAGTTAGAAGGAAAGTAAAAGAAGGAAAGAAGAAGGAAGGAAGACACAAGGAAACAAAATAATACGGTAGACAGAAGAAGCAAGTAACAGGGAAGGACGAAAGAAAGATGGGGGAAATAAAAAAAAACAAAGAAGGGAGAAATAAGGAAGTAAAAAGGGAGAAAGAAGGAAGAAAGAAGGAAAAAAGAAGGAAAAAATAAGGGAGGAAGAAGAAAAAAAAAGGGAGAAAGAAGGAAGAGAAAAGGAAAAAAGAAGAAAAAGGAAGAAAGACGGAAGAAAGAAAGAAGCTAAAAAGAGTGAAGAAATAAAGAATAAAGAAAAACCGTTTCCTGAAAAACTGAAAATAGAAAGAAAGTTTTTCTACAACTTTGCCTCGATGTTTGAATTCCACTATTCACAAAATTAAGGCGCTAGTTGCAGTGACTCATACTAAATGATAACAAAATTTCAATCTTTCAGTATAAGTTACTGCTACTAGCGCTATAGCTCCATTATTAGTGAAATTTAAAGAACGAACTGTTTGACAGTGTTGTAGAAAAACATTCGCACTAGATGTTCACCATACAACACATTTTAAAATTTAGCCTCTGGAATGTATTATTGGCAAACTAGTAAACGGTAAAACGCATATTACTAAATAATCGATAACATCCTTGCTTTGTGTTACTTTGTAGATTTCAAAAAGTGCCTGGGCACTTTATTTATTAATCCCATAATAAAAAGGTTACAAATCCTTATGTGCTTGACATTAAAAAACCAAACATAGGTCGGTTCAAGCAGCTGTGAATTATATTTCAAAATTTTCCATATCATTTGCTGCAGTGTCGCTGCGCTTGTGTCCAGTTGATAAGGGCCTACCGTCCTGCCTACACTGGGGCGTTTTGACCAGTGAAACATATTTTCGAAAATCGTAACATTTTCGAAGATGGAAGCAATTTTATGTCATATAAACCACTGAGAGAAGTTATTTTGCTGCCCAACTGAGTGTTCCAGTGCAAATTTTGCGGACAGTATGCTAGAGCCGCTCCAGAATTTTGAGCAAACAAACATAAAAAGTTACATCATAATTGTAACTTTTTGTATTTTGCTATTATTTTCATTATGTAATACAAAAATACTTTCACATTCACATAGTATGATGGTTTTACAAATATTTAAAGGTATAAACTGATTTTTACCCTTAGTTAGTTGTAGTTTTCTAAAAATCAAAGGGGGGCGTTTTTACCAGGTGGGGCGCATTGTACCGTCTTACCCTACTATGATCGCACTACAGCATGAATAACATGTTATTCAAATTGTCAACAAAAGAAAGCTCATCAAGATAGCCGAATAACATGTTACAAGGCCCTAGTGCGAGCATAGTATTAGCTCCAATTATCATTTTCAATCTATTAACAACAGAAAATTGAACAGCTATGCGGTGTTCAACTTAATCTGTAGAAAACACTTAAATAAAGTTAAAAAAATGAACAGCTATGGGACTCACCTCATATTGAAATTATTTTTCACATATTCATCGTGTTTGAGATATATGTGGCAATATTTGATCCAATGCTATTAAAAGTAAAAAGTATTAGCATAGCTAGAAGGAAGGTGTAACTAATTGATGCATCAAAGCTTTAAAAGGGAAAACAACTTTGCGACAGTAACGAAGTACCACGCGCCTCCATATATTGTATACACTAACAATAGTTGAACATGACCTACGTTGTTTCCTCACTAGCTTTAAAATTTCCGGCATTAGAGTGGTGGCACTTAAAAAATGTGAACTTTAGTAAAATATTACACTTTTTAACTGGTATTAGCTAGAAATGTTTTTCAAATATCGGATAAAATCTTAACAATTTAAAACCAACTTCCGACGATATTGTGCTACTACGTATTGTCACACTCTCCCCTACTGCTTTGGACGAACTTTTTATGCAATGGATGGCGCAAATAGTGATCATTATGGAACTGTACGTTTCTCGTAGATTCTGAACACATATGCCCTTCAATATTTGCATCCATAATCAGATATTAGATCCAGAGTCAACTGCCTTTTTTTCCTAAACCTGCTAATCGTTGTCGCACTTACGCCATAAGTGATGTTGCTTGGACACGTGTTCCGTACGGTCTACCGCCAATTCAACTTCGACTCCGATTTCCGGCCTTGGCTCTCGGTAGATTTGGAAATTAGAGTACGGTATATGTCTACAATCCCTATTACAAATCAACAGCAACGTGCTAAATTTGTCGTGTATAAAATCGTTCAAGTAACCGAAAAACTTTGCAGGTATAGGAAATCAGTTTAATTAGCCCCGTAAACAAATGTCGTTTAAAGTGTTAATGAATGATGAATCCATCACCCCCGGTCGGCCAGTGCATAGCACGCTACCAACCAGCGATCGTTCATTTTGGGTGAATTTCAATTGCCATCGTCGTCGCGATGCCGGCATACTGGTGGACGGTTGCCACTATCGAGACGGAGGAGAGACCTAATCATCATTATGCCGCGTCGAGACAACTATGACGACGACAACACAGCGGTCGACGATGGATCACAGTTATCGCTTCACTCCGGCTGGAGTCAGTCAATGAGTGTTTAGTCAGTCGTAAGAGAACCGTCGCGCTGCGCACATCGAACGGCACCTGGTCTCCTCAGAAACTGATTAGATATCAATGCTCAAATAAGTCGTTAAATGTTAATCAACCGTTGCCAGGTACGGGCTGTATTGAGGTTGTCCTGAAGGATACGGTAATATCCCGGAGATTCGCCAAAGGTGCTCGACGTTCAGTTGAAAGTTCTCGCGCGTGATATTTCGTGATCCAACTAGTAAAGCCGAGCTGTTATGGTAGAACTCAAACGATGTTCATGAAGCAACAGTAGAAGAAGCTAGCAACACTGTATTTATGGCATACTACATTCGCGATTCGGTTGTCGTACTGTCATTCCGACCTTGTTTGTTTTGAACCACCACGGACCGCCCGTAGTAGGCAGGCAGCCAGGCATAATCATCGAGCAGCCAGCAGCACACTGCATGGATGTGTAATGCTTAATTAAAGGCATCATAGGCGGACCGACTAACGAGCAAGAGCGAGAGAGAGTTTGTGAGAAAGTATTGGAGTAAATCGGAGCGAATTTGACACTCGCAAGGAAGTTAGCAGGGGAGAACGGCATACGCATCAAAAGGAATAACGCAAGGATATTTGTCCTAAGAAAAAAGGAAAAGAGCATACAAAAGTTTCGCTGTGCAGAAACGGGGCTCAAGTGTTATTTAGTGTTTATATAGGTTTAAATCCGAAAATCCTAGTGAGACAATAGTTTTCGTTGGATCCGGGAGTACTTCCAACGATATTCAAGATGAATAAGCTAGACTACGATGTCGATTGCTTAGAAATAAGGTAAATGAACCACCCAAGCATCAGATTATTGATTATAGTAGACTAGCCCCATAATTTTCCCCTGCATAGTATTTATCGTTGCTCGCCTCCTACGATTGCTACCTTCCCCGCATTTTTGCACGCGTAAATTCCTGCGCTTATTGTGTGTTTCGCTAAATACATCATTAATCGACGTATCAACTAGAGTCTACTGATTGAAGCATTTTTCTAAGTGCCATTGCTCATCCCTCTAATACTATGTAGCAGTAGTACACTCGAATCACTCTATCTGTCGTGCCATAAAATCTTACTTTCTACATGCGACCGCACGAAGAACAACAAATGACGTTTCTGAAAATTTTCTCGCGAAATACTCTATGTCAAATTTAAGAAGGTCACACTTCGTAGGAGAAACTGCGAGAAACCTCATCGTTTTATCGACGTAAAGAAATTCACAAAAATCTATTCTGATCGGCTACTCTTTTTTCCATTTCATCTTCCGCAGTGACGACCTGATAAGCATGGCCGAGGACAATACATTAGGTAAGCTCGATATAAAAAGACGGAAATATTGTTCGTTATATCGAAGAAAGGAATTTTTTCGATGATGAAATTTTCCACCCATCACCACCCCCAATTCTGACCATCTTCTTTCTCCCCTCATTCGCAGGTGACTTCTCACATATCGACGACGAGCTGCAGTTTGTGAAAAATGACGGTAATACATTTTAGCTTTTGCTTTTCGTGAATTTCCTTTGTTTCGCGTTTTCGTGAGTTCGTGCAACAGTAATCAGTTTGTGAACAGTGAAGATGGCAAGAGCCGAAACAGAGAAACAGAAACGCAACCAGCGTGAAAGTGAGAGTGCGAAGAGTTTTGACAGCCAGGCAGGCACATGGAACCGGACGGAAGTAGTGAGGAGACAGGAGAAGAACACAGGAGATAATGTGTGCATTATCAGTGGTTGGAACATGACAAACTTTCTGGTTGGAAAGTGCAAGTGATGAAAGCGGATTGTAAATGGAACCCAGAACAGTTAGCGGTGAAAAAATGTGCCTGGCGGACGGAATTCATTGTGCTTCCCAGAACAAACGCCAACCGAGTGCCTTGTGGCCTGGAGGGTACTCCCCGCTGCCGAGTGCATGAGGGGGTGGTTGAACGCGCGCGCGTGTGTCTCTCTATTTGTGTGTTGTTTGCACAAATCGAAGTAAAAGTGCATGTTCATAAACAGTACACTCCACTTATTCTCGTCTTGTGGCTGCTCTTTTTCTTACAGAAATAGATTGTATTCTCGTTCGTGCGATTACTGTTGCATTCTTGCTTGTGGTGTTATAACTGCAGACCGTTGCTGCTGCTATTATTGTTACTCGATATCAGAGCACTTTGAGTGATCGACGCTCACAGTGGAACGTGAATGGAAGATTGCTACAAACATGTTTACCGAATGGTCAAGTTTTGATCGTTGGGTAAAAATCGTGAGTAATATGCTGGTTAGGGTTATGAAAACTGGAATGGAATCTTCGGGTATATTTTTTTTGATTCCCTTTTTGCTAAGTATTTTTATTTTTGAGAAAAGATGCACAATGCTAAAACTAAGATCACTGTACAAATACTGACTCATTTTAAATAAGAATAACTTAAATCATTTAATCATTTGATAAGGTTAAAAATGTAAACAAACATTTATTTTTCCGCGTTACGGTAAAATACGTAGCTACGGCGTAGCTCAATGAAGCGATTTTTTGTAATTTACATTTAGTTATAAAACGTGAAAAAAAAAAATTCTTGATTATTTTTCACTATTAATTAGTTCTGTGTAGTATGGAAAATACGAAATATTCTCAAAAGTGATGCTTTATCTGATAACTTATATAAATTTTGTCTGTGTCGAAATTATGTTCGACAACTGGATAATAAGCAAGTAATAATTAAGTTCGACCCTGTTTTTGAATGCGTTCTGTAGTCTCATTCAGGTTTAATGTTGAAGCTTTTTTTATTTGTGCGCATTTTAAACAACTGAAAGGCTCAACGATAATAAATTTAGGTCAATTCATTTTTGCAACCAAATAGACCAAAATAGAAGTATTTTACTAATAATAGAACAGATACCCCTCCCTATCGTTTAAAATTGGTTGGAGACCATATTGAAAAAGTGGCGTGTAATGCTGAGGTTATTAATCACGCGTCAAGAGGGTTGTAAACAGCACTGCACGTTAGGGCAATGAAATGAGTATTACTGCCGAGGTACCACGCTATAAATTGAAGTGGTTACATTGTGCATTCATCTGAAATAAACTTTTATGGTTTTGATAATTGCGAGAGTCAGCTCAACTTTTGGATGTCAACAATGAGGTGAAAAAGTGATGAATACCAAAATACACGAATTAAAAAGTACTGTTTCATACAACACTAAATTTTCTGTTTCATTTTGGAAAAATTGAAAAAAAAAAACAAATTAAAAATATACTTTTGCTTAGAAAAATAGTAATGCATATTCATACTGCAGTGTGATTGCAACTACGAAATGCATAAAATGATGAATTTTATTGCGCTTATAAATTTTACCGAGTATCTCATTTTTTAATATTGAATATACATTGTGTACTTCATTAAGGTATAAATTATAGATGAATATGAAAATCATCGTTCGATAATGTTACATCACTGAATGAGCAGATTTAAGTTCTTAGGTAAATCTATTTTTACTGAGTAAAGGACTGATCTGTAGTGATTGAAATGAAACTCCCCTTGAAATAACTGTTAGAGGGGGGGGGGTGTCAACAAAATAAAATTCGAATACGTTTGAGGATTTTCAAAACATTCTTTAACAAATCCGAGGAGTTTTTTAATTTTTTTCATTTTAATATTTATTTTTTATTATCCCCCCCCCTTGACCTATCGGAGACCAGTAGGACAAAATCTTAATTACATATTTGTAACGGCCTTATTGATTAATTTTATTTTTGATATTTTTCATAGTTTTTCACTGCTCCTTTATTTTACATTACATTTTAAATTTTTATTTGTGGAAAATTCCACTAAAAACATCTTCTAATGACATCATCTATATTAGAAATTTTTATTATATTTTAAGTTTAAGGAAATTTTTCTTTATTTAATGGAAATGGTTCATTATTTAGTTCAAATTTAATCTTATATTTTGCTTCTACCAAATTTTCTTTATTAAATTATTTTTAATTTATTTTGGAATATTTCTAATACTATATGGATATTTTTTTGTTGTCGTCTTTGAGGCAGTTACTATTGTTGATAAATGTTCTAATGCTCTTCCAGAGGTGAGAGGCAAATAATTTTAAAAAAATAAGCAGGATAACGTTAGTCAAATTCCACTGGGTGTTGTGTAAATATTCTGTTCTTTGTCTCATGCTAGATGTGAAGGACAATCCTCACGGAATCCTAAACTGAATGTACTCGCGTTTTCAAGGGCACAACACTCAATACGGAAGCAACGCACAACTGTCATTTGTATTATTCAGCTTTGCTTTGAATAATAAAAATGAAAGTTGTGCCTTGCTTTCATTTCGAATGGGGGAAAACGCGAGTGCTTTCAGTTTTGGATTCTGTGAGGATTGTGCTTAAGTGTTGTCATGTCTTTTCTAAAAACTTCGACTAAAATAAAAACTCCCCTTAAAAAATTTGAAAATTGTCCAAAAAACTAAGGAAATTGCCTATAAAGGAATCAGGATATGAGCAATAAATAAATATAAAATTCCCATAATAATGCAAAATTTCCACAAACAATTAAGAATTTTACCTTCAATGAAAATAAATGAGCACATTTAAGAACAAAAATTACAATTATAAAAGAAGAATTTTCCATAAGGAAATCAAAATGTGATTGCTTTTTTGTATTAATTGCTCTTTATTGATTATTTTGTAATTTTTGTTTAATTTTTTATGTGAAAAAAATTATTTATTTTGTGGAAAATTTTGTAATGGTTTAATGCTAATATTGATTTATTTATGGAGATTTTTCTTTCTTTTTCGTGGAACATGTTGAATTCCTTATGAAAATACCTCATATATAATTGCAATTTTTGCTTTTTGAATTTTCAATTAGCCTAACGGTAAGATGCGCGGCTATAAAGCAAGACCATGCTGAGGGTGGCTGGGTGTGATTCCCGGTGCCGGTCTAGGCAATTTTCGGTTTGGAAATCGTCTCGACTTCCCTGGGCATAAAAGTATCATCGTGTTAAGAAAATTATTTTGAGCTTTTTAGTGGAATGTCTTCACTTGTCATAATACGAGTTTGTACAATCCCATCGAATTCCACCACTTAATTGTATCTTGACAGATACGTATTTCGACCTCAACTTGACTCGACTCGTATCATCGTGTTAGCCTAATGATATACGAATGCGTAATTGGTACCTTTGTTAGAAACCTCGCAGTTAATAACTGTGGAAGTTCTGAATCAACACTAAACAGCGAGGCGGCAATGTCCCAGGGGGGGATGTAATGCTAATAAGAAGAAGAAGAAGAAGAAGAATTTTTGCTTTCAAGAGTGCTAATTTATTTTTGCTTTGTGCAAAATTCTCAATTTCTTATAGAAAATTTTGCATTATTTTTGGAAATTTTATATTTATTTATTGCTCATATCGTGTTTTCTTTATTGGCAATTTTCTTATTTTTTTTATGGAAAATTTCTAATTCTTCAAGGAAATTTTATTTTGCTGTCAAAAACTTCGTACAATTGTTTTATACTTTTTCAAAATTACAAATAAAACTTAAACTTATCTATAAGAATGGTTAGATTTTTTAATTCAAACGAAAAAACCTCCATTTAATTCCACCAATTAATTTTCGATATCTTTGCAGATACGTATTTCGACCACAACTGTGTGGTCGTCTTCAGTGTCTCGTACTTGACTCGACTTTAAATACGCATCTGCAAATATATCGAAAATTAATTGGTGGAATTAAATTGAGAGTACTTAATTCGTCTTAGACGGTTGAATACATTCCACTAAAAGAGCTTTATATATTTTTCCGTCCAACGAAAAGTTTTTTTCTACACGTTTTTACTTTTATGGATAAACATAATTTATTTTCAAGTAATTACTCTGACCCCACCTATATGGGTCACTTTGTAACAATAAGTCACTCCAATTTGCATGTTGGTTAAATGGAAATGACTCATATTAGTGTGTGACCCATGATTGTGGGGTCAGTGTATGTGCAATGATTTATTTTTAATTTTGTTTTACTCGTGAACGTTTTTTTTTTCATCAAAAGTTTGATTTTGTTAAAAAAAATTTTCCTGTTTTTTTCATTTCCATTGCAATTTTATTATAATTGAAAGCAATTCTACAAAAAAAATCATGATAGGGCATGAGAGTGTGCAATACCAGTGATTTGATTAATTTGTCGTTCAATCGACTGGCAAAAAGATAATAACATAATTCAGACAGTTCAGAAACTTCAAAACTACAAACAAATTTTCCATGAAATTCCCTCCGTGAGCGCTTTCTAATAGTTGTGCATTGTTTCCGTTTTGAGTGCAGTGCCCTTCAAAATGCGGTGATGTGTATTCTTTGAAAAACTAACAATTCAGTATAACTTCTGAACTTATGAGTCGGTTTTGATCATATGTGGAATATATATTCTCTATCCTAATGAAACGACTATGCCAAGGGAAGGGCTACTTCTTGATAAAAAAAATCAATTTGGTGAAACTTGTGAACGCATGAGTTGAATTATATAAATTTTGGAATACATATTCACTATATTAAGTGGACTCTTCCATATAGGGATGGTATGGTGAGGCGTTTACTTCTGAAAACGACCGATTTAGCTTGTGTCACAAGAGTAAACAAGAACTTGTAAATGATAGCCAAGGAGTATGAAAATTGCAAATATTACACTAATTTATTAATACAAATTTTTGCTCAAAAATTAAAATGAGTTAGTCAAGGTAAATCTCCGATTTTTTTATCACTGGATAAACTTTCACTTACATATTGTTGTCCAGTTTTGTTCTGCTTCATGAAGTGAGATGTTAGACGTTAGATTTCTCATTCCTTATTTCTCACTTCTCGTTCTCATACTTCACACATTTCATTTTTTACAATGAGAAATGAGGAGTGAGAAGTCAGACTTTCCACTACCCATTCTTCATTTCTCGCACAGTGGTGTTCGGAAAAATAGTAGTATGTGGAGGCCAATTTTCATATATTTTTATTGGGTTTTGTATGATTTTTAATACAGAGATAAGTTCATCACCATCAGTTCATGCTAAATAGCCAATTTTGACATAATGTAGCTTCGTTCCCCGATGACCGATTGAGCTGAAATATAAGCAGTGCACTAAAAGTATGTTTAAATTAATAAACAAAAAATATCAAAATTTTATCCACTTTTGATCAAATTGTTCAAAAATGGCTGTTTCAACAAGTTGTTGAAACATGATATTTCGCGTATTTCAATGTAACTTCTGAAAAAACAGCTCAAAGGATCATCGGGGAACATAGAGGCAGCATGTCGAAGTAGGCCATTTTGTATAAGAATCGGCATCTACTGCTACTAAAAACTTATTCGCCAAATTCTCGCTTAACTTTTCAAAAGGACCTAAGTAACAATTTTTTTATGAATTATTTTGAGTACTGCAATCAGATGCTTTCATGTTGTTCTGTTGATTGCGCTATTCAAATTAATTCACGAATAAAATGTTACAGTTCTTTTGAAAAGTTGACCAATAATTCATTTTTACAGTCAAACAAAAGCTGAAAAACATTTGGCGGTTATTAATTTTCGTGGTATACGACATTTGACGGATTTTACATTTGACATTTGAATAAAGCGTCTGAAAAAAATGTGGGTCGTAACACTTCAGGCAATCCCCTTTCCACCATTAAGCGTTACGTTAATGATGGATGTTCTATTCTCGGCGAATGACTTTTGGTGAAATGTATACCGTTTTGCGGAATGTTTGCATTTAGCAGATTTTTGTTCTACATAAAAAGAATAGTATAGATTTTAATAGAGTTGCATTTCCTCAGATAATCATGGTTTAGTATAGCAGCAGTAATTGACCCATACAAATACCTTATTATATCTGCGAGACGTACGCCTTGGAGGGATTTCATGGGCGTAGCCAGGATTTCGAGAAGGGGGGGGGGGGCAATTTTTTTCTAAATCGTAGTTTTATAGTAGTTTTATAAAAACACATGAATATTAACACATAAAACCAAATCCAAACCAAATCGAAAAAAATAATGACTAAAACAATAATGGATTTAAAAATGCGTGATTCATTGCTCATCAGATATTATTATTTTGAGCTTTTTAGTGGAATGTCTTCACTTGTCATAAGACGAGTTTGTACAATCCCTTTGAATTCCACCACTTAATTGTATCTTGACAGATACGTATTTCGACCTCAACAGTAAGGCCGTCTTCAGTGTCTCGTACTTGACTCGACTCGAGTCGAGTCGAGTCGAGTCAAGTACGAGACACTGAAGACGGCCTTACTGTTGAGGTCGAAATACGTATCTGTCAAGATATAATTAAGTGGTGGAATTCAATAGGATTGTACAAACTCGTCTTATGACAAGTGAGATATTTTTAAATAAAGTGAGAAAAATATTAACGAACTTAGTAAAAAATCGAAAAATCGGCTATAACAATTATTATAAAAATCCTGCATTCTTCCATAAGTCTTGTCTTATGCATTCTTCCATAAGTTTAAGAAAACTAGAACCATACATCTGAATTTCCTCAAATCCTCTCTGAAACAATATTTATTATAAAATAGGCAGAAAAATCAGCTTTCTCCAGGAATTCCTTCGACAATTGCTCCTGGCATTCTATCCGAAATTCTATCAGGAATTCTTTAGGAATGCCTCCAGCAACTTATTCGGCAGTGTCTTCAGGAACTCCACCATAAATTTTGCCGGGAATTGATCCGAACATTCCACCATTATTTACTCCAAGAAAATCTTCACGAACTTCTTTATAAGTTCTGCAGAACTCTCTTCAATAGTTCAAATAATTTCGTGCTGTTTCCCATAATTTTTAAGAATAAGAATATTCCGTGGAAATTCCGCAGAATTGCCAGAAAACATTCCTGAGAATTTAACGAAAAATCTTCGAATTTCTTGTGTAAATTCCATAAAATTTTCCGTGAATTGTTTCGAATAATTTCTTGTGAAAATTTCAAAGAATTTCTCTAGGAATTCCACCGGAAATTTATACAGAAATTATACCGAAAATGAAATCAACAATGGAATTTTCGGAGGAATTCCTAGATTAATTCGCAATGAAATCCTGAAAGAATTCCGGTGGAAACTTCAAGATTTCCACTGGGAGATCCTCCAGGAGTTTCTCCGAAAATTCCTCCTGGAATTCTTCCAGGAGTTCCACCGGCATTTCCAATTTCTCTAGGATTTCCTTCGAGAAATAATTCCGGTAGTTCTATCGGCAGTTCCTCTGAAAATTCTTCCGGGAATTTCGGCAGAATTAGAATTTATTTAGGCTTCTTCAGGAATTTATATAGATTTTCCACCAGAAGCTCCTCTGAGAATTTCTCTGCGAGCTCCTCAGGGAATTCTCCGGGAGGTCCTCTGATGATGATGATGGTCCAGCTACAAACTCCAACAAAGGTTTCAGCTAGACGAGATTTGTCTATAAGATGAATTCTCTTGTTTCCGAGAATGCTTCTGGTAGTTTCCCCGGGGTTCCTTTGAAAATTCTCCCGGGAGTTTCTTCAGAAATTCTTCCAGAAAATTCCTTCGAGAGTTCCTCCGGGAATTCCACCAGCAATTCATCCGGGAGTTTCTCCGGAAATTCCTCCGGGAGTTCCACCAGAAACTATTCCAGGAAATTATTCAGGCTTTTTCAGGAAATCATTTAGGCTTTCTTCAGAAATTAAGCTGGAAATTCCTCCCGAAGTTCTCTGCGAAGTTCCGATAGTTTCTCTGCGAGCTCATCCGGGAGGTCCTCTAGGAATTCTTCTAGGAGTTCCTCCTGAAATTCCTCCGGGAGTTCTTACGGAAGCTCCTCCGGCAGTTCCTTCGGGAATTTCTCCGGGAGATCCACCAGCAGTTTCTACGAGAATCCCTCCGGGAGTTTCACCGGCAGTTTCTCCGGGTGTTTCTCTGAAAAGGAACTCCCGGAGGAACTCCCAGAGTAATTTCCGGAGGAACTTCCGGGGGATTTTCTATAGGAATTTCCGGAGAAATTATCAGAGGAATTCTCGGAGGAATTCCGGTGGAACTTCTGGTTCTTATTAAAGAACTACAGGAAGAATTTCCGGAGGAAATCCTGGAGGAACTCTCGTAAGAATTCTAGGATGAACTGCCAAAGAAAGTTCCGTAAGAATTCCAGGAGGAACTCCTGGAAGAATTCTTAAAAGAACCTCCCGAAGGAATTCCCGTAAGAACTCCCAGAGAAATTCTCCGAGGAACTTCTGGAGGAATTTGTAGATAAATGCCTAAAGAAATGCTAAATGAATTCCTGGAAGAAAGCCTGATTGAATTCCCGAAGGAACTACTGGTGGAACTTCAGAGGAATATCCGGTGGAATACCCTAGAGGAAGAGAAAAAATATTTCTGAAGGAACTTCCGAAATCCTATTTCCCGTGAAATTCCTGCCAAATATCGTCCAGGAATTCCCTGTAAAGTTCTTGGAGGTATTACCGGAGAATTTCTTGGAAAAACTCCTGGAAGAACTCCCGGAGGAACTCCCACAAGCACTTCCAGAGGAATTCCCACATGGAAGTCCTGA
Source organism: Armigeres subalbatus (assembly GCF_024139115.2). Lineage (NCBI taxonomy): Eukaryota > Metazoa > Arthropoda > Insecta > Diptera > Culicidae > Armigeres > Armigeres subalbatus. Next base: position 2,537,392 of record NC_085141.1, on the reverse strand, counting down.
AATAATTCTTAGAGAAGTTCCTGAAGGAATTTCCGAAAAAATATCTGAAGGAATTCCCAGAAAAATACCAGGAGAAATTAATGCAGAAATTCCCAGATGAAATCCTGAAAGTATTCCCAGATGAATTGCTGAAGAAAATCCCTGCTGATTGTTCCGAAGAAATTTCTGGAAGAACTCTTGGCAGATATCCGAGTAAATTCCAAGTGAAGTCCGGAAGGAATTCTAGTACACTTCCGCGGAAAATCTCCCGGGAAAATTCCTGGAGAACTACCTGAAGAAACTCCCGAAAAAATACCTGTACGAATTTCTGGGGAAATACTTGGACGAATTCCAGGAGAAATTCATGAAGATATTTCTAGAGGATTTCTTGAAGGATATTCTGAAGTAATTGCGAAAAGATTTCCAGATTGGAATGCTAGATGATTTCGCTATTGAATGTTTGGAGGTATTCCCGGAAAATTATTAAATTAAATTAAATTAAAGCAAGAGTTCCGAGAGGAATGCCCGGAGAAGTTCCTAGAAGAATTTCCGAAGGAATTTCTTATAGATTTACAAGTGAAATTATGGAGCTAAATCGGAGGATTTCCGTCATAAATTTTTGAAGAAACTTCTTACAGAATTTTGGGAAGAAATTCCGTATGTATTCTTGACGTAACTCTCGAATGCATGCCTGAAGGAAATGCCGGATTTTTCCTGAAGAGAGAATAACCGAAGAAATATCTAGAAGTAAATCTTGGAGAGAGGAAAAGAAATCTTCAAGGAATTTCCTTGTCAATTTCCTAAAATTAATGGGAGTTTCTAGAAAAGGAGGAATTACAATTACATGAGAAGGATTTTCGAACTATTTTCAGAGGAATTTGTGGATAACTTTCCAGAGGAATTCAGAAGTTCCCAGGGGAGCTTCTAGAAGGATTTCAAGGAGAATTTTTGAGTCCGAAAAGTTTCGAGTTGTTTTGAACTTTCATATATTATGGATCCTGGATGCCCTAATAAGTTTTGGGAATCTTTTGAATTTCAACCACCTATTTCTGTATATGATTGGATCGTAAAGTGCACATGTTTAAGGGAATTCATTTCAGTACCCGTGCAATCTTTCCACAATTTAGGGGGGGCGACGCCCCCAACCCCCCTGCCCCCCCCCCCTTGGCTACGCCCGTGAGGGATTTCCTTTTCTGCTTATCTTATTACGGGTGGACGTTTGCTTTAAATAATCCATTACCTCTTTTTTTTTTAATTCTTTATTATTGTGTTTTTTTAACATAGTATTAAGTTCAACATATGCCATTACATCTTCCCATCTCCAACATTTGCTTTATACCGGGCACTCGTGATGATTTAAGCACTTTACCATTGGGAGGTGATGAACTCTTCGATAACGAAATGCTTGTCAATGTGAGGACGGACTGCAATGTTTATAGATAGCTTATGACAATGGCGTTGTTGTTTCATAATCGTGTATCCGTAAGAAATTAAATCTGAGATTGTATAGTATGCTTAACTTGATTTATTTCTCTTGAATATTTCCATGCTGTAAGCTGTTTGAGCTGCAATACAAGATGATTTATTAATCAAGCCTCTACAATCTAGGCTTGCTGTATTATAACAGTCGTGAATAAAATGAAATCCCTCCTGCAAAACTGATCTACTGATGGTAAACTTAACTAAATTTCTTGCTATAGTAACCTTATGTCATCACTAGATTTTCCTCAGCAAGGTCGTGAATTCTGCGATAAGATTGTTCATGCTAAATTTGGAGTTATTCAATTAAGAGATGATCATAGTGAGGCGTTTTAACTTCTTTTGGGATACATTATTGTCCAAAATTGTCAAAACATCCGAAACTCTTTGAAATTTCCACTGGAAGGTTTTCAGAGATTCTACTGGATGTTATTCGGAATCCTCACAGGACGTTTCTTAGAAAATTCATCTAAATCTGCTCGGGTAAATATTTTGTGACCTATCAGGCGATTTTTTTTCGGAATTTCCCCAGCAAACTTTTCGGAATTCAAATGAGTTGTAATACTACGCTGTTAAGTAAAAATGATTGATAAAAACTTGAATCGGTGTGACGAGTTATAGATCAACCGTGCGTCAAATTTTGAGTAGCATACCGCCAAAACTGTCGGCGAGGGTGGCGTACACCTATATCCCACGGCTTTTCTTCTCCACATCTGGATATTTTCATGAATTGATGGTTCGTTCAATATCGTCTCATAAGGAATTGACTGTATCTCCTCCCATAGCCTTGTACCGAGGAATCGCGATCATTTAAAGAAGGCATTATCTTCTCTTTTTGTTCAATTTTGGCATATTTGGTCATTAATAGAAGGAATTAACTCCTTTAAATTAAGCATAATTCGATAATCACTTCAATGGTAATTAACCCAATTTGAATTTCGCGAAATGTCTTTCGTTTAATTGGCACATTTTGCGAGATGTCATACCGCGGAAAAAAATTCTTCGAAATATTTTTTCGGAAAAATGGTATATAACCTTTCGACTACGTGACCTTTTCGGCCAATCGACCTTTTCGATCTGAAAATGATATTTCGGCCATATGACCGTCTGAGCAAAAACTAAGCTTTTCAGCCATATGACGCGTTCGGTCAAATAACAGTATCGGCCCTTAACATTTTGTTAACATTTTCGGCCAAATGACATGTTCGGCGAAACTACATTTTCGGTCATATGAACAATTCGACTAGAAAACATTTTCGGTCGAATGATGTGTTTTGCCAGACCTCTCCTTCGGGCTAAATGAATTGTTCGGATAAATGTCTTCTTTGGCCAAACGCCTGATTCGGTCGATTTAAATATTCGACATAATAGCCGTCTCGGCTAAATAGCTGAATGATTTTTGGCCAAACGAACTCTGAAAAAAAAATCATGCTGATAAATACATGACAGGCGTAATAAAGGCCACTCATTGAACGGGCAAAAAGCACGGTTTTACAGCAAACTCCAGTAATTTCAATCAACAGTCAGAATAAAATTAGAACGGAATTAACAAAAATAATATCTTTCTAACAATCGCTGCCTGATGACTCATTGCCTGTTTTTGGACCAAGTTCATTTTTTTTAATTCCACGGCACAGATTAAACAGGCAAGAACACAGCCTAAAGGAGCAACAATTCGTTTTTGTCTTTATCTGCAAAAAATTGAATTAAACTTTAAAAGAATAATTTGAGGAGTACCAGTTGATTGTCAGTTTTGCTAAGATGAAGCAGAACGCAAAATGACAAGATTTTCTCACCTCTCATTAGCATGCAAGAGCCGTAAAAATGACCTATCTTGGAGCACAGAAAGAAAAATACGAGTGAAATACATTTGAACCGTTTGTTTGAGAAACTGCATATGTGACATTTTTGAGCAAAATTAGTTTTTCATATATTCTGAATCCTCGTCGGAAAATACGTATTTTGGCAAAAAAATACCAAATTTTTTTTTTTCGGAAATGTATATTTTTTTTTCGTTTTTCGATAAACTTCAAAATATACACGTACTTTGGAGAGCAATTATGGAGTACTGTTTGCAGTTTCCGTATTTAAAGTGCCTCAGGGTGATGAGTTTTGCCTAAAACTTCCTATCTGTATCCAAGAAATGGAAAGTTTCGGTGCCAACTTGTTGTAGTGATGATAAAATCATACTCAAATCTTAATAATAGAAGCTTCATCCGCTAGCTAACTCGTTTGAAATTCTGCAGGGAAAGCATCGCGCTTGAGTTTTTCATGCAAAAATGATTTTGTTCCAAGAGGAGACAAAACTCAATCGAGGCATTCTGTTTTGTTCACATATAAATTATTATCCACTGCACAGTTGGAAAAGGGATCTCAAATGATACTAAATACGATAAAAGTACGCTACAAAAAATCTTTGCAAAATAGCGTTTCCGTAGAGTAGTGCTGGATTCGTGTTGGCCAGACTTTGGCAAGAAGTCCATGTCACCCTTTTCTTCCCACTTATTTTAACCATTTGCGAACGTTCAGTGTCGTCTGTTTTGCCTGATTCGTCCCATATAATGTCAAAAAATAAATTCATCATCTAATATTAGGAACAGAGGGAAATCAGAGTGAATTTAAATCTACTGTCATAATCAAATATTACACAAATAATATACAAACTTCTTAGGGATATATTTGTTGTGCAGCGTTCGTAAGTTTTCCATTTAAATCGATTCTCTCTAGAGAAATAACTAGATGAAACATCCGGTTTCAGAAATAAAAAAAGGTTGGAGCTGCGCTGTTTATTTCAATAATGCCTACTGAATCCAATAAAGAAGATCTAGTAATGTGCAACCTCCGTCAGTTGCCCGTTTTGCCCAATGCTCCTCAGTTGAAATTTCTTCCTATGTTTAAATTGGACGAAAATAAAAACGAATTTATTTCAACTTTCAATTTCAATTTATTTCAACTTCTGTGATTAAGTTGGCGGAATCGAAAGCAGGAAATGTCATGTTATATATGTAACATGGCAATTTTCCGTTTTACCCGACTCTCCCCACATAATGGCAAATATCAGAAACATCATCTGATATTTAAAAAAGAAGAGAAATAAAAGTGTTTTGAAATTAATTGTTATTTTAAAATAATCTGTACGATATTGAATTGGGAATGCCTTTTTGCATTGTTTTTAAAATGCTTTCAGAATTTTATCTTGAGGATGGACGTCACATAAGACGAACTCCTCTCCCTTCCCCTGTCACAAACTGACACAAAATTACTTCACGGCCTCCAATACATCTGGATGTCCGTGCTGTAGCTGATCTAAATACATGAAAGACTTATGTGTATGAAGTGAAGAATAAATTTTCAGGATTTATACAGATTCTCGAAAGTCAGATGGACAGATAGTGAGGCTGTGAATGGATGTGCAGGGCCATACAATACATCCTGAAATTAATATCCTCAATAACTATGGGGACTTTTGCAGTATATATCTTCTGCACTTCGTTCCAAACCAAACCTGCAGCAATCCAGCATGTCCATGTAAGACTCTAGAGTTCTTGTCAATGCGTCATTATTCAAATAAGTCTATGGCAGATGTGCCAGGTGCTTCAAATAACCCTGAAGTTCAGAGCGATTGGTCTAACATGTCTTCGCCTGATACCAAACCTATGGTGACCCAACATGTCCATGCAAGTCCATAGAGCCCTTGCAAATGCTTAACTATTTAAAAAAGGTTCAAAACGGAAGTTCTAGTTTTTTCAAAATTGTTCTGGAATTGCTCAATTGGTCAATTACGCCTGGTACCAAACCGAAAGCAACTCGGGATGTCCACGTCAGTCCCTTAATACCTTGCATACGATTTTCAAATCAAATTGATTCACCTCAAACACGATTTCCAAATATTGTGTTGGCTGCAGAGAATCATCAGTTGAATGCTGAACTAAGTTCTCGTCATAAATGAGCAAATGTTGGTGATTATGTTTATATGGTTAAAACAACGTCTCTACGTCAGAACAGCGATCAATTTAGGGAAACGGGGAATATATTGATAGCATAGTCTGAATGGGCCAACGACAAGCCGATAAATCTTCTGTTCGCCTAGCAATACATGGTGCGGAAATTGCAAATTGTAAAAATTAATATCAAATTTTAAGTAAGCCTAAGCCCTTCTTTTGAAAAGTCTCAGAAACATAATGTAGAAACACTTCCAAAATTTTCCAAAAAAATATCTATCTGTTATAATCAATATAATATTAATAACAATGAGTATCCATTTATAGCTTATTCTGAGAAATATTTTTGCAAGTGAAGCTACGTAACATTGTGTCCATACTAAAACTAGTACCGATTAAAAGGTTGAAAATTGGCGCTTCTTATCTTATATAATAGCAGCTGCATTTAAATTATACAACAACAAATATCCTCTATGCATTATTTATTTAGATTTTCCTCTCGCAAGCAATCTTCTATTCACAATCTACTGACATACAACCGCAGCAGCAACAGGTGACTCATATCTGTACATATATTTGTTTATTTCATTGCACCGTAATGTCACACAACAGTGTTTTTGAATTGTTCTTTTTTTTTCTCTTCCTCTCTTTTCTATGCAACCCGACCCAAATCAAACTAAAATCTACCAACAATTCACCACACAAAGGAATGCTAGCACTAAGATTAATTCAAGTGGCAGATAGTTTAGACTCACCCAACTTTATCACCGGATCACCAGCAAATTCCTACCCAACGCTAAACAACTCCAGCAGCGATCCCAATCAATGTAATGTCTTTGATTTTAATTGTAATGAGTCACCTCATGGATGTTTTAATCCGGGCTGCGGGAAAGTACCACCGCTGCGAAAGTTCCCCTTAACTCGAGCACATCTATTATGACTGAAGTGTGTATATGCTTCTTCCTCCAGCTGGTGGCACTTTTCCGCACCCGTTATGGGCTCGACGATATAGTTTCTAATGCGTTTCTTCGACTTCCTTCTACCCAACCCCACGACGCAATGTAGGCTCATTCTTTGTGATCAAGAAAAATAACGACAACGTGAAACAGAGCAGGCCCACCGTCAACATCAGCCGGACGGGCCCGAGGCCGATCGACTGCCCCTCGGAATCGAACCTGAACCGAAAGGTAAGTTTTGTTTCCTTCGATTTTTAGTTTGTTTAAAACCTATAATTTGTATTAAATTATCATGTCCTGGAAGGCTTCCGGACCTTATCTACTTTGGTAATATTTTAAAAGTTGCAGACATATTTTATAGCCACCTAAAGTTTATTAAAAGAATTAAAAATATTTTATATTATTAAATAATGGATTTTAATGACTATAAATTCATTGAAAAACGGCTGATTGAAATGATTTATTCATTTTTCTGAGCGGTTTATCATTTCATCTGTATTGACCATGTTTTGACATATTCTGGGTTGTGCTGTGATTGTCCTTGTTAACCAAATCAAGTTGAACGAAAATCAGCTGAGCAATAGAACCGACGTTCATTGTATGAATAGAATTAAATTGATGTCTATCAACTTCTATTACAATCACGTCAATTTTAATCTTGACCAAACGCACCCCCTTTCCGAGCTCCATACAAGAGATTTCCTTCAAATTAATCTAAGTCTCTTAATTAATATCAGTCTGAATAGCTTCCATTTAGTCTCACTTCCACCAATTTTCTGCCGCACTGTCATCTGCGCTTCATCCGTCCCAAAGCAGCACGATCGTTCAGCCATGCAGTCACCAATCTCGATCAATAAGTTCCGATCTACGAGAAGTGGAAACCCGCACAAGTAGCCGCGAAGGAAGAAGGCAAAAAACGAACTCAACCTTAGCATTCGAATGTACATAAACGGATTGTACCGAAAGGAACAGATAGAGATAGAGAGATCTATGCTGAAATGAAATAAATTCGTCAAGTTCACACAACCTGTAACCTGTTTGTAGCCTCATAACAACCGGTCAATCCGCGAGCGCAACTTGCTGCACACTGCTTGGAGCGACATGAGCATGGAGGAAGGAGCGAGGACGCGACGCGCGCCGGTACATTCTACTGTGGCACTCTTGACCGACTCTCTGACTCAGTCCCATTCACGCTGGACAGACATGGCCACAGACCACAATCCTCCGCCGACTGTCCTCCTCGGTAGTATTGAGCCGGCTTACTTCAGCATCAACAACAGAGAGGAGAGTCTGACTGTCTGATCAGCGTCTATACGCGAGTGATCCTCTGGCACCGTGCTTCCTCGCTCCTCTGGCGTTGCATTCCTAGCTGCTGCACCTATGCAATGCACTTGGAAAGTTCAGTGCGCGCACTTGCCTATGTGTGTACCGGCGCGCGGTAAACGCGAACCCGAAAAACTTAAACTGATCCACCTACGGTAGAAGAAAACTTGTATCGCCGGGATGCGTTTTCACTATTCTTGAAGAATGGTTCTTTCTGATACAAAAAATAATAACACAAACTAAGTTAAAATACAAGAGTCCTCAGAAATCGTTTGAAGCTAACAGTTTTCCTGTTATAAAATTTATTAACCGTAATAAAAATACTACTTGAGTAGACTATGCGCACGATCGATCGTTGGCAGTGATTGCAGTCTCATTCTGCACCAGCACCTCGGAATAAGTGCATTTCAACGTAATTAATTACCAACTCGCTCCTCGTTCGTTCGGTACAAGCGTTGGGGCGCGATAAGCGTTGGTACTGATCGAGAGGTCGGTATGTACGCACTCGCCGATCGGCCAGCAAGAGCGAAGGTTTCGTACACATTCATGCGTGTCTGATGCTGAGGGTGAGAGACAGCAGAGACGCGCAGATCAGAGTGGGCTGAGCAGAGCCGACAAAGTGATCTTGTAACTCATAGCAACCGCCATCCGCCCCCATTGCTTCGGATCGATCGATCGACCGGCTCAGTAGCAGGCAAGTTATAGAAGCATGTCATTTACCTACTCCGATACCGATACCGGTCACAATATACAGAACATGACTAGTGTGAAAGGTCATGCCTGTTGGCTTGGATGGAGGTGAATTGGGGACATGTCACGGCGGAACGCAGTGTGACATGGCTGCGCAGGTGATCATAGCATTATTGGTTCTCAATTAAACGATCAAAAGCCTTTAGTGTATAATTATTGCCGCACAAGGTTTATGTGTGAAGTCATTGCGTGGCTCTCAGTGATTTATAGCAGTCTTGGGTCTGTAACACTTTGACCCAATAAGATTGATGATCTTCAGTTGAGAACAGCTTCAGCAAGCTATTCGTCAACCAAAAAAAAAACCTGTCGGTTCAATGTCAACGAGGTGAACTTATTTCTACAACTTGGGTACTTTGCTCTACTCTGAAATTCAACGCATAGTTTGCTACGATTTCACTTTTCACTTTATTCGCAACGCGCACCAAAGCAACCCATCATGGCTCGCAGCACAGCAACAGGCAGACGAGTTTACGCCCACCACCAAACTGTGACGCGTACCGGCTGCGAACGCTACGCTAATAGCAAAACTAGACAAGACTGGAAAAGGCTAGACAAATTTCGCTCTCGGGTGAATTCTCCGCAAAATAACGCTTCGATCGATGTCAAGGTTAATCATGGTTAAAATGGGAGGAGAAAACGGCGTACCCTGGTGGGCCCCGACGCATGCGTATGGGACTATTTGTACCGGCTTTTAAACGCGTCGATGTTGCCGGATATTCAAACACTCTAACGCTCAGAATGATCAAATGATATCTGTTATTATGATTTTTGTTTTGTATTTTTCCAAATTCCTTTTATTATGATAATAACGAAACTTATTTGTTCCACGAAATACGATTTGCAAGCGATTGATCATGTTATTCATTGCATTGTAATTTGTGACAACAAATTTAGTTCGACAGACAATCCAATTTCAAAGAAGTGTAAAATAAAAAAATAAACAGTTTAGTATAATATGTTCCACTATTTTTAAGGAGATGTTTGTAATCAAACTGATTAGTTTCGCACCATAATGCGATTAAAATCGAATTTGTGTCGATAAACGGTTTAGATTGCGCATTATTATGCGATGTGTGGTTGTGTGAGCAATTAAATTTCTAGTACAGTGGGTGCAAAAAGTATTTGTCTATAGCTGCACATTTTTCACTTAATTTTAAAACTAAGGCGAATTCATAAAACTTTTTTCAATTCCTATTACTATTATTGTCAAGTAGGAAATGTCTGAATGTCTAAATTAATCGACAAAAACGGCTTGATTCCGCCAAAGAATAGCGTCTGAAGGATGATGCTTGGAATCAATTGACTAAAGAAAATACATCATATTTGGATCAGATGGCCGATGTATTGTATGACAATGTAATAATACTGAGATGCAGCCTCAGAACCTCATTCCAACAGTAAAGCATGACTGGGATTCCATTATGGTCTTGGGGCTGGCAGGAGTGCTACCGATGTAGGGCTTGCATTGCCTATCATTGAAGGAATTGTGGATCCCAAAATGTAAGTTCGCCTTTTCAAAGAAAATTTGAACGCAGATGCTGCAAAATTAGAGTTGCAAGGAGCACATATCGTTTAGCAGGATAATGAACCCAAGCACACAGCCCAAAATACTAAGATGTAGCTACTTTGTAAAATACCTTCCGGAATCATATGAACTCAATGAAGCTTTGAAATAAGAGTAGGAAAAGTTCCTCCATGATGTGAAAACTACACTCTGTCATAAATATAATTTCTATAATTTCTATTAGCTCTATTCTACTACTCCTGATTTCTAATTGGGAAAGTTTTTTGATCACCGTAAATGACTCAATCATTTTAGATTTGGCTGAATAGGACTTTTGCTGAATAGGACATTTGGATGAATAGGACATTTGACCCAATAGGACATTTGGTCGAATAGGACATTTGGCCGAATAGGACATTTGACCTTATAGGACATTAGGTCGAATAGGACATTTGGCTGAATAGGACATTTGGCTGAATAGGACATTTGGCCGAATAGGACATTTAGTTGAATAGGACATTTGGCCGAACAGAACATTAGGTCGAATAGAACATTTGGCTGAATAGGACATTTGGCTGAATTGAACATTTGGCCGAATAGGACATTTGGCAGAATAGGACATCTGGCTGAATAGGACATTTGGCTGAATAAGACATTTGGCCGAATAGGACATTTGGCCGAATAAAACATTTGGCCGAATAGGACATTTGGCCAAATAGAACATTTGGCCAAATAGGACGTTTGGCCGAACACGACATTTGGCCGAATAGGACATTTGCGGAATAAAACATTTGGCCGAATAGAACAATTAGTCGAATAGGATATTTGCCCGAATACGACATTTGGCCGAATAGGACATTTGGCCGAATAGAATATTTGGCTGAACATGACGTTTGGCTGAACATGACATTTGGCCGAAAAGGACATTTGGCCGAATAGGACACTTGGCCGAATAGGACATTTGGCTGAATAGGACATTTGGCCGAATAGGACACTTGGCCGAATAGGACATTTGGCCGAATAGGACATTTGGCCGAATAGGATATTTGGCCGAATAGGACTTTTGGCTGAATAGAACATTTAGTCGAATAGGACATTTAGATAATAGACATTTCCAATTTCCTGTTCGGCCAAATGTCCTCATAAAGACATGTTCGCTCAAATGACCTATTCAGCCAAATGATCTGTTTGGCAAAATGTCCTATTTGGACAAATGTCCTATGTGAACAAATGTCTTATTCGGCCAAATGTTTTATACGGCCAAATGAACTTTTCGACCAAATGACCAATTCGGTTAGATAACACGTTCGGCCAAATGACTTTCGGCCTGATGGGTTACAGCATAATGTTTTATTCTGCCTAGGGGCATTCAGCCAAATGGCTTTTGGCCGCATGAGTTTCCGCCATATGGCCCTTCCCCGTTTTCCACTACGCATTAGATTAAAGGAATATATTTGGCTTAATTAAAGAATAAATCGAAAACAAACTTCCGGAAGGTGTAAAAATAAACTAAGTTCGCTTTACCAAACTGTCGGCTTGAACTGGGATAATCTTATGTTACACATCTGATAAAACATCATGCAGTCGTTAAAATTCGTTTGTGTAATTAGCTCCTTGTGGCACAGAAAACAGATATTGTAGACAGTAGGTAATGAAGTAAGGCCTTCTACGGGCGTAACCAATGATCAATTTATCCGATTTAAACATGGTACATGCTCTCTGTAGAACAAATAATAGAATGAGTTCACAGCACATGCTCTAAGTCATCCAAAAAATCCCTGAAGTAAACATCTCTTCCTCTTATTGGAATTACATTTTCGCCATTGCCGCCTCGTTGCTTAGTGTTCATAATTCACTTCTACAGCTGTTAACTGCGAGTTTTCTAAGCCAAGTTACCATTTTTGCATTCGTGTATCATAAGGCTTACACGATGTTACTTTTATGCTCAGGGAATTCGAGACAATTTCCAACCCGAAAATTGCTTAGACCGACACCGGGAATCGAACACAGCCACCCTCAGCATGGTCTTGCTTTATAGCCGCGCATCTCACCGCAAGGCATATTCAAAACAGGCCGATAGATCGCTGGTTACGCGAGTAAATCTGAAGTCCCCAGCTTCTGGAATTTCTTGGATAACCAAGAACATCTACCAATCACAAATTCTTTTCAACGTATAACAAGGTGCACATAACAAATACAAAACAGGTCTTTGACCACCATATGTGAATTTGGGTCATTATTTAACTCGGCGAATATATATCACGTAAAAACTGATTTAAAAACTGAACTTTTTAATCTAATGAAGTCTTTAATTCGAATCTCTCTACATGGGGCTTTATTTTCGATAGCAAAATGTTGTTGAGAATATAAATCACGACTGAAATGTATACTTCCCTCCTCCTTACCTCCTCCTTTTCCTATTGTGTATTTGTAATCCCTAACCTCGAGTCAGCCTCGTGTACGTCGGTTACCCAAGCTAACGCTAGTTATAAGAAGATTAGCAGAAATTGTAAAATTGTAAAATGGCAAATGAGCCTTCCAAATAAACGCAAGATTAAAACAAAAAATGAAATCTATACTTCCATAACCAATTCGAATCCAATCCAAATCAAATTCATATCCATCTTCAATCCTCATCCAATCCAAATCCAATAAAAATCTAGTTCAAATTCAATCAAAATCTAATCCAAATCTAGTTTAAATCCAATTCAAATCCAAATCTAATTAAAACCCAACCCAAATTCAACCCAAAACCAATTCAAAACCAAATATAATTCAAATACAATCCAAATAAGGGGGGTCCCGTAGCGTAGTTGGCTACACGTTCGCCTCATAAGCGAATGGTCATGGGTTCGATTCCCAGCCCCTCCACCAAACCCTTGTCAGTCGCCAGAAGCGCAGTCCGTACGGTGGCGTTTTGGGGAACGCGCCTCACCGACACGGCTACCTGATGACGACTGACAGACCTGTTCTTCTCGGAGGCATTCCTCCAACGTTCTTCGATTAATGGTAACCGAACAAAGCAACGATCACTGGATTCACCACATGGACAAATGAACACAATGGACTCACGATGATATGGACTGGCAACGACAACAATAACGATTTATGGACATCTAAAAATAGATTCTGTGTGGACTCTGTACAGCAGAGTACCACAGTAGATCACGGCACAGTAGCGGTTAAGAACACAGAGTGCCTGCCAAATAAATCTACGAATAAAAAAAAAAAACAATCCAAATATAATCTAAATCTAATCCAAATCCAAATCCAATCCAAATCCAATCCAAATCCAATCCAAATCCAATCCAAATCCAATCCAAATCCAATCCAAATCCAATCCAAATCCAATCCAAATCCAATCCAAATCCAATCCAAAACAAACCCCAAACCAATCCAAACCAATCCAAACCAACCAAACCAATCCAAACCAATCCAAACCAATCCAAACCAATCCAAACCAATCCAAACCAATCCAAACCAATCCAAACCAATCCAAACCAATCCAAACCAATCCAAACCAATCCAAACCAATCCAAACCAATCCAAACCAATCCAAACCAATCCAAACCAATCCAAACCAATCCAAACCAATCCAAACCAATCCAAACCAACCAAACCAATCCAAACCAATCCAAACCAATCCAAACCAATCCAAACCAACCAAACCAATCCAAACCAATCCAAACCAATCCAAACCAATCCAAACCAATCCAAACCAATCCAAACCAATCCAAACCAATCCAAACCAACCAAACCAATCCAAACCAATCCAAACCAATCCAAACCAATCCAAACCAATCCAAACCAATCCAAACCAATCCAAACCAATCCAAACCAATCCAAACCAAATCCAAACCAAACCAATCCAAACCAATCCAAACCAATCCAAACCAATCCAAACCAAACCAACCAACCAAACCAATCCAAACCAATCCAAACCAATCCAAACCAATCCAAACCAATCCAAACCAATCCAAACCAATCCAAACCAATCCAAACCAACCAAACCAATCCAAACCAATCCAAACCAACCAACCAAACCAATCCAAACCAATCCAAACCAATCCAAACCAATCCAAACCAATCCAAACCAATCCAAACCAATCCAAACCAACCAAACCAATCCAAACCAATCCAAACCAATCCAATCCAAACCAAACCAAACCAATCCAAACCAAACCAAACCAACCAAACCAATCCAAACCAATCCAAACCAATCCAAACCAATCCCAAACCAATCCAAACCAATCCAAACCAATCCAAACCAATCCAAACCAATCCAAACCAACCAAACCAACCAAACCAATCCAAACCAATCCAAACCAATCCAAACCAATCCAAACCAATCCAAACCAATCCAAATCCAACCAAACCAATCCAAACCAATCCAAACCAATCCAAACCAATCCAAACCAATCCAAACCAATCCAAACCAATCCAAACCAATCCAAACCAATCCAAACCAATCCAAACCAATCCAAACCAATCCAAACCAACCAAACCAATCCAAATCCAATCCAAACCAAACCAAACCAAACCAACCAAACCAATCCAAACCAATCCAAACCAATCCAAACCAACCAAACCAATCCAAACCAATCCAAACCAATCCAAACCAATCCAAACCAAACCAAACCAAACCAATCCAAACCAATCCAAACCAATCCAAACCAATCCAAACCAATCCAAACCAATCCAAACCAATCCAAACCAATCCAAACCAATCCAAACCAATCCAAACCAATCCAAACCAATCCAAACCAACCAAACCAATCCAAACCAATCCAAACCAACCAACCAACCAAACCAATCCAAACCAACCAAACCAATCCAAATCCAATCCAAACCAATCCAAACCAATCCAAACCAATCCAAACCAATCCAAACCAATCCAAACCAATCCAAACCAATCCAAACCAATCCAAACCAATCCAAACCAATCCAAACCAATCCAAACCAATCCAAACCAATCCAAATCCAATCCAAACCAACACAACCAATCCAAACCAATCCAAATCCAATCCAAATCCAATCCAAACCAATCCAAACCAATCAATCCAAATCCAATCCAAACCAATCCAAACCAATCCTTATCATATCCAAATTCAGTTCAAATACAATCTTAATCAAATCGAAATCCACATCCTATGCAATACCAATCCAAATTCTATCCAAATCTTATCCAAATCCAATCCAAATCCAATTAAAATAGAAATAAAAACAGATGTATGGTGGTGGTGATGCCTTTCTCGCGCATTATGAAAATGAGAAAAATGCACAAGACTCCGGAACGTAATGGCCGATGGGGTCAATTTTCAATAGCAAACAATCACAGAAAAAAAATATGAAAACTAATAAGCGCGTAAAAAAAAGACGCGGAAAATTACACTATTCTGGGCGTACCTGGTTCTTTTCCAACAAGTTCGCCCTAAATGTATGCAATTTCTATAGCATTATGTCAATTGCTATAGCATAAGACATATGAAAAGTGGCATAATGCAACAGAAATTTCATATATTCAGGCGATAATATCGTTTAAATTTACACTCTTTCTGGCATTCCCTTTATGTGCATTACTTTCGTGTAAATTTCAACAACTTTTTCTATCTGTGATGGTACTGGATAATGCAACTTGTTGCAAGCAAATGCTGAGCTGAGTCTCCGAGCCTTATATCAAAAGTTCGGTTTTGGAGCGGTCGTATAGGCTTTCCGTATACTTGGTATACGAAAAGGCCAAAATTGACCTGATTTAGTCAAATATAAGTATGGGGTGTGAAGCAATTTATTATGTTTCGTTCAATCTAACGCGAACTCATTTTTATCCAATATCCAAAAATCAATGCATTTGATACCTGGTGAGTGAGCGAATTTCGCAGAAATTTTTGCATGTACACTCAGCGAACTAGACTATCGAAATTCATAACTGGCGCCTTATGATTCTTCGACTGATTATTCCACCAACAGTGCTTCTTATACGCCGTTACCTTCCCGAGTAATCAAGCGTCGATGGGCGTGTGGTCTACATACCGGCTTCCCGACCCCGACGTCGATGGTTCGAACCTAGTATGCCGAACTTAACTTTTTTTCAAATGAAAATCATCATTCATAAGGCAACATATTGAAATTCATACCGATTCCTTGTGGCAAATTTTCATACGGCGTTTGATTGAAAATCAAACGTCCATTTTCCTCAGTGTATACTCTCCGAAGATGTTTCGCAGATTATTTTAGAGCAGTTTATTTGAATTTACGATAAAAAAAAACGAATGGACTTTCGCAAGAATTTCCGATTTCTCACACGAATGTCCGTTAAAGAAATTCTACTGCAATTCAGTCAGAAAGTCCGAGAAAATTTCCCTTGGAGTTCTGGAAATTGTAAACGAGCTTCCGGAAAACAGTTATAGAAATAACCGCAGAAAATCTTGTCGGAGTTACCGCAAGAGCTTCTGGAGAATGTTTTCATGGGATCAATTAATCGACAAAAATCAATTCTTGGCACGTATTTGTCCAAAATTCATTTTTGAGTCCCGGGATTCCCGTAACAACCCTGCAATACCAACACAATTATTTCACAACAAACCATCGAATACTGGAATGGACGAATGAAAACTTCCATGGAAGAAAACAGATTTTCGTAAGACGAATTTGAGATAGTGGAAGGGTGTTTTGGATTACCGGTTCTGAATAATTAATAATTAATTTATTGTGCCTGAAGCACGCAGTAGAAAGAAGAAACTGTAAAATTAATGTTACTCACAACTTGGTTAGAATCAGTAGCTGTACTGTCGTTTAAATTAGATTTGAATAACTACGACGGGAATTAGCTCCCGTTCCTACCCAAGATGAGCTCAAGTTAAAATCCGGCTTGGTTGCACTTTTCATATGATTCGCAAATGCTGATGTGATTACCCTTCTAGACTGCACACATTCTATTAACCGCCCATTAGTAAGCATTTCTTGCAGTGCACGTGTAGATTTTTCACACGCGCATTCCACTGTCATTGCACGAATAACCACGCTAAATGCGGCACAGACACACATAATTGGTTTAGTTACCAAGTTTCATAATTTGATAAATAAATGGTAAGTGGAGAATCAGTCTTATCTAATATTTCAAAAGACCAAAATATCCAAAACCCCTTGTGATTAAAAATACAGGGCTGTGTTAATTTTTGGTTCTAAAATGAATGTATCACCTATTATGTAAGCCATCCTTAGCGTGTGACTGGTGAACTGAGAGCAATAAAGCAGCGGCAATGACTGACGACCTCCGCTTCAATCGTGTTCAATATGTGTTCAAATGATAGGTTACTTGCCTTCTACACAATGTAATGTTGATTGGAGACTAAAATGCCGATGATTTTGAAAAGTTTTATCAGATTAGTTAGGTTTTATTGGGGATCATCTTCGTTGATGGCGATGAAACTGTTTTCACAATAACGGAGTAAGACTGAAGAGCAAATTGAACCCACACTCCATGGAATCTGGTTCCAATTATACATCAATCGTTTCACGAAACATTTAAACGTACTCAAAGTGAATAGGAGCTGCCGATTTCACGAACCTTGGGACCTTGGTTACCTCTTCAACTTTATCTCACTTCCCATCAGGTTAATGGTGGCCCTCGCCTTCCAATAAAATACTTCTGGGCAGCCAATCAACGTTCCAAGTCTTTCGCGTGTAAGCAAGATCAAACCCACTGACGCGCTCATCATCATGAGCAACACTTAGCACCGTGCCGCGTTCACTATCTCCGCACCTTGTCTCCCCAGATGTTATCAAACATTTCCATTCTGCTGCTTGTTCTAGAGATTCTTGAGCTAGTTGTATGGCCCCAATCTACCGACAGAGAGGGGCTGCGGCGTGCGTTCGACAATAACCCCACCGTACACAAATATTCCCAGTTCTTTCGATGTGCGGGCCCCACATGTGGAAGTAGAGGACGGGGGAATAAACCGCGTCGCCACAGTCAAAATGATCAACAACTTGAAATTTGCATTGAACTCAAAAGTGCTTATTAGATCATCTCCCCTTTCCAGTATCCATGTGCGTGTTCATTAATGCCTTGTTGTTCGAATAGTGATTCCAGTCGGTGTGTCCATTCTACCAATTATTGTACTGCATGGGAACAAACGATCAACAACTTCACGAGTTAGGAACGTCTTTCGGATCGTGCAGTCTCGCGCTCTTTCTCACTTGGGGAAGACCATCATCGTCATCCACATAAAAACACCAGCAGCGAGCTGGTTGATTGAGTAGATGTGCATATGGAAAGCGCCATGCCATGTCGCTGGTTGTGATGCGGCGTACAGCAGAACAGAACCCAGAGCTCGGAGCAACGCAGTCAAGGCTTGCCGGGTCCCGGAAAGGTCGCGTTCTCCCGCACTTCTGTTCTTGCAACATTGACCCGTTGAGCACAAGCCGGCTGTCTCATTCTTATCGGCATATGGGCGCTAGCAAATTTGTGGTAATTTTCCGTCGATGACTAATTGTACCGTTTGGTTGATGATGTTGTTGAAGCTGATAATTTCATGCAGATACGATTTATTCTTGCTGGGTGTGAATATCTGCTTTCTTTCCGCAGTGGATGAGTGTGTCAATGTGTTATAAACTGAACCGTAATTAAAGTGCAGATTGTTGGCGGTGAGTAATATCTTGTTGGTGCGTTCGAGCTTTGAACTTTTTTTTTTAACAAGGCACGTCTGATTCGATCGGTCAGCGTTTTTCTTTATGAAGAAAATGAATCGAAGAACCTAGATAACATTGAATGCAACAGTTAGATGCAGAACGCTAGAAGCGCTGTTGTTCCATACAGCTATTGTGATCAACTTGATTCAATCATAGTGACCCGGATTTTACATAAAGGGTTTGGTCGGTCTCTTGAATGTCAAATTTTCCTAGCAGCACACATGTTCCACATAGGTCACTGCAACTCAAATTTAGTCACATTCAAGTTGCTGCAACAAATTTTGTCTGACTTGTGCTGCTCGGGTTATTGTTTTGGTTTGCTTGTTCTCAAGTATGAAAAGTGGGCTGCTGTGATGGAAAACATGGACATCTGCACCCTGCACCCTGCAATCAGGCAGAATCAGGCTATTAAGAACTTCCTAATGTCTCTCGGCCCTACGAAGGAGTTTAATTGATCTTTTTTATGGACGAGCTGGAATTCGTATTACAAATCGCGAAAGAGGAAATTTGTGAGATGAGTTGGGCTACCTAATGCTTTTGAGGCTCCCCCAGTAGAAAAGGCGTACTTTTTCAAGAAATTAACAACCAGATTTACTACAGGATAGAGTTGAGCAACGTAGTCCCCATTTCATTAGCAATCCCTCTAGTGAAATCGGCAACTATCGTCTAATTCCTATGACAGTGTGCCAAAGGTAATGGAGTGGATGGCCAACCGTAAACTGTTTCGGCAGAGTTTCGACTTTTCGTTTCGATGAGACCAAAGGAAGCGCTTTTTTGGACCAAGAGAGAATCTATTTTCGTTGTTTATGGCGAGGAGCACCTTTCACCCATCAATCTTTCTCTGGAGCTAGCTTTGGAAGATAAACGAAAATCGTGTATATTAGATGAGATTCCTGTTTTCGTTCCATCGCTTGTGTTTCTCACTAACTCATTATAAAACATGTTTGTCTGCGGCGGGATTCGAAGCTAGAATTTTATTAACGCTCTATTAGGCAGGGTTCGTAATGATCACTGCCCTAATAAGATTTTGGTTTTATGATGGTTTTATTACACTCTTGTGCGGGCAGCAGGGACTATGTCCAAGGGCTTGACGATCCTTCCCCAGGCCATCTGCGAGTTGTGGGGCTTGCCTAGGATGTGGTGGGGTTTGACAGTGGGCCCTGTTAAACTCCTATAAAAAGCTGCATGTGTCCGCAAGTAGGCCCCACCAAAGCGACCGTGTGCCGCTCAAAGCGCACAAGCCCAAGTCCTGGTGTTAGGTGGGACGCAAAACAGACCCGACACGACGGCCCTCCGACGAGACAGGAGGATTGTGCAGGCCAAACAAGCCGCCTGTAGAACCAATAACTAAGAACAACATAAGAGATAATACGACTCGATATACTCGGCAAAGACCAAGGGACAAATAAAGGTTCACAATTGGAAACTTGGAACATTGAACATGCAAGTCGCTAGGTTTCGCAGGTTGCGACAGGATGATCTACGATGAATTACATCCCCGCAACTTCGACGTCGTGGCGCTGCAGGAGATTTGCTGGACAGGACAGAAAGTGTGGAAAAGCGGGCATCGAGCGGCTACCTTCTACCAAAGCTGTGGCACCACCAACGAGCTGGGAACCGGCTTCATAGTGCTGGGTAAGATGCGCCAACGCGTGATTGCCAGGGTGGCAGCCAATCAACGCAAGGATGTGCAAGCTGAGGATTAAAGGCCGTTTCTTCAACTATAGCATCATCAACGTGCACTGCCCACACGAAGGGAGACCCGACGACGAGAAAGTAGCGCACAGCTGGTGCAGACATATGATGGATGCCCACTGCCGGGCGTCAAAATCGTCATCGGTGACATGAACGCACAGGTAGGAAGGCAGGAAATGTATGGACCGGATAGTCTGCACACCGTATCGAATGACAACGGCCAACGATGCATAAACTTTGCAGCCTCCCGCGGAATGGTAGTCCGAAGCACCTTCTTTCCCCGCAAAATATCCACAAGGCCACATGGAGATCACCTAACCAAGAAACGGAAAACCAAATCGACCACGTTCTAATCGACGGTAAATTCTTCTCCGACATCACGAACGTCCGCACTTACCGCAGTGCGAATATTGAATCGGACCACTACCTCGTTGCAGTATGCCTGCGCTCAAAACTCTCGACGGTGTACAACACGCGTCGAAGTCGGACGCCGCGGCTTAATATTGGGCGGCTACAAGACGGTAGACTAGCCCAAGAATACGCGCAGCAGCTGGAAGTGGCACTCCCAACGGAAGAGCAGCTAGGCGCAGCGACTCTTGAAGATGGCTGGAGAGATATTCGATCCGCCATTGGTAGCACCGCAACCGCTGCACTTGGCACGGTGCCCCCGGATCAGAGAAACGACTGGTATGACGGCGAATGTGAGCAGTTAGTAGAAGAGAAGAATGCAGCATGGGCGAGATTGCTGCAACACCGCACGAGGGCAAACGAGGCACGATATAAACAGGCGCGGAACAGACAAAACTCGATTTTCCGGAGGAAAAAGCGTCAGCAGCAAGATCGAGACCGTGAAGAGACGGAGCAACTGTACTGCTCTGATAACACACGAAAGTTCTATGAGAAGTTGAACCGTTCACGTAAGGGCCACGTGCCACAGCCTGATATGTGTAAGGACATAAACGGGAACCTTCTTACGAACGAGCGTGAGGTGATCCAAAGGTGGCGGCAGCACTACGAAGAGCACCTGAATGGCGATGTGGCAGACGAAGATGGCGGTATGATGATAGACCTGGGGGAACGCGCGCAGGACATAATTCTACCGGCTCCGGATCTCCAGGAAATCCAGGAGGAGATTGGCCGGCTGAAGAACAACAAAGCCCCTGGGGTTGACCAACTACCAGGAGAGCTATTTAAACACGGTGGTGAGGCACTGGCTAGAGCGCTGCACTGGGTCATTACCAAGATTTGGGAGGAGGAAGTGTTGCCGCAGGAGTGGATGGAAGGTGTCGTGTGTCCCATCTACAAAAAAGGCGATAAGCTGGATTGTAGCAACTACCGCGCAATCACATTGCTGAACGCCGCCTACAAGGTACTCTCCCAAATTTTATGCCGTCGACTAACACCAATTGCACGAGAGTTCGTGGGGCAGTACCAGGCGGGTTTTATGGGCGAACGCTCCACCACGGACCAGGTGTTCGCCATTCGCCAGGTACTGCAGAAATGCCGCGAATACAACATGCCCACACATCATCTATTCATCGACTTCAAAGCCGCATATGATACAATCGATCGGGACCAGCTATGGCAGCTAATGCACGAACACGGATCTCCGGATAAACTGACACGGTTGATCAAAGCGACGATGGATCGGGTGATGTGCGTAGTTCGAGTTTCAGGGGCATTCTCGAGTCCCTTCGAAACCCGCCGAGAACTACGGCAAGGTGATGGTCTTTCGTGTCTGCTGTTCAACATCGCTTTGGAAGGGGTAATACGAAGATCAGGGATTAACACGAGTGGTACAATTTTCAATAAGTCCGTCCAGCTATTTGGCTTCGCCGACGACATAGATATTATGGCACGTAACTTTGAGAAGATGGAGGAAGCCTACATCAGACTGAAGAGAGAAGCCAAGCGGATCGGACTAGACATCAATACGTCGAAGACGAAGTACATGATAGGAAGAAGTTCAAGAGAAGACAATGTGAGCCACCTACCGCGAGTTTGCATCGGTGGTGACGAAATCGAGGTGGTAGAAGAATTCGTGTACTTGGGCTCACTGGTGACTGCCGAAAATGATACCAGCAGAGAAATTCGGAGACGCATAGTGGCTGGAAATCGTACATACTTTGGACTCCGCAAGACGCTCCGATCGAATAAAGTTCGCCGCCGTACCAAACTGACAATCTACAAAGCGCTCATTAGACCGGTAGTCCTCTACGGACACGAGACCTGGACGATGCTCGTGGAGGACCAACGCGCACTTGGAGTTTTCGAAAGGAAAGTGCTGCGTACCATCTATGGTGGGGTGCAGATGACGGACGGTACGTGGAGGAGGCGAATGAACCACGAGTTGCATCAGCTGTTGGGAGAACCATCCATCGTTCACACCGCGAAAATCGGACGACTGCGGTGGGCCGGGCACGAAGCCAGAATGTCGGACAGTAACCCGGTGAAAATGGTTCTCGACAACGATCCGACGGGCACAAGAAGGCGAGGTGCGCAGCGGGCAAGGTGGATCGATCAGGTGGAAGATGACTTGCGGACCCTTCGTAGACTGCGTGGTTGGCGACGTGTAGCCATGGACCGAGCCGAATGGAGAAGACTCTTATATACCGCACAGGCCACTTCGGCCTTAGTCTGAATAAATGAAATGAGAGTAATTTATGATCTTCAGGAGCGTTATAAATCTTAAAATGTTACTTTGGTGATTCTCTGGAGCACTGGATGCTCCTTCACAAAAAAATTCGGGAAAGAAAAACAGTTGGTAGGGGAAATGACGGCTTTTGCAGGTTTTGTTCTATTATTGTCAGGGAGGTTTTTGTAGACGAATTTGGCCACAATATTCTTTGATACGCAAAGAAGAATGTTTAGGCCAAATTTAAGCATAATTAGTTATAGAAAATCCCCCTGATAATAATAGAACAAAACCTGCCAAAGCCGTAATTACCCCTAGCTCTTAGGTTGTTTGTTTCACATAAGTTACTCTCTTTAGCATTGGTGATGACAATGAAAAGGCCAGGATATGAAAGAAAACGAGCAAACCAGCTTTCCGCGGCAATCGTAGTGAGCGAAAAATGGTTATCACTCCTCAGACTGTTTTTCTTTCCCGAAAATTTTCATGAAGGAGCATCCTGTGCTTCTGAGAATGAGTGATCATTACGAACCCTGGCCTCCGGAATAAGCGATTGGATCACAGACAGCACGCTCTCCGACCAGGCTTTGGAACCGGGAAATACCTTGTTCCCTTGGTCAGATTCTGAATGATACCTTGACCAATGGTGAATATATAGAGCTTGTATCCCTTGACCTGGCGTGATCCTACAGCCGGGCATGGGCTCCGGAGGCCTTGAAATAACTTAAGAAATACAGACCGGGATGTAGCTTTAGAAATAAGTAGTAAGCAAGTATGCTAGGCTATCAATTGCCGCCAAATGTATGGATCGGAGATCAGTGCAGCACCTTGGGTGGAATGGAGTAAACTCTTTCCTTTTACTACAACAAGGCCGGGTTTCTTATGCATCAAATCCTGTCCTAGTTGCATATGCTGAAGGCACGAGGTGTTTTATCATTCCGATTAGAACTAGCGATAACAATCGGATACAGAGCAGCGTGAAGCAAACGTGTTTTTTGCAGGCTCCAGCCAACTTTGCCCTCAACGCAGTGACCAATTCTAAGCTTTACCAGGTGGCTGAACTCAACCGAGCAGGGCCGCTGAAGGAAGCTGGAGGGCCATGGCTCCAAATATTGACAAATATTGTCTTTAGCAAAAAAAGAGCTCGACATAAATACCAAGACACGGAGATCCGGTACCCTTATGGATCCAACGACAATGGCTAAGTTGGGATCGGTGACTGCAGCCCAGATCTGTGGATGCACCTCAGACTGACAGACCAGTGTTCAGTCTACTCGGCCACAGCAGCGGTTTTGTTCAAGACATCATCCACAAGCACGGTGCCGAACTACGTACATCACTCGATCCATCGTCGCCTTGACCAACCGTATCAGTTGGGGTACGGAGTAAATAAAAATCTGTATATCCTGTTCCAGCCAGCAGATCGGCGCCCGTGCTCCACAAAACTCCACAATCCCCGGGATTCAAGCGAAGGTGGTGGTACTAGGCATGTTTGCGAGGGTACTCCAGAACCAGGGGTGTTTGGAGTGGTCGCTTTGCAATCACACTGGCTGAGTCCGACAGAATGAGTACAGGCTTATCTGAAAAGGTGATGGCGGCTATGAAAACTGCACTGGGAAGACAGGCTTTCGGAAACGGTCAGGCCGTTTCCGGATACACATAATCTCGACACCTCGATGCAAAAGCGATCCGTCGATGTAACGATGCTTGAATCTGGCGAAGACGGTATTCAGCAGTTCCGCAACAGATCCTCGGTATTCTCCCCCGACAACGCAGCGAGCAATTTACGTTGACAATGGAGGAATGACAGCTTCTGGCACTGGCACTGAAGGGACATCGCCGAATCCAATCTTCTCGCAGAAGAAGAGGTATCCTGTAATTCCTGAATGTGACGGAAGCTCACGCGGCAGCATTTCAGCATACATCCGCCAAAGCACGGTGGCCAAATGGAAGGATATCTGTTCCAGCGCAGGCGGCCTCGGCGGTTATAGAGTCCGGATGCTTTGTGCAAGTACTAATTGAATACTGGAGAAAGAATGTTGATGAGATCTCTGCGTACTGGGATTTTGAAAGGGTTTTGATCCGGTTGATCCTGGACCTGCAGCAGTTTTTACCGCTTTAAAATGTGGGATAAATCGACGATGAACGACGAAAACCTCACCCTTCAAACATTGAAAGCCGATGAAGGGCTTATTTCGTTCCAAATTAGCTTCTTCAGATAAAAAAAAGGTCTTAGCAAGTGTCCGGTTAGAAATGAGTTGATCATTTAGCTTGGGACAAGGGGCAGAGAAGCGGTGTCGCTCATTGCACACTTGTCCGCGGACATTTTCCCGGCCGACATAGTGGGGCTATCCGACCGCTAACTGTTCCTTGGGTTCGGATCCACGTTCTGGCCGGCGATTGTTTGACGACCACAAGTAGGATGTCGTGAGCGTGGACCAAAAAAAACATGCCTTTGGGGATACCATTGAATCCTCCGTTCATGGCGACTAAAAGTAGAGTCACCACCGGAACGGAACCTTCTGGAACTCCAGATTCCTCCAGGTAGGCCTTCGATATGCCCGATGAGACTAGGTCGACAGGTCGATTAGATTAAGAAACGCTGCTTTCTCGGCCAGGGGAAGTTGCTTTAATATGGGATTACTCACTTCGTCAGGCCCTTAGGATTTCTTATTGCTCCTTGTGAGAGCAAACGAAAGCTCTGCGTATCAAAAAGGATCGTTAATGAGAGTGTTCCGACGATCCGGTGAAACCCAGAAGTGTTCCAGGGTTAGGTTTTTTGAAACAATTGGCGTTTTGAGGTCTGGGTGGCAGCCGTTTGGGGAGACTACCTTCTAAGCGCACGGAGGGCCTTTCTCCTGGCTTTCACAGCTCTACTACCACAGATCGCTTCGAAACAGCATTTCAGAGTTCGGTGCCAGGGACGACTGCTGGTTTGCGAGATGGAAACTTAATGTTGTAAATAAATTTATATTACAGATATGCAACCATATTCAGTCATACATGAGTTACTGCAACCAAATCGTTTTAAAAAGTGCTACTAGGGGAGCGCCAGGTGAACCCGGGAAAAGAGGCCAGAAGAAGACGCATGGGCAGAAATCAAAAGGGGTAGTGGATGCTCTCTAAAAGGTCCGTACTTACATCCCATTTTATAGTTGGGAGTACGGTCCTGCTGGCTACAGCGACATCAATGAATTCGTATTCGTTGAAGAAGGTTGCAGTGCCATCATGAGGAATGGCCAGGTCTCCATTCTATAATGATTCGCGAAGGACAACGTTGCGAAGATCAGTCTTAAAATCGCCTAGATCCGTATCGAGACTGGCGTTTAGCGGCCAATGAACAAGCAACTTGGGACATGACGTTACATTCGGTTTTGCTCCGAAAAACATAGAATGTTCGACCACCGATCTTTTCTGTCTACCCTACCCAACTAACACAACTTCCTTTCTCAGCAAATAATTTTATGAAATTCAGCTTAAAAACGTCTTTCATCCAGTCCATCATCATCAGCGGCTTTTGACAAGCTGCAGAAAAAAAAACTGAGTATGTGAGGGATGGATCGATGCCGCGAATGATCTACAATTGGAACTGCTTTGCCTCTGTTTGCATAAGACTCCTATGTCACTTGTCATAATGCGAGTTAGTACTATCCCATTGTAAGTTATAGTGTTCTTACTATGTATGCATGTGACTCAGGGACATTCCTGGTTTCCCTAATCGAGAGCGTTTTACGTTGGGAAGGGGTTCCTTCCACCGCCTTCCAGGTTGGTTACTTCACCACCAACCACCTTCCCAGCAATACTAGCGACCGATTCAAGGTTTCAGAAAATCGAAATCGACATTGATACCAAATTTCAATGAAACTTCACCGGGAAAAAGCCACGACGTGGTAGATATTTGCACTACTAATGTTCATTTGGCGTCGAGCCCACACGCGGGCAGTTTTAGCGCACTTAAACTTATTCCAGGGACACGACACATGAACAAAATCTTGCGGAGACGAACGGGTAGTCCTTTGACTTCAACGGTTCACTATAATCTCCTCACACGCGGTCTAGTTATCCAGACAATCGTCTACTTCGGCAATCAGCCACCAACAAAACGTCTCAATCTCGTTCTCTTCTAACCGCGCCTCTCAGGTCCCTTTTCCTATCGGGCGGAAATCTCTACCCGATCCTCTTTACGGCGTTCTCCTTTTTTGTCGGACAGGGATGAATTCTCCCTTAACTTTTCAAAAGGACTCAAGTAATATTCTTTCATGAATTAATTTTCACATTGGTCTGTTGATTGTAATATGCAAGTTAATTCATGAAAAAATGTTACTTTGGTCCTTTTGAAACGTTAAGCGAGATTTCTTTAGTTCCAAAATCGGAATGGTTACGCCCGAATCGCAAATCAGTACCGAATTACAAAACTCCAACTTCTACACAAAAAAAAACAACTACAACTATATGGGGCTATATTTAATGATTTATGGGACATTGTGGACAAGTCGACCTCTAGAATTCCAATGAAAATTAACTCGTCTGAAGACATTGCACAAACAATCTTTAAATATTCTCTCCCATATCAGTTTTCTTCGACTGGAGTAAATTTCCATTGAATTATCTAAACTCGTTTCAAAAAAGGGAAAAACAAAGAATCTAAAAAATCAATGATATTTAAAAACTCTTGTACTTCTACATTGCTTTGTTACTACTAAATGGACCATAATTATGTTCATTATTTGTGTAAAAGAGTATCAGAAAATGTGGATTGTGATTGTTTCGCGAATGAATGTAATTATTGAAAAACACATAATGGGTTTTGAATTTCATATTTCTAAACGGATGAATATTATTTTATCAGTTTTTTTTAAAAGGGGAGTCTTTGACTTATTTCTGAAAAATGAAAGTGCGTCCAAAAACAACATGAAACGTAAACACTAAACACTTCGAACGCCGTGTGGCTGGTATGCCGAAACTTGCTGCATCAACGGCTGCTGCACTACATACTGCTGGCATGAAATTTTGGTTGCTGCGTTGCAAACTGCTGAAAACTGCTGCATCGAAGGCTGCTGCGATACAAATTGCTGGATCGTGGGCTGATTCACTGAATCCTGCACTTGAGGCTTCTGCACTGCAAACTGTTGTCCATATGGTTGCTGCGCTACAATCGGTTGAATCGATGAGTTAAGCACCATGTTTTGCATTTGAGGCTGCTTCTTTGAAAAATTTTACACTGACTGCTGCTGTTTTTCTGATATTTTTATTCGACTAAAGCGCGCGTGAGCTGAACGTTGCTGCTCGTTCGAACGAATTTGCATGGTTGGATTTAGTTTCAGATGAGAGATTTAGTCTTTGAACATTTAATCGGTTCGGATTTCTGAGGCGTGACTCTTACCTGAGGGAAGATCTGACGCACGTTGCTTAGGAACGGAACCTAGCATCGTAGACCTTGATTCTTTAAGGAATTTATCTTGATTTGCATCAGTTTCATTAACAACACATGCTCCGGCCTGTTCAACTGATGGTGGTGCTGTCGACAAAAGATGTACGGAAGAATGGATTCCATCGATCTCTCCACTGCTACTGCAAATCAGCCGTTGGCTCGGATCGCTGCAATCAGTGCTCCAATCTGATTCGCAACTCCCGGATCATATACATGGCTTTTCGATGTTCTATATCTCCTCTATATCAACCAGACAACCAGAACTCTGGCTGAAGAACACTGATATCGACGGAAGCCCCGAAGTTAGTTCCTTATTAGAACCTGCTGCCTTTGAATCCGTATGGGTTTGAATAAAGATTTGCTGTTAAATCGCTTGAGCGGCTGGCAATTGATTTTCTGCTGCACTTGCTTTCGGATCCGCGTTCTCGATCCAATTTCGGACCCTCGTTCGGTTATTTGTACGACTCACCTGGCTGCTCTCTTCTTCCGTTGCTCGTGTATGTAACTCTTTTCTAGTTCTATTTCTACTCGCTGTCTTTCCAACTCTTGTAGTTCCTGTAGACTTGTCATACATGTGGGGTTTGAGTAAAATTCCTTCAGTGTGTGTTAATAGATTCACACATCAGCGTGTCAATCGGCGAGCAGCAAGCCATGATTTTGCCCGCCCGTCTAGTCAGACCTCCGCGGCGTGCACACTCATCCACGGAGAGTTCCTGTCATAACTTCGTTCCTGCAATTTTTTTTTTTTTTTTAATTCTTTATTAAAGTGTTTTTTTAATTTTAAAATTAAGTTCAACACTAGCTGAAAGGGAACTTGAGGAGTTCCCTTTGCGGGCCAACCTTGGGTCCCGCCGATGGCAGTATAGCAGAGCTATGTGTCGTTCCTGCAATTTGGAGCTACACATTTTGCAACTTGCCAGTTTATTTTTTGGATCCTGTCGCTGATTTCATGAGGTGAGTTGAATTAAAGTGGTTAAATTGTAACGAGTGATATATTTCAGTTTGCGCCATCTGGAAGACCGTGGGCAAATGGTTTGTGGTTTACTAAATCACAAGACGCGTCTCGAAGACCGTCGGAAAATGGTTTGTGGTTTGCTAAATCACAAGACGCGTCTCGAAGACCGTCAGAAAATGGTTTGTGGTTTGCTAAATCACAAGATGCGTCTCGAAGACCGTCGGAAAATGGTTTGTGGTTTGCTAAATCACAATACGCGTCTCGAAGACCGTCGGAAAATGGTTTGTGGTTTGCTAAATCACAAGACTCGTCTCGAAGACCGTCAGAAAATGGTTTGTGGTTTGCTAAATCACAAGACGCGTCTCGAAGACCGTCAGAAAATGGTTTGTGGTTTGCTAAATCACAAGACGCGTCTCGAAGACCGTCGGAAAATGGTTTGTGGATTGCTAAATCATAAGACGCGTTTCAAAGACCGTCGAAAAATGGTTTGTGGTGGTGCGTCCGAAAGACCGCTGGAAAAATCGTTTGTGGTTTGAAAAACATCAAAGCCTGGAAGTCCGTAAGGAATTGGTTAGTGGTTTGTAAAATTACAAGGTGCGTATGGAAAACCAACGGAAAATGATTTACGATCTAGAAAATTTCAAAGTCCTACGTGCTTTGATTTGGATTAAAACAAATTTAGATTTCATGAATCCACTTGGCGACCTACATGAGACTACCAGTTAAGCTATTATATATATATATATATATATATATATATATATAACGGAATCTGAGAGAAATGGAGAAATATTCAAATCTGTGCTATTCGAAACTGTTCGGAAAGCCAAATATATTACAGTCGCCTCTCCACATCTCGATATTGAAGGGACAATTGAGATAGGGAGAGATCGAGGAATGGAAGGAAAATTGAAATGGGTACTAGATCCAGAACAGTTCGTTACTAAGAAAAACCACAACAAAACAAATGTCATATCTTGTTGTTGATATGTTTGTTATTGTCCAAAGATGATCTAGCAGCCTAAAAAATTGAACATATCGACATAAAGAGAGTGAATCCAGAACAAAATATGATCAGAACACATCGAGATAGAGAGATATCGAGATAGAGAGGCTATCGAGATGTAGAATGCGCAAATGTATGTAGATTGAAGGGACCGAGAAAATCATCGACATAGAGAGAGATATCGAGATACAGAACATCGAGATGTAGAGAGTCGACTGTATCTAGAAATTATATTGAAATGTAGTGACTTAGTAGCCATAGCGGGATTACCTGTAGGATCAGATATCTTGAAATTCGAATAATAAATCAGGTTGCCGGATTTAACAAAGCTATTCGGAAGTTCGAATTTATTATGCGTAAGATTAGTTTGGAGTTATTGGCTAGCAGTACTTGTTGATGGCAAATGGTTGATGGTGTACTATACGCGAAACTAAAAGTTGTATTAAATGTACGGATTTGAATTGGATTTGGATTGGCTTTGTATTGGATTTGGATTGGATTGGATTGGATTGGATTTGGATTGGAATTGGATTGGATTTAGATTTGGATTGGATTTGGATTGGATTTGGATTGGATTTGGATTGGATTTGGATTGGATTTGGATTGGATTTGGATTGGATTTGGATTGGATTTGGATTGGATTTGGATTGGATTTGGATTGGATTTGGATTGGATTTGGATTGGATTTGGATTGGATTTGAATTTGAATTGGATTAGGATTAAATTTGGATTGGATTTGAATTGGATTTGGATTGAATTTGAATTGGATTTGGATTGGTTTTGGTTTGGATTTGGATTGGCTTTGGATTGGATTTGGGTTGGATTTGGATTGATTTTGGATTGGATTGGATTTAGATTGTACAAGTTAGATTAAGTACAAATAGATAAATATTTTAAAAGTATTTTTAACTTTCTCCCACGTTTGTTTTGTCTTCGTTCGTCATTCCACCGTTGACTGCCTATCGAGGTGACACATTGGTAGTGAGTCAGTCCAACGGTAGAATCGGTTGTTCTAGGGTGACCATCTCGACGGTAGCACTGTTAACAGCTTCCTCGATTTGATTTTCTCCGTTTCTGAGTCCTTTTAAGGTTTTTTTTTATCAGTGTTTTGATATAACACTTTTCTCTTTGTCACTGTTTAGCTTATTACGTCTATTCTCATTTTTACTTTCAATCTTAAAACAGGCACTTTAGTTATTCAGACTGTTTGGCATGAACTATACATTCAATACAAAAAAAAATCAAAAATTTCATAACTCTCAAATTTTGGAGATATGAATTTAAACCTACGTTGACCGCTTTTTGGGGAGATGGGCTACTTTCAATGAACAAATTCCATTTCACAAAACAAGTTTTATGTAAATACTTACATGAACCGGGACCAACTCCCGTTTAGCTTCCGCCCCATTTCCCACAAGAAATAAAGCATATTCTTAGTTGTTGGCCCACTTCGCGAGCCTGAAGAATCTGAACCCAAAATGACCAAACTGGTTGATTATCGTATAATCACTTCCTCGGTGATTATTTAGCGGAAAGGTGCCAAAAATTAGTCGTCTAACAATGCTACACTTGCAAATTGAACGAACCTGTTTTGGTGCAAACATTTTTGTCCGCAAAATAAAAAAAGATCTACAATAATTTCTAAATCTACCATAGCGACTGGCGCCTGACTTTCCGAATCACTGATATGTGATATCGGAAGGTTTCTGTGAACATTTTTATCTACGCTTAAAATAGGTTCAAGCACGCACCTTGGTGACGAAAGTGGGCGTCGTAAAGGGGTTTACCTTATTATCAGTAGGAATATCTATGCTTACAAAGTTCAAATCGGACGGATGTGTCTGGTACGGAAAGAGTTCTTCTGTTCCTTGGAAAGCAAATCTACGATTATGGTATCTTATCATTGTTGCATAATTCGTAAAAAAAATCGGCAAATTTGGAAGACTTCAAATGATTCTTTGTCGGATATTTGGTTTTACTCATTCCACATCTTAATACCTATTTCTCCAGTTTGTGTTTTAAAGTTTTGTAATCTTAACCTGACAGTTGATCACCGCATACATGTTTACACTTTGCCTAAATACTTATTCAATTATGATTTGTAACATATTTTTAAGTACGCTTAGTTTATCAAGCTGCACAACACAGTTCTTCATGTTGGAAACTGCTTGTTATCATGTATTTCTATGTATGTATGTATCCACTTTTGGATTCGATCAGTTAACATAAATCTAACTTTTCGTCGTTAAAATAGTCTAAATAAATTAATGATATTTTTATCTTTTGCAACTCGTTGATTTAATAATTATTATGAAACACATCACGAAAAAGAAGTTTAAAAATCAATTGTAAACCTGAAAAGTTTGACTATGAACAATGTTCGGAAAGTTTGACTATGAACAATTTTTAATTTGAAAATGAACAAATAAAGTAGATTTATGAGAGATATATTCCGACACCCTTTGATCATGCTCCGATTATTCGCCCTTGGTTTTTTTACCAACAGATTATCTTTTCAAAACTACATCAAACAATATCGCTTCAAAAAACCAAGCAGAACAGCTCAGCCATTGTTCGTGACCGAAATTGAGCGTGTCAAAATGAATTGAATTGACACTTTTGGAAAGTCATATGAGTACTTGCAGTTATGCGCGGCGACTCTATACGAGTGGATCTCACTATTGCTTGCCACTGCCAGCGCGAAGTTAACTTCCAACAACCATCCAGCAGGTGTCATTATTCGACGGTGTTCGATAATGGATGCTAATTTTGTGCCTGTGCCTCACACGTACTATCCGTTGAGATTGCAAATAGGGGAGACGGGAATCGAAACGTGTCCCCTCAGGGTTGATCGATTTCCTCTGCGCGATGCGGTCTTCGCCGAGAGGAAGGTTTCCTCCACAGCGTGCATATTTCACACTGAGGCCTAGAACGTTCAGTTCTCGGTTAACATTTCCGATGAGCCTGTTGTCGAGAGTGGTATTACTTTTCATTCAAATTACATTTGTGACCAACAATCGTAAAATTAGAATACGATCCTCATCTGTAGTTTACCGGCCTTAAAAACATCGATCATAATTGATAGGCAATTATCGAATGTTATGCGCGGTTTGAAGGTTGCTAAGCACCAGTAGGTTATCAGAGGAGACGTCTAGTCGATCTCCTCTCGGCACATGAAACCAGGCGCCAAATGGCAATTACTACATTATCTACCGTGCCGCCTCTCGATCCGCATATATTTTTTAATTTCATAAGGGCTATGACACACGATCATATCCTTATCATTGATGATGAATTTTGCGAATCATTAGGCTGGTATTAATTAACCCTCACGTTCAAATATGAAAAAGCGATGATTAATACTTCAGGTCGATCGGTTAGCTTGCCCTGCTTGTGGACTATACGCAAAGCAAGTGCCGATATCTTTTGAAATATGAGCACTTCTGTACGGGCAATTATTCTAATGTATGTAAAGTGAGCCACATTTCGACACCGATCCGTTTTGCGATGTCTGCGGCAATGACTAAATCGACCCAATCTGATGGCGACAGCAGGATCCGCCACCCTAAGCGCGACAAAATGACGAAGCGCGCGTGAACAATAAATTATGTAATTGGTTTAATAAAATTATGATAGCCTTGCAGTAATTTGTGTTGCTAATTTGTGTGGAATATGGCGTCGCTGCGGTTGTCCTACCTCTGCATTGGTTGTCAGACCGACAGTCTCGCCTTGCGACACATTCGTCATATTACTTGCGGTTCTAGAACCGTCCGAAGTCACTGAGTCAATCAAATCGTAATCTAACCGTTGTTGGTGTGACCGATGGGAACCGCTTTTTATCGGGTTCCAAAGATAGACCTGAACCTGAGCACACGAGAGGCGATGGAAAAATTCATTAATTACTAATCGGTTCTGTTCTGCTTTGATTAGAGAACTGAATCATCCGCGCTTTCGAAATTGCTTGCACCTGGCAATAACTCGAAGTAGGTACCGCCATTGAGTGTGCCGGCGTATTAAACACCGTAATGCGATTAACACCTTCTGCCCGACCGATATCTAAACCAAATAGCCCTACACTTGACATCGCCGAGGACCGGCAGAGTTCGGTGACAAGGTTAGAGGCGCGTGATATTGTCAAGAGGCGTCTTCCTTTACGCAACGCGATTATGTCAATATCGCAATCTAGTGACCTGGATTACATTCCCGTCTTGTGATCAACAGAACGTGAGTTTGTTTTGAATAATCGTTCGAGCAATATGTGGCAAAGATGGTCACTAATAAGAACAACATATGTGAAGAGTGGATACGCTTTGCATCTTGAAGAGTTATCCGTGCAGAAATAGCTTGGGCTTTTAGACACACTAAGTTTAAATGCCATTTCTAAATTTCCGGTAGAATTAATTGCAACGTTGTTCAATTCGCGAATGACTGCATTCATTCATGGATTCGTCTTCAACAAACACTGAGTCGGGTTTCAATAGTAAATAAATTACGTATCTGAAGGGATCTGAAGTAAGAAAAAGAAAAAAATTGTTGATCCAGGTTGACCAGATTAAGGTCACTCCTGACAGAATCCAAGTTTCAAAGCGTTCGCGTTTTCGGGGGCACACCACTCGATACGGAGGCGGCGGACAACTGTCATTTTTGTTGATTATGCTTTGCTGCGTCGCAGCATGCGTGAAAAAATAAAAATGACAGTTATGCGTTGCTTCAGTATCGAGTGGTGTGCCCCCGAAAACGCGAGAACTTTGAAACTTGGATTCTGTCAGGAGTGACCTTAAGGTCCAGTTTACTTTCCGTAGACGCGCAATTTAGATCGATTTGGCTGCAGTAACTTATATATGTATGACTGAATTTTGTTGAATAATCAAATGAAACTTGTACACAACATGCGCGCTGCTAGGGTTGCAAATCTAACTTTAAAAAAATCGATTCTCAATTCCTAAATTTATTTAGACCTCATATTTTCTGACTCCTCTAATCATTTTTAAAATTTGAAACAAAAAATCGGAAGAGTGCTGTTTTTTAAGATCGGCCTAACATTTTCCCAATTTGACTTAAAATTCCAATAAACGTTTGCACCGGATATATTAGTTATGGTGGTTCAGGAACCTTCTTACAATGCTGCAAGTTCCAAGAACCACTGTTTTTTTTTTTTTGAATACTATGGAGATTGTTCCAGCTCTCCTAAGGATCTCAGAAGAGATTTCGGGACGATTCCGGTTGCTGAGATAACATCCAGAATTATAGGCACGTCCTCCAGGTGCCACATCTCCTTCAACTCCTCCGCCAAGTCGTGGTACTTCATCTTGTTGGAGAATGTTGTTTGGACATCATGGTCTAGCGGTACAGCAATGTCGATGAGGGTTACTTGCTTCATCCTTTTGTCGTAGGCCACAATATCGGGCCGATTGGCACGAATGAGGACATCCGTTATGATCTCGTGATCCCAGTACAGCGAAACTATTATATATTTGTAGTAGGCGAGAAACTGGTTAACCAAGTTGTGCTTTAAAGCAAGCTGTTGGTGCCCAATCTTGGCTACTTCGTTATGACGACCGAAATATGCTGAATCAGCTAAGGCTGAACACCCGGACACGATATGTTCGACCGTCTCTCCTACTGAACTGCATTTCCTGCAGCTTTTGTTTCACGTTTTCGTGCAATATATAGTGCCGATAGTTCTTCATCGTAATTACCCGTGCATGGATGGCTACCATGAATCCTTCTGTTTCTGAGAAGAGTTCACCCCGCACCAGCCACGTATTCGACGCCGCTTTGTCGGTATATTCCAGCTCCAGTTGATGGGGGTGCGTCCCATGCAACTCCTTCTGCTTCCACGATGCGATCATCTCGTCAACAGTTTTGATGTCGCAATTCAGCTGATAGTCTTACTGTGCCAGATGCAGGGCACTGAATCCGTGGTCAGCTTCACATACAGCGCGATAGATTTCGTGGCGGTTCTGGCTCTCCACGAAGTATCTCCGCAACTACTGGGTCTGGGAAACACATAGTGTCTGTATTCGGTGACGCTTCTTTTTCTTACTGTACGAGGCAGGGTGACTCTCTCAAGGGACGATTTTGGATGGCGCATGCTATGCTTAGTGAACGCAACTCGTACTGCTCGTTTCTTACGCCTCCAAGTCAGTCTTCGTCCACTTCACCATCCCGAAACTGTACGTCAGGGCACAGCAAACCTGTTTATCGCCTTAACTTTGTTACCGGCCGATAAGAAGCTTTTCAAAATACCGTTGACACGATGTAAGAACTTTGCCTGCAGCTCCTTCTTGACCATCGTGTGGCGAATTCCCTTCAGTTGCAGGAAATCTAGGAACTTGTACGTTTCGTCTTCAACCATGTTTCGAATCTCTTCCTGTTCGTTGACGCGGAAACTGTCGGCATCCACCAGATGACCCCGGCGTAGATGTATGGATCGACATTCATCTATTCCAAACTCCATCCGGATGTCGTTACTGAATACCGTTACAAGCTGCAGAAATTGGTGCAGCTTATCCACAGATTCCCCAAACAGCCTCAAGTCGTCCATAAAGAAGGTGTGTGTAATGTGTGTACTCCTTTCCCTACTCTTCAAATGATAGCCATAGTTGTGTTGGTTGAGTGCTCTGCTAAGAGGGTTTAAGGCAAACTGCATTAGCCTGATGACGTTACGGTCTATCTTATACAACTTCACTACCTTAAGAAAGTACGAGTGAGGTATGCCTTTTAATAGTCGATATACGCCATGCTCAGGTTCCTTTGCTTGCGGGTGGCCTGCCCAACAACGACTGCATCGATGATGAACTGACCCTTGCAGCTCCGGTTCTGGGTTCTGCACCCTCTTCGCTATTACCAATGACAGCACTTTGTACAGACTCGAAAAGCACGTTATTGGTCTTTACTTGGCTGGGTTCAAAGTGTTCCGATCCTTCGGCAGAAGATAAGTGACACCCCTAGTGATGAATTTCGGTAGCTGCCCGGGGTTATCTAGTACCGTGTTGAAGCATTCCGCCATCCGCCCGTGGACCGTTGTGAGTTTCTTATACCAGAAATTATGCATAAAATCGGGTCCTGGTGCAGCTCAATTCCTGGTATACCGGGTAGCCTCACGTATGTCTTGGGCGGTCACGTTGATAGCGATCATGTCTCCAATTCCACCACAATATCACTCTTCTTCTGCTATCCACACCACACCCCATCGCCGTAGCGTATGACGGGGTTCTCCCACAGATTGGACCAAAACTGCGTGACTTCTCCAATCTCCGGAAGGCCTTCGCCAAAGTCGGCTTTGTCGTTTCGGATGTGGTTGTAGAACTCCCTTTCGTTGATGTTGAACATTCGGTTTTGCTCCTTCCTCTTCGAACATTCTCCATAACGTAGCAATCGTTTAGCAAGAGCACTCAACCGCTGTACTTGGGTGTCGAGGATCTCAGTTATGTTCGTCTCGGTGAGATCACGGAGTTCTGTGGGTTTCACAATTTCAGCAACATTCCGAACTAGCTTCGTTTATCGATTCCCCTGCTTGTACTGTGTTAATCGTCCAACATTTGACCGCCGTGTGGCGATGCGGGTCTCTAGAAGTCGCATCCACGCGGGTTTTTGTACTTTCGGGCGTGCGCATTCATCACTCTCACCTTTCGGGCGCGTTCGCAATCCCAACGTCCTTACAGCAGCCACTGCAGCCGAATACACGATAAACTGCAGTTCCGCAAGATTCTCCACGGTTTCCAAGTACTGTGGCAAAATACCCTGATTAAGGATGGTTACTGCACTCGTCAACCGATAGGAGTACTGCAATTTGGGTATCCAATGCCGGGACATGGGGTCTGTCCTACGGAATTGTGTAACTGCTGTGCCCATATGAGTGGCTAGTTCGTCCTTCAGTTGCTGTCGTTGCAATTCCACTATTGGTTCTGGAGCGGCAGGTGTAATCGAATCGGGACGGTTACTTGCGATTGATGCATCCAATCCAACAGAACTCTTTCTCGACGTATCGATCGATCTTTCCTCATCATCCTCTCTTAGTTCCCTCTGCACTTCCCGGTTAATGTACTCTACGTCTACTCTACGGAAGATGAATCCTAAATTCTGATTGGCTTTATTGACGACATGGCTGTATTGTTCACGAACATTTAATACTGATTTTGGCATAACGCCAAGGTTCTTTACAGCGCAGTGCCTTTCTAACGTTTCCAGACGATGAGAGATTTTTTTTCCTGCTAAACGAGATGATGATGCACTTCTTCATACTGATGATCAGGAAATTACGTCTACACATACAAATAACGAACATGACTCATATTTCGAACAC
This sequence comes from Armigeres subalbatus, assembly GCF_024139115.2. NCBI lineage: Eukaryota > Metazoa > Arthropoda > Insecta > Diptera > Culicidae > Armigeres > Armigeres subalbatus. The sequence goes on along the minus strand of NC_085141.1, from coordinate 2,498,742 downwards.
ACTCTTCTGTTCCGATCTTGATCCTCTGTATGTAAAACCGATGGAAATTGGAGAAGTGCAGAACGCCTTGAGCTCAATTGATCCAATAAAGGCCCTGGTCCTTACGCCGTTGCATAATAAGTTTAGAAACTCTCAACCAAAAACGTGAATACCTGCAGAGGATAATTGCTTTCGATCTGCTAAACCACCGGCTGGAATGTCCTGTCCGTTTCAGTATGTATGTTCTTGCGCGCCGATCCCGTCAACGGGAAAATTTTCAGAAAGATGAAGGGAAGTTCCAGGAGACTTCTTTGTAGATGTTCTGGAGGGCCCTTGGAAAGGATTTCCGAAGGGGTGCCTGAAGGAATTTTTCGCGGAGTTCTTGGTGAAATTTCCAGAGTGTTTGGGAATTTCCGGAGGTATTTCTGGTGAAGTTTTTGGATTAAATTCTGGGGAAACTTACGAAAGATTTCATGGCAGAATCTTTGGGAGAATTTCGGTAATTTTTTCATGGAACTTCCTGGAGAGCTTCCCGAAGGGGTTTCCGGAGTAGTAGATATATGGGAAGTAGTACGTATGCGGAAGTTTTTGATGGAATTATTGGAGGACTATTCTGAGGAATTCCTGGATGAGCTTCTGGGAGTGTCCTTAGGAGAATATCTGGATAAACTTTCGGAGGAGCTCCTGGGAGTGCCGTAGAAGTTTCTGGGTGAAGTGAAAATTTTTGGAATGTTTGTTTAGGGAATTTACAGTTGAGTTCCTGGAGGACTTTATGAAAGAATTTCCGAAGGCGTTTTTAGGGGAGGTGTGAAAGGGATTTCTGATAAGATTTCCGGTTTTTGGGTAAGCTTCCAGAGAATTTCCAGAGGAATTTCGGAGAAGTCGCAGGTAGAATTTTCAGATAAATTCCAGGAGTTTCTATGGAAATTCTTGGAGGAATTTCTGTGCAAATCTTTGATGTATATCCCCTAGAAATTTCAGGGGGAATGTCTGTAGCAATACCGGTAGGAATTCTCGGACGAGTTCTTAGTTGAATTTCTGGAGAAATCGCTGGATGAGTTGTCTGATAATCTTTTGGGGAAATCTAATTTCCAGATGATTTCGTAGAGGAACTCCTTGAGAAATTCCTGGAGCATTCCATTCCCAGATATCCAGAAAAGTTTTCTTCTTGGATTTCTGGAGGAATTTCCGGACAATTGTAGAAGTTTTGAAACAAATTTCTCGAAAAGCTGTAGATCTGAATATATGAAATATGTTTTTATGCATAAAATAAGTTCTCGCTGATTCACTCCGCCTTGCCGCTCAATTTTAACGGCATGATACCGTCGACATCATTTCAATCAGCACAGTCACGATTGAAATTGCATTCATATTATGTATCAAATACCTATACGATTTGTGCAAGAATTCATGCTATCTTAGGTCTTGGAAACCCCTATCGAAACTATTCGCGACTCCATAAAAAGACTTCCCAGTAATGTAATCGTATGTATGTCTTCCTATCTGTCTCTTGCAGCAACAACGAGATGACCGGCGGCGGGCGAACCACAACGAAATCGAGCGAAGGCGGCGGGACAAGATCAACAACTGGATCCACGAGCTGAACAAGATCATCCCCGCGGAGCACATGAACAGCCCCTCGTCGGACCCCCAGCAGAACAAACAGAACGGTGGCCAGGGCGATAACCTCTCGAAGGGTGGCATCCTGGCGAAAGCCTGCGAATACATCACCCGGCTGAAGGACACCAGCGACAAACTAACCGAGTGCCTTGCCGAAAAGGATCAGATCCTGCTGGAGAACCTGCAGCTCAAGGAAAGCATCAACCAACTGCTGACGGAGAACAAGCGACTACAGTCGGAACTGCAGTTTGCCCTGGCCACCAACGTCAAGATAGAGTCGTAGCCATCGTCGAAAAGTCATTATCATGTTATCATAGTCTAAGTGAAACCTCTAGGTATTTGATGCCCGTTGAACGAGCGCGAACGAGACACGAGAGTGCAAGTGCGAAAAAGAGAGAATTATCTTTACGTATATACATAGGTGAGTGTGCGAGTGGTGTGGTGTGTCCGGTGCATAACAAGGAGGTCCAAACGCTGTGCGATCAAGCTTCCGAAATCCGCTCACACGCACACACTCTCAAGCAAACGCACACGATCACACAAACGTGAGAGTTGAATCGGAGAGAATCAGTAATTGTAAGTATTCGTCATAATTAATTAATCAATCAATTTACCATATTATAGTGTTATTTGTTATATTAATATTATTGCATTGAGAAAAACAGTTCGAAAATAACGAAAACAAAAAAAGAAGACACATACAGAGAGAAACGAGACAAAGTGAGAAAAACAGACACAAGAACGGAGTTATCGAAATAGAGCAAAACTCTTCAAAACACAAAAAAAAACAAATGTTTTGTTAAACCCGTATAATTCAGAGAAACTAGCAAAAGTAAACCTACCCACAGAACATCAATAATCTAATCGTCGTCGTCGTCTTCAACGACAATAAACCACCAATCAACCAAACCAAACCAACCAACCACGATTATTAATGATTCAGTTTTGTGTACGTAACGTATAGGTTCCGCCATATTTCTACTTGGTTCTTGTGCACTGGCAGTGCTGTGGATAATTTTTGTTTTTTTATCGTACACTACTGGATATTGTTTCGTCGCGAAATTCCTGCCTAAGTTTAATATAGGTGCACACTGTTCTTATTTTTGCATATATATAGAGATGTGTAAATATTTGTTGTCCCGCATATCGTTCCGAACTTGTTGTGTTGATTTATTCATTCGACTTGTTGAGTTTGGTGGGCATATAATGGCTTCAGTGGAGGGTCCGAAACTTTTAAGTCCGAGGAAGGTTGAAGAGTTCTAGCGAATGGTATTGAAGTTTTCAAGGTGATGAGTAGTTTCCAAAGTTGGTACAAATCGATGGTTGAGCGTCATTGTGTTGTTTTATTAATTTGATATCCACTCATTTTTGTCATTCAATTCTATACCTGTTTGTGATCATTGATCGTTATCCTAAATTTTTAACCTTTAAGAAAGTTTTGGAAAAGACTGAATATTTAAACAGCTTCATTTTTCATAACTGAGTCGACAACAAGGAGTTTGCAAGGACAAAGTTCGCCGCCTACTTCATCGGACGCCAAGTTGCATCATGCTTTAAATCAAATCATCGTGAATTTGTTCGCTTGACAAATAATCTCATTTTGTAGTTTGGTATCTGGCCACGTCCTTACAATTTTATTTCCTTGGCATAATCATAAATCAATCGCATTGGTTGCTATCGAGCACTAGCACGACCTTCCTACAGTTTTTTTCATTTTCAAGTTCGGTAGCGCACACTACTGGCCGAAAACGGCTTTCTCGCGCTACCGTTGACGTCATCTTCAATCTCGTCGCCGTTAGGATATTTAATAAACTTTTTGTTGAAAAATTAGCCCAGTTCTCTGCTTCTGGATGTCGTTGTCATTGCCATCCGCCTGCAGGCATCGCAACAAATCAGGCAGGGGTTTCCTTCCAAGCCTCTGCCTACCAGTATATTCAGCTTCAATTATCGTGATGATAACACAAAGCGCTCATGCTTTAGGAGGAGTTTAATCTTGAAGAGCCGCTAGAAGTTAGGCAGCAATAAAAAAATGTGATGTGTGTACAATATCACTTAGACAGCGGAGCTCGTTTCGGTCGACGTGGCCACGGATGATGATTTTTATTTGGCTACGGTTTCAGAGCTGCTGCCTCGCATTTGTCGCCGGAGCAGAGGTGTTAATGCGATCGCCATTATTTCGTACTGCGAAACGCCACCAAGTTCTGAGAGCTAGGTCGTGATCGATTTCTCCCTCAGGCTGCGATTGATGCTGTGTTTGTGGGTAAACATAAAGCAAGCTCCCGCGTTCGCTTCTCAATATCGGAGATCCAGTCACTTGCCTCAGACGACGTAGTCGCTTACGATTATTTTGAAACGGTGATAATTGATTTATCCTCAAGGTATGTCTGGCGGGTGATAGCAACACACGGTCGCCGTCGTCGCAATTGCGAGTATTGGACATCGATCGCGATCGCGATCACTTGGAAACACGTATTGTTGTGAACAGATTATAAGTATTACAAACACCGAGCCCCGGACCTTGTCCGAGGCTGATCTGGAATCGGTAGGAAAATATTTGTTTTGGTATTTTCCGCACTTTGATGTATTTGAATCTAGGGATCTAAAAGTTTAAACCATATTTGCGCAAGCATTCGTCCGGGGTGACCTCAGTCGTCACGTCGAGTGAGGTCTAATTTACAATCCTAACCATGCCACTGTAATTTATATTGCAGCGTGACTGCGTTTACCTAAAGCTAGCAGCGATTTAATGTGCTCGGAAGGTATTCTTTTTCACCGCCGGTTTTTCCATCGTGAATCGTGCTGTGCTGATAAGAAGCTTATAACGGATGTAGGGTAGATAGATCCATTTCCACATAATGCATTAAAAGTTCAGTTTAAAGTTTAAAAGTTCATATTTTCTTCTGGTCGTTGGAAACAAAAATGGAACGCCAAAAACAAAGTACAGAGCACTTTGTTTGAATAGTAAATTAAAATAATTCGCAATGTTGTTCACAACTTTAGTTTAATCGATACTATGCAACTTTGCAACACCATTTGTCAGGAACTACAAATTACTTCATTCACTTTTAATAATCCCAACACCTATAATTAAAATCTTGGTGATTTTGTATACCAATTACCGTAATTCCTTCACCGGGCAAAACTACAAAAATAACCAACTGCGCAAGTTTTCACACTCACGTGCAGTGCCGTCTTGCACAACGAGTAGGTATTCAAACATTCCCCCTTGTGTCGTCATCAGGGTTTCACATCAAAGTCTCCGAAGCAATCTAACTGCGGGTAACCCCGATACTAAGTTACAAGAAAGGTAGCACCATACCATAGCCTACTACGACGACGATATTGCCCACACGCTGCAGTAATCAGCAATTCATACGTTCGTACGTACATGCGCCATATTCCCCGCTTCTAGTCAATTACCAATAAAAACATCAATCGACCGGATTAGATCTCTATGTAATCAATTGTTACAATTTACAAGCAATTAACGGTTATGGCAGCTATCTGCTCTATGTAGATCGGCAGACTGTCTGTAATTCCGCGGAGTCCGTTGGCTTTCATTCACTTCCATTTTGTAGGGTCACTATTTCCAAGAAGCAATGTAAGGAAAAAAACGTGACTTTCAGTCAATGAAGCGATTAAGATGCGCTCTACGAAAAATTTACAATTCGACCGCTAATTATCGGTAGGTAGGTAGGTAGGTACGATACATGTCATCTAATGCCGGTCGGTGCGGTACTTTACTGATAGTGTCGGGGTATTTGTCGGTAAACACACTCCAGCTGCCAACGAGTCGTCTTCGCAATAAACCGCTTGCCCGCGTTTTACTTTTACCGGCCTACTAAGTCCCACGCTAGAGATGCCGATGGTTGCAGCAACGGAAACGTTTGCACAGTTTGACATTTGAGTTGGTGGCAGTCTCAGCAGGCGACACCGAGGGGAATAATTGATTTATTTTAAATTTATTAAACCGAGGATCGAGGAAAGCACGCTTGTTCTGGCCCGCTCAGTCTAATGTGCGATTGCGATTCTGGTTTGGACGGTTATGAAGAATTTGAGGTTAGGATGATGATTATGGTTTAGTATTTTCATCACCAATTAGCAAAAAATGGTTTACGAAAGCATTAAATTTAAATAAATATAATGAGTGTTTTTAAACAAATAATCATGAGCTAATGTTAAATATGAAACATAATTGCGTTGGTATTTTTTTTCTATGATTGTTGTCGGGTTTTCCTAAATCAATTTCTCTGAAACTTTTTGTTTTTACACATGCAAACAATTCATGTAACTTTCGAGCATATTCCAGAATTGCATCCTGGTTATACATTCTTTGGACATGAAACATAGACTGGCAAAAAAACAGTAAAACGTACAACTAGATGATAAGAATCCTTAGAACAGTTATCATTTTGTATACCCGAGCATTTTGGTATGTCGTGACATGATTGTCATGCAGTTGTGTTCAGTGACGAAATCGTGTTATCTTTTTTCTTAAAATCATTGACGTCAAACTGCTGCACTGAAGCATTCTGAGGATTGTTGACCTATGGCATGACAGTCGTCGATTTCCTTGTTTTATCTAGTATGAGATAAACATTACCAGGTTGTTTGATAACTAGTGCAGAGATATCTCTTGCAGAGGAGTTTTTTGAGGTGTAGGTACATCTAAAACCATTTTTACAAACCACAACCATTTTACAATTCCGTCGTACATGAGAGCTTGCAAACCGATACAATTAAAACGCCAGAATGACAGTTGCAGTTAACTCATGGCCGGAACGATGGATGGTTATTCGACGTTCACTGGCTTGGCACAACCGAAACGACCACGGCCAACACCGGAGGTAAACCCACAATAATTTAGGATGGGTTTAAAATCACCGGAGGTAAACCCACAATAATTTAGGATGGGTTTGGAGTTCTGGACGAGAGTTTTTACCTGGATGGCGTTTTCAGCTTCATTGCTTTCACTGTCTCGCAAGGCTTCAATTAACTTCTTTCTAATTGATATGTAATAAAAGCTGGCTGTTTAGACATCTGTCTTATTTGGATATTGCTTTGAAAACGATTTCAAGCAATGGTGCATATCCATCCAGAACCCTCGATCAAGCTAATTTCCATCTCTAATGGCCGCCCGATCCAGCAAATGAGGATGGCTGCATCCTTTCCTGTGGGTGATGGGTGGTTGTGATGCTTAGCGCATATTAAAATTTGTTCTCGGTTTCGTTTAACCTGTAATACACGGAATGCAAAATGCGAAAATCTCACACATCTCGAAATGACAAACACACCACTTGTTACAGACTTTTCATCTGAGATTTTGAAATCTGTTTCCATCTTCGTGTGGTCAGGTTTGGTCTCCGTTCAACGCTTCGATAAAGCGGACCATGTCGATCAGAGCAGATTGAGCGGCATTTTAGCACCGTTGTAAAAAGTAACACACCTTTGGAAAAAAGCTCGTTTGGAGAGGTGGGACTGCATGAAAGATCTAAGACCATGCGAGTCCCGGTTGAGGAAATAGAGAAGCCAACGTACTTTAAACTGTTGTCTTCGGATTGGTTTGCACCATGAAAAAATTCACATAAAAATAATAAAAATCAGCCGTTTTAAGGAAAGTTGTTGTAATTTAGGTAAACCGGTAAATTGTTGACTTCTATTCGCACTGAAAGCGACAGTGTATTGTGATCAAACAAAATACCGAAAACGCACCGTGGCAAGACATTTAGTAAAATTCGCCATTCGGCATAAGTACGTTGGGCGTAACGGACGTTTGGCACAAAATGCATCAAATGACAGCTTACGAGATATAGAAGGGAAATATATGATGTGAAGGTCATTGGACTTAATTCTGCCTTCTTTATGGCGTAAGTAAGCTGTTTATTGTTCTGCTCCTTCTAAAAAATGATTTTTCCTAGAAAATGCGAATAGTAAATAGTTCCTTCCTTCTTCGCAATAATTCAAATCACCATTATGCCAAATCACCCTTTGCTAAACGGGAAACAATCAAGTTTAAACCATATCCTGTTTTGTTTAATCCCGGCTAAATACGGATTTGGATGGAATAAGGTTTCATTTTCTCTCTGTTGAATTTGAATGGCATCAAAATCTCGCCTATCCAAAATTAACTTAACGGTTGAATAGGGCGATCCATCCGGACAAATTGGTGGGCGTGTGGTCTCTTCGGGCGAACTTAAATTGTTGCTGTGCTATTCGGATGTTTATGTTAGAAGCTGCGAACCAATGCTTCTTTTAATCGATGTTCAAAAAGATTCCCGATTGAACCCGATTCGTTCTCCAGCAGCGTTGTGGATAATACAGTTCTAGTATTCTTTCGGTTTAAAAAATGTGACTTTTCGAAATCTCAATTCAAACGTTAGCAAAACCTGTCTCATTGCTCCACATGATGATTTGTGTGTGAAAAGCAGATTCCAACCTGATTCCAAATAAACTAAGCAAGTTCTAGAGGTGAACCAGCCAAGGGCTGAACGCTTCTTTGATAAAGAAAAAAAAAATAAACCAAGTACTACCTGGGGAAATCTCGCTTAACTTTTCAAAAGGACCTAAGTAACATTTTTTTCATGAATTAATTGATAATTTCCGGTCTTTTACTATACCAAATCCGGACCAAATCGCAAAGGTCCCGATTCTGTCGAAAACAAACAATGTCTGTTAAACGTAGTCTCGTCACTTTTAGGTTTAGTTTGAGTTTATTTCGGGAAATGTGACAGACCTTAAACCATCCTCATATCACACGGATCTACAATTGTTGTTTATCACTAAATTACAATCGATGATAATACATGGTGCGCAGCTTAGCTACAGAGTGTGATAGACTAAACCATCATTTAGCTCAGTAATCTGGGATCAATCTTGCCTCTCTCGATTATTTATTGGATCAATAATATCTTGCGATAAGAATTCCAACATTTTTTGTGACATAACTTCCCTGACTTGTCGATTACTTCGATTTTTCTGTCCAGTATTCCATCAAAAACGGTAGATGTGCGCCACACATCCAACAATTTTGATCTACGATGATGTCTGTCTGAAAATTCCGTTGGTTTCCGACACCACACCAGCCTGCGCAATTTTTCCAACTGAAATCTTCATGATTAAGTATTTTGGAGCGTTTTTACAATTCTTCCATTTACTTCCACTATAATCAACTTTGTTTTGTTATCGATCTTATAGCTGTGAAACCTTCATATTGTAGCTCCACTGGACTCATTCGGCGTGTCCTCTGAATTTCCATTCAACTACATTGTTCCAAATTCCACCCCTTGCGATGTGTTGAATTCGAAAATTCTATTGGTAACAAACTCGTTCAATCTGGATGATCATGACGACTTGATTTCTTGATTGCTTGATTTCCTATCTATGTGAAACAGTCAAAGGCACTTTCACGTTTCAAGTCGAGGGTAGGACAAAAAGGGGAAATGTCGATTTGGGCAAAAGTTGAGGTGTTGAGAATTTGTGCACATTTTACATATAATCCTATTTTAAATATAAAAAAAATCTGGACTTTACAAAAGACCTTCCGGACCGAATCATCACAAAATTTATAAAAGTTTTTCAAATATTCTGGACAAATAATTGCTGCTTAAGCAAAGCACGAGATCAAAAAAGATATCGATTTTTTTGACGTTGTGAAATCAAAATCTATAGCAGAAAAATTTTACTGCAATATAAAATCGAAAACTATTCCTGCTGTTGTCCTATGTTGATTCTCGATGAAAAAATAAGTAATTAGTTTGATGTCATTTCGTACATATTAGAAATCTGCAGTAAAATGGAATCAAATATGTAATCAATAATGATAAACAAAATTAGAAAACAAATTATCTTTACTTCCCAACAAACATTGGAAGCTGGTAGAGCGGTAGTCTTCTCCAGCTAAAAAACTAGCTTATTTAGCCTAAATTGTTTGTTGGGTTGTCATAAGACGAGTTCGTACAATTCTATTTAATTCCACCCCTTTGACAGATACGCATTTTGACCTTAACAGTAAGAATTTTAAAGTCGAGACAAGTACGAGACACTAAAGACGGCCTTACTGTTGAGGTCGAAATACGTATCTGTCAAAGGTACAATCAAGTGGTGGTAAGAAATGAAATTGTAGGAACTCGTCTTATGACAAGTAAAGACATTCCACTAAAAGCTCAAAATAATTTTCTTACCAAATTATGATTCAATATGATATTAACATCGAAGTATGTATTCCTTTTGCTCTCACAATTGTGTGAGACTTTACTCAAGTTGTTTATTTCGACAGAAATGGGTCGTACTACAAGTGCACGATCCATCGAGCACTAATTAATTATACAACTTCTCGCGACTAGAGAAAAAATCATCACATTGCTCGCCCGGAGGCTGCTAAAAAATAAATAAAGAAGGAAATATATTTGAGAAATGCATTAAGCTAGATTTTGCTAATCTGGATTTCCAAAATTATTGTAAAAATATTGCACTAGTGATCATTTACGTAAAATTAAAGATAATTTACCTTGTATCAATTCGACATATTGTCTCTTCGTCTTTTTGATGTTCGATCTTTTCGTCTTACAGACCATCATGGAATGCTTCTGGTTTTCGAAAATTTTAACAAGATCCCAGCAAAGGTCACATATCCCACAAAATTCTCCAAGTCATTAATGTTCCAGGCAATTAATATTAACTTCTTGGGCAATTAATTGCGAACTACCAGGACCTCGTGTGATCATCAAATAATATTTAGGAAAGTTCATAACATCTTAAAATGATATTCCATGTGGACTTAGGGATGTTGACGTTTCCTTTGATTTCAATAAATCCTTTTTTGGTTTTTACAAATCTTTTTCCCGTGGGCTCCTAATAATTTATTTAAAAGTGCTATAATAACAATAAAAGGCTGATTTTTTTTATATTAAATTTAAATTAATTTCATCTTCAGAATAATACAATTTTTGTTACCTCTGGAAAACCTTGAGACATCTTTGAGCATTTTTGGGATCAAACAATACTTCTTGCAGTCTTGAGGAACAATCAGCAGACTTCTTCTTCAGGATTCAGAAACCTCTATAATTGCGGGTATATAACTGCCAAATATTTGATGATATTTTTGTAGAGCTAGAAATCAAATCTATCAGATTGTATTGTGACTAAAGTAATTACCTGGATAATATGTTCTTACCATAATCATGGGTAGAACAATGCCTTCACTTCCACACCCAAGAACATTCATGCGTAGGACATGTCCTACTTGTCCTACCCACTCCCAACGTCACTGGGAACAGTTATGCTTTTATGGGCAGTATAGAACTTCATTTTCGTCGAATCCGCCTAGAAATACTATCGCGCTACAAACTGTAGAACATTTTTATCTTTGTAGTACGCCCAGATGTTGTATTTCTCTTTCGGTTTTAAGATGATGTATTTTTTTCGGATGGCTTACAATAAATCGTTCTGTGTCATCACGACTCGTGATTCACGAGACGTCGTCTGATCGAAAATTTCTACGTGATCTGATTCATCTATTGAATGGCAACTAGAGTGGTTCTGTAGATTTTTCATTTGCCTTCAAGTTGGCTTGAATTTCTGCCGTAGAGCAGATGTGAGACTGTCCTGAATGTCAAACAATCTGCAACTCGTCCAGGGCCTTGACGCCAGTATCAGCTTCAGCAGCACAAGAAAACGGCATCTCTTCGGCATACTCCTAAAAAGGCACTGGTTTTGGACTCTTCAAGATTAATTGTTTAATCATATCTGAACAAAAAAAAAATCAAAATTGCTATAAAAATATGTTTGTTATTGACCTATATGAAAATCCATTTAACACATTTTCATTTAGGTTACCATTTGAATAATTGTTTTCTTAGGTCAAAACAACCAAATTGTTATCATAATCTTGGGTTGGATATTGCTTCGATATTACAGGGAGAAGAACCGACAAGTCCTTTTCCTACGCTACTGATCTCTTGGCACATAATTAGGCATATCCGATTCGCCAAGAAAGCTATTCATTTGTATCTGTTCCCTATTTGATTCCGATGGCGAAGTTTCATGTCCGCTAAAAAGTACATTTTTATTCGATTTGGATGTTGGAACATGATGCTATGCAGCTTGCTATTGATTTATAGGTGCCTCAAACCCCATTTAAAAATCCGTAGCGTAATTCTTCGCGAATGTGTGAGAATGCCTTGAACACGACACCCTGGTTCGACTTAGCACATAGATTGTTCCTACCTGGATTTTTCCTGATATCAGCACATGTCAACAAAGATCCCGACTACGCCATAATGCTACTTTATCCAAAATACGGACAAATCGATGATATTAATTGATCCAGTCGTTCGCAACATCTGGGACTTCATCATTGTTTTTTGACTGTCAGAAATATTTCAATTTTGCCTTGAATATGGGGTGAAAACGAATGGAACGTATTCTGGTGGATCACATCCCAAGTAACAATTTCCATGCTTGTTGGATTTATTTAATTCTTTTAACGGATTTATGACAGCAATCAGCGTGGCTAGTAACTCAGATTTATTGGCATTCGTATTGCTGTCAATAAACCTTTCAAAATCTTTGACTTTAAACGTCAAATGCCGATTGATCTTATGAGCAGCTTTGCGGTTGTAATGAAGAGCATAATAAGTCCTATTTTTAAAGCTTGTTCAAAGCTACAATTTTTGGTTGTAATGTGACCAAATAAACAACCCCAATAAGAATTTTGCTTTGCATAGAGTTTGTAACGGTTAAAAATAAGAGCAATCCCAAGTAACAATGAAGCTATATGTGCTTGCAAATAACACAACCATTAAAGTTGACTTAAAGAGGAAAAAGGCCCTTTCACGACCGAAATGATGCTTCATTACTTTGACATGTTGAATAAAGCATAAGTAATGCATCGCTGCATTCGTAATGCTGAACTAGTGTATCGTTGCTTGACAATTGGTGAATAAATGCATCTTTACATCGTTAAAACTGATCTTTTTTAGCATTTATTATGCTGATCTGTGATTGATGCGGTAAGACGCGCGGCTACAAAGCAAGACCATGCTGAGGGTGGCTGGGTTCGATTCCCGGTGCCGGTCTAGGCAATTTTCGGATTGGAAATTGTCTCGACTTCCCTGGGCATAAAAGTATCATCGTGCTAGCCTCATGATATACGAATGCAAAAATGATAACCTGGCTTAGAAACCTCGCAGTTAATAACAGTGGAAGTGCTTAATGAACACTAAGCTGCGAGGTGGCTCTGTCCCAGTGTGGGGATGTAATGCCAATAAGAAGAAGAAGATGTGATTGATTACATGAATTATGGCATGGTGCATTATTTTCAAGTCGGTGATATTTTCACTGAAAATCATGATTAAAGGACATTTTCACCGCGTTCAACAGTTTATTTTTAATTGATTTGAATTACAAATATTTTGGAGTAGAATATCAATAGATTCAGTGGACATGTACGATATTGTTGTTGTAATTATTTTTAATGTATTGCCCAAAACTACATTATTCCGCTGACGCGTGATGTTTCAGCTTTCACCAGAAAATCTAATGCGCATTTCATTTCGATTAAAGTACATCTAAAAACAAATCTGAAAAAATATTATTTTGTAGTCATTCTAATCATGATTGGCATTAATAATTCATTTTGTTATTATTTTTCTGCAAAGCTATTTCTCTTTTTTCGAAGCACATTTTTCACCAAACTCTCAGAGCCAAACTTCTTTTTTGCGTGTGGTTTAAAAAGGGGTTCTTTTTACTCTTATAATAGCCTTATAGTGGTTATCTAGAGACGACCACTTGGTCTATTCGATAATTATTGAAATGTCACTTTTAGGTTTAATTTAAGTTTAATTCTCCAAATGAGACAGACCCTTATAGTGGCTATCAGAGAGTTGTCGTGTAAAAAGTGGTTTTATTAGTAGATCTTATAATTTGATCTTGAAAACCATTCCTTGAGCGGAATAAAATGTTACTTGGGATATGAGCTACTGGGGGTTGAAATGTAGGAAAACGAAGCAAAATCAGTGGCAAGATCTGACCAACCTTTGATGCATAGAATTTTCGCAAGTACATACTTTTCTTCAAATATGAACAGCTACTAAAAACGGTTTTGGAGTTAATTTAGTGAAATCTCTTTATTTGTTACGAACTAAGACTATCTCGATTCCATATACGGGATATTGAGAACAATACAATAGATTGCAAGCTACAAGGTGGTGGAATTGAAGTACCAGCTCGTCTTATGGCAAGTACTAACATCGGTTTTGCTAAATCAGATGTTTTTAAATTCATTTTTATAGATTTAAATTTGAAACTATTCAGTTATCAAATGATTAAAATATCCATGTAATAGAAGTCGAATTTAAGAACGCTTGAGGAACATATAGCGTTTTGAATAGCAGCGGTCAACGAGTGTGTTTTAGTGTACAAGCGGTACCCTGCCTGTTAAATTTATGTGAAGCTTGTGACTTATCCAAAGAAAGCATTTTGATTCAGCGAAACCTCAGGGCAATATATAATGGGTATTACTATCTTACTTATCTTACTTATCTTACTTATCTGTAAAAATTAAATGGAATTGGGTTAGTATGAAGAAATTCGAAAAAATGGCGAAAATACTACTAATACGGCCTTTTAGAGATCCGAATATCTTCAGCTAAATTTTTACACCCAACCAGCGGATGGAAGATTTTAATACAGTTCTGCATAAGAACCTTACATATTTTTTTTATGTCTCTGTTAGGAAGACTTTCAGCCCAAGGCTGGCTCGTCTCGTCTTACAGAACTTGTATAATCGATTTCTGTTATTTTGATAATACCATACAGAACCATATCAAACAGCTAAAACAGTAGAATATCACCTTGTTCTAACGTAACCTAAATAAGCCTCACCGCAGTAAGGTCAATGAACTCCGTGAGCCAGTGTTGCCAAACTTTTCCAAGTTAACTTGAACTGCTAGTGACATTCTACAATTTGATTCCATTTTATTTGTTTCCATTCAAATATAACTTCCTGGCGATTAGCGACAGATTAGTTGCTCTCCGAGATTTCCGTTAAACCATCAAATTAAGCTTCAAATTAAATACATAATCCCTTTGAGGTAACCCTAATAAGCTGGCGTGAATATGACACTCCACATCCGGCACTGCCGTCGACTACGCCGTAGTAGTTAACGGGAACAGGAATCTTGATTGCGGCGTAACTTCTTGTTGCTGTCCGGGCGCGACTAATTCCCCTGATAGGAGAACGCGTCAAAATCTCGTGGTTCGGTCTGTTTGTTTTCATTCGGCGTCCCTCAACATCGTCTTCGTCGTCCACCAATACAGTGCCCGCCATGCTGGTTGATAAGATAAAGACGCATTCTTCCAAAAATACACTTCCCGGTGCTTGCTTTGATTAGGTGCTTACTTGGGCCTTGAGGACACTCCACCACCGCGGTTCAGTGTGGAAGATTTACACCGGGGTAAGGAACAATAGCCTCTGTCAAAAAAAAAAGCAACTACCTGACAGTGTCATATCTGGCTGTCGCACACTCATTGTCAAGTGCCCTTCTTGTTCACTTGCCCATCGTGGAAACAGCGTAGACTTTATGAAAGAAGGGCAGGGTACGGCTCACACCTGCTTCGATAGCGGTTGATGGAAAAACGTCACGCCGGTCATATGAATGAAACGTAATAATACGAGCGGGCGGATTTCTGATAACCGACGCTCTTGTCGTCCGTCCGGTCCACTTTTGTGTATACAGCCTTGCGTGCCGTCTCGGTCGTGGGTTCTGTATCGAACTGCAACGGAAAATAAATCAACCTGCAGCTGCGCGAGCGATGATGGGAAGCACCTTCGCGAGCACGACATCTCCAGCAAGGCCGTTATCTGGCTCGTTTGGCGTATCGGCGGGAACAGGCGTGAAGGAGGACGCGCGTTACCTTTATACGCATTATTTGGCAGATGGAAATTATCTTCTTCAATTACTTGTTTGGACGTTTGGGATTCGGCCCGGGATCTGTGGACGAGTGGACTCCGCATGCGTATTGTTGACTGACTGACTGATAGCGTGCGATATGTGAAACACGACGAGATGCCCCTGCGGTAGTCCGTCATTGTTGAGACCGATTGTATTGTAGTTTGTCTGATAATCAACGAAAATACAGCGATGGAGATTTATCTGTTGTACGGATAGTTGTCAGTGATTAGGGAAATATATGACCGATTTGGTGAATCTATCAGGATAAACTGCTGAACGGTAGTCGTTTGGACACATTCTAGAGGTTTCATATTTTTTCAAAAAGATAAATGGAGAACAGTCAGTGGAGTTAAAAAAAATGTTTTTTAGTCTGTCATAAGACGGGTACTATTCCATTTGAATCCGACACGTTGTAATCTTTTCAGATACGTGTTGCTACCTCGAATGTTTTTTAGATTTCTCGAAGAACTCATCACAGACACTTCGATAATCTATGTTCCCATTTTTAAGTAATTGATACTATTTAAAATTGTTTGTAATCGTTATAGGGTACATATTTCTAAGGATTGAACATGTTGTTTTTTTAACATTCTTGCAATCTTGTTGGAATTGATTTGAATACTTCTTTAAAGGTATCTGGACTGTTCTATGCGTTCGTGAAAACTTTTAATTTCTAATTGAAATTTTCAGCTTTGCTTAGAGTGTCGATAAAGTCAAATGTCATTATCTAAGTTGTATGGACATTATCGATTATCATTTTCAGTAAATCATAAAAGTCCGAGTGATACATTCAAAGATGACGCGCCAACATTTTGCTTGGGCAGACAAGATGTTTTGCAAAATTCAGCAAAAATCAATTCAATCTGCTGTTGCTAGTTAACCTCAATTTTGTTTTCGAACAGCCAATCAGTGACGATGCTATGAAGTAATTTAATGCGGTTGATTCTTATGTGACTCATCAACTTCTGGGGGCCGATCCCAATCGGCTCAGCCAGTGCCCCAATCGTCAACGACGGGATGGCGGCGATTACGGTGTAATTCCGAAAACACGCATAAACACACAAAGTCATTTCGTTATTGCACCCCGGCGAAAGAAATCGGACTGCGATTCAATTACACACATTAAATGTAGATTACTCACTGATAGCAATTTTCCGTTTTCGTTGCCATGATAATGACATCGGCGTGTATGACAAAAGCTGGACTACTGCGATCGGTCGTCATGGCACAGAGGTAGGCGCGTATTGTGCATTCGAAAAACAACTGTATGTGATATTGAACAGCGTTCTCTCACTTTTCCTCGTCACGAGGCCCGGGCGATTCAGCCACTGATTGTTGATATTTAGAATGTCTTCTAAACAGTTGATCGGATAATTTACTATCATTCCCAGTAGAAGCCAGCAGCACGAGATGCACGTGCGCACATGAAAATCGCGTTTTCGCCATTAGTGTGCTGGCTTATTCCGAGACCGTACCGGGCCGGGAGATGATTGATTTATTGAGGGAAAATGGCAGAGGGCTCCACCGGACATGGATATTCATTAGTGACGAGGGGCGGTGTATAGAATTTGTACAATAGCGACAACAGCGCACGATAGTTATGTTTCATTATCGATGAGAAATGAGCGACATGCGAATTCTACAACTTGTAACAACTAGCGTGCGCCGCTTAGTAGGCTGCGACGTGGCCTGACAGGCGGAGGACGAGTTGTTTTCTGGGAAGTTGTTCGCTCGAAGGTTTCTGCTGGCGGGATGCGCTTTGTTGACATTTGATCGGATGATAATTGAAGAAGACAGTTCGGAGAGCTCTGATCCGGAAAAATTCCGATGGAACACTTTGAAGAAGAATTATAGAAATTCTTACTTGATAGCATTTATGCAGTTGAGTCACTCGAATGATTAAGTCCAAGAAATGTAGTTTCCATTATATTTAAAAATCTTCTAATAGGAGCGCAACGACCTTGATGATGTCTCTGTGACATAGATGTGCAGAAAAGCACTGTTTTGACCTATAAATGAACAAAACATTAGATGTTTTATCATAACTTGGCCTCTTTTGAATTCGGTTTTGATCAAACTAGTAACGATTGAGTTTACTACCGAGAATGCAATTTCCCACTTGTAGAATTGATAGCACCGACATCTAAACCACAGCTTTTGAATAATTTTATTTTATGGTCAATTTGTTATGAATAACAATTTGAAGTCACTCATATTCTATTAGTGAGTTAAATTACCCGTCTACTCATATGTTATTAGTGAGTTAAACTACCCGTCTAACTAATTGTATCGACAAAGAAAAATCTAGACCAACATTTGAAAAGAACGCAACAGCCCAAATTTATTCAATTTATGAAAGATCAACACGCCTTTATACTAAGGTGCAAATGAAGGCTAAATGACGAATGGAATGTAATAGTGATAAATGTTTCGTTGCAAATCGAAATAATCAAATTTTCAAAATGAAAGCCATAAAAAGCATTGTCGGCATTGCAATTGGCATTTCTCCTTGATATGGCCGTGATAACAAACACACGCTCTACCAAAGGGCAATTTTTTTTCTGCAATTTTAATACAACAAACTGTTATTGTAATGAACTGTTTATTGTTTTATTGCAACAAGCTCTCTCCTTTCAAATTTCGAATTCAAATTCGAAATTTTTTGATCAAAATTCAAAAGAGAAGGAAAGTTTCACCGAAAGTTTAAAGGTTCACCCAAACACACGCGACGCGACAGTCGCGACGCGATTCTATCGCTTGGCTACAGCGATTCTGTCGCCATTGGTATGGAAGCGTAAATAGAACACTGCCTGCAGCGACCCAACGATAGAATCGCGGCGACTAGTTGTCGCCGTCGCGGCGATGAAATCGCTTCGGTCTGGGGGAGCCTTAAAGAAGCAACATGCGAATGGTAATAAATCAACACAAAAAGATAACGGTTTATGCAAGAAAAAATGTAAATTACTATTTTTCAACGACTTTAGATGTTAGCAGAAAATTGTAAAGCATAGCGTACAATGAATTCTAGGAACTTTTTTCAAATGGGCGTAATTGATTCTGACCTTGATTTTTGGAACGGCGATTGTGCTCTTAATTCAAACTATTTTGGTCAACTTATGTACCTAACAGAAAGAATAGATTGCGGACTATTTGGTAGTAACGTCAGTTGAACGAAATTTGGTGAATAGACAGAGTATGAGTCGATTCAAATTTCAAGGTCAAATACAGTTAGGCCTATTTGAAAAAAGTTCCTAGAATTGTTTTATTTTCGTTAAAATCTTTAGAAGTTTACGCATTATACTCAACTCTCTTCCAGTGTCGTTGGAATTGCTTACACCTTTGTGTTAGAATGTTTTCGGAAGTCGTTTGTGCTCAGATTATTGTTGTTATTATTGATTATGTTCAGCTTGAAAGACTACTCGTTTTTTGGTTGTACAGCTTAGTGAAATCCCATTTTATTTGTGCTACACATCTTGTTGTTGAATATATTATCATTAAGAGAACGATACATAGAGTAAGACTATATGAAGGTAATTGATGAAAACCAGAAAAGATTTTAGCAAAGACTAAAGAGAAAAAATACCTAACTATATATATGCGGATAAATGCAATAATAGTGTTATTATTTTATTGAACTATTAACTACTAATCGTAAGTATTTTACTGAAATATTATTATATTTAAAGTATTGGTCTATGTACAAAAGTTGTGAAGCATAACGAAAGGAGTACGAGTTACTATTTGCAATAAATACAAATTAAGGATCGTCGCTACAACCATACAAATCAAAGAAGAGTGAAGTTAAAATGAAATACATTTACTTAAACAAAAAAGAAAAGCAAATAAACTAAAAGCAAACTTCTACTGAAAAAAGCATATTATTAATGAAATCTAAAGTAACGAAATCAGATACAATAATTAACTTATAGTTATCAATTGAACTTTTCAAAAGGTTATTAAATTATTGCTATTACATGAAATATACTTAAAAGAACACAAAAAACAAATGTATTAATATTTAACATACGATCAGAAACATAAACATATTGAAGCAGTCACTTTACAAAAGACAAGAGCAAATATACACAAAAGTCAGAAAACCCCGCGTTACCAATTGATGTTGTTTAATTGATCTACATTTCCTTGGAAATGCCAATAAAGCCAATAATGGTTGATACATGATCTTTGATTCCGTTACTTACCCAACGCAAACGTCGTATTATCTAGGTGTGTTTCATCAGCAAAAGCGAGCTATACAAACGAAGAGAAAAATACCCATACCGTATAAGTTTGAGTAAGTCACAAGTTCACAACCCATTTACATATTCATACCGTAATAAAAAGCTATACAAGATTAGCTAAGGATGAAAAAATCTTAGCAAACGAAAAAAAAACTTTGAATTGTAACACTGAAGTAATGGATAAAGAAAGAAGCTAAAATAGTGAGAACGAAAGACGGAACATTGAAGCGCATGTACATTCACAAACACACAAATACAAAACTGAAAGCATTCGAAAGACACACATACATTCACACAAACACATACATACCCACAAAGACAACACACACAGATTACCGGATTGAGCGATTGAGCCAACCAACTTTTCAAGCAAAGGAATTCTGATAGCATAGTAGGCAGCGAATGCAACCCCATTTCAGCCACTTGGAGGGATGCGAAAAACCCTATCATAGGAACGTATTGTGAAACAACAAAAAGAAAAACAAAATAAAGAGAAAACAAGTTATAACGATGAAAGCAAAAACTGCACCACCCAAAGTGTTGTTCTGCTTGATCCGAATGCCATTGCGCCCCTGCTGTTGTTACTAGGCCGTGCTAAAAATCCACTTGTTTGTCCGCTCTACCTGTGACACAGTGACGTCAATTTCGATTGGTATCCGATCATCGTCCGTCTGGGATAGCAACGCGTCGCCGGAATTAATGCATTGTAAATTGTTATTGGAATGACTTCTGAATGTTGCGCACCTGATGTCGGTTTCCTTTTATTGGATGTGAAAAATATTATTGCCCAAAAGTTGAGAAGTACTTTGGCAAACAACAAACAACCAGACATCCAGTGCAGGGCGGTCATTATTCCGGCAGGGAATTCCAATATGGTAGCAACATCAGGTAAGTGGTGTTGACGCAAGACATAATGGGAAGCCATTATAGTGGATAAGATAATTGAAAAAATAAGCAGAACTTGCTCTAAAATCATGTCAAACTTGGATGAGTAGAAATTTAGATCAATGTCAATATCATTTGTACACAGCGTTAAAAAAAAAATTGCAAAGGACAGCCCTATTATTGGATATTATGATCAATGATTTTATGACGTATCCTTGAATATGATTATCAATGGAGAAAGGTCGTTTGGCCGAAAAACACGCTGAGCTGAAAGTGATGTGAGTGTGTGTGAGTCATATACATTCGACCCTCTTTTTACGTCACGTATTGGGGGGACGTAGGGTCGGTGTACCAATAATAGTGGTATTAGTTGTGGGGAATAAAGTGAGTCCGAAAAATGCATTTGCATTTGTTGGTTACATTGATGGATAAAGTGCAACGTATTTCGTAAACTAGAATATTTAAAAATGACATTATTAGAAAAAATGATAACGAATTTGAAATTCAATCGTAGTTGGCATTTGAAATGCCAGCATACTAAGAAGCTTATGAGAAGAAATTTGAAATTCAATCTCAGTAGGCTGACAGGAACGGTGAAAATAAACGATCATTCAGTGTTCTGTTTTTGAGGCGTGAACATGCGAATTATCCTTCGGTGTTCCGCGCTTGTTTTCGTTGGTAAGAGGCAAATCGGAAGACGAATTTGCTTGGCTACGACATTAGTGACAGGTCCAAATTGTTTAATTAACTATTGATAGGAATATATTTCCTGTGATGTAAATATATTGGCAGAAAGCTGTTCTACTCTACTTTTCAGAAAAAATATTTTTGATACTTTAAATATTGTTGTCTTTTCAAAATCGCTTCCTCCATTAAATGGTACATGGATAAGTAATAGTGGGACTAGCTAACTTCTGTCCTGTAATAGTGAATCCCAATGGTTGCTAATGGGATTCACTATTATTGGAGCTCCTCAATATTATTGGTGCAAGGGAGCCAAACAATTAAGGAAAAATGTTTTTCGATGTTTTCCAGGAAAATTTGAAAACTTTTTCGCACACATTCACCTTTTTCAAGCAATAGCGCTTGCTATGAAATAATTTTGTAAAAAATAAAATGCACTACATGTAGCGAAAATTGAGTTTTCACTATTATTTGGTATACCACTATTACTGGCACAGCCACCCTAAACCGAATGTGACGTAAAAACAGTTTTTGCTAAAATTTCAAGTATTTCACTTAATTTTTAGATCGTTTGATACTTTGAAATACACTCACTTGCGTCTTACATGAGGTATTGTAACATCTCTCCAAATCCAGGCATAGGAGATGTTATAAGATCTCCAAATTGTCCTGGAGTTTTAATCAAATGGTCTACCGAATCAGCCAAGGCTTCCACGATGTCCTCAGCCGCGGTGTCAACCCAATTTTGTCTTCTGAGTATTAATCTTTAACTTTCGTCTCAAATACAGCCATATGAGATGTTGTAAGATCTCCAAATTGTCCTGAAGTTTAAATCAAATGGTCTATCGAATCAACCAAAGCCTTCATGATGTCCCAAGCCAATTATGTCCTCCGAGGATTTGTCTTTCACTTGCGTCTCAAAGCAAGACACATGAAGTGTTGTAAGATCTCCAAATTGTCCAGGAGGTTTAATCAAATGGTCTAATGAATCAACCAAGGCTTCCATGATGTCCTCAGCCGCGGTATCATCAAAATCATGCCCTCCGAGTATTTGTCTTTCACTTGCGTCTCAAGTCCAGGTATATGAGATGTTTTAAGGTCTCCAAATTGTCCTGGAGTTTGAATCAAATGGTCTACCGAATCAATCAAGGCTTCCACGATGTCCCCAGCCGAGGTGTCAAGCTAATTTTGTCTTCTGAGTATTAGTCTTTCACTTGCGTCTCAAATTTTAGCATGAAAGATGTTGTAAGATCTCCAGGATCTACAACATATCATATGCCCAGATTAGATATACAAGTGAAAGACAGATACTCGGGGAATATAATTGAGTTGATACCGCGGCCGTTGACATCAAAGAAGCCTTGGTTGATTCGGTAGACCATTTGGTACAAACTCCAGGACAATTTGGAGACCTTAAAATATCTCATATACCTTGACTTGAGACGCAAGTGAAAGACAAATATTCGTAGGGCATGATTTTCATGATACCGCAGCTGAACACATCATGGAAGCCTAGGTTGATTCATTAGACCATTTGATTCAAACTCCAGCACAATTTGATGATCTTACAACTCCTCATATGTCTTGTTTTGAGACACAAGTGAAAGACAAATACTTAGAGAACATAATTGAGTTGATACCACGTCTTAGGACAACATGCTGGCTTTGGTTGATTCGATGGACCATTTGATTCAAGCTCCAGGACGATTTGAGGATCTTACTACCTCTCATATGTGTGGATTTGAGACGCAAGTGAAAGAAAAATTCTCGGACGACATATTTAGGCTGATAACGCGGCTGGAGACATCATGAAAGCCTTGGTTGATTCGGCAGACCATTTGATTAAAACTCCAGGACAATTTGGAGATCTTGAAAAAACTCATATTCCTACATGTGAACGCGAGTGAACGACAAATACTCTTAGAACATAATTGGGTTGTTACCACGACTGGGGACAGCATGGAAGCCTTGGTTGATCCGGAAGACTTTTTGATTCAAGCTCCAGGACGATTTGGAGATCTTACTACATCTCATACGTGTGGATTTGAGACGCAAGTTAAAGAAAATACTTGAAGGACATAGTTGGATTGATACCGCGGCTGGGGACATCATGAAAGTCTTAATAGTTAATTCGGCAGACCGTTTCATACAAACTCCAGGATAGTTTTGAGATCTTAAAACAACTCATATGCCTACATTTGAGACGCGAATGAAAGACAGATACTCGGAGAACATAATTTGATTGGTACCGCGGCCGTTGACAAAATAGAAGCCTTTGTTGATTCGGCAGACCATGTGATTCAAGCTCCAGGACGATTTGGAAATCTTACTACATCTCATACGTGTGGATTTCTGACGCAAGTGAAAGAAAAGTACTCTGAGGACATAATTGGGTTTATACCGCGGCTGGCGACATCATGAAAGCCTTGGTTGATTCGGCAGATCATTTGATACGAACTCCAGGATAATTTGGAGATCTTAAAACAACTCATATGCCTACATTTGAGACGCGAGTGAACGACAAATACTCGGAGAACATAATTGGGTTGTTACCGCGGCTGGGGACATCATGGAAGCCTTGGTTGATTCGGCAGGCCATTTGATTCAAAATCCAGGACGATCTTGTGATGTAATATGGATTTGGATTTGAGACGTAAGTGAAAAAAAAATCTTGGAGGACATGTTTGGGATCGTATAGGGCATGAACCATTTTTAAAAAAGAGTAACAACCCGGTTACGCGGGTAGATCTCAAGACCTATACTCCAGGGAATTCTTGGATGACCTGGAACGGAATTTGGTTTAATATATCAAATAGAGCATGAACCATTTTTAAAAAGAGATAACAGCTCTTTCGTTACGCTTGTAGACCTTAGGTCCTTGATTACGCGTGTAGGCTCCAGGAAATTCTTGGATGACTTGGAATGGAACAATTGTGGAAGGCAAATGATGAATATTCAAACTATCTACTTCGTGTTAGCCTCATGATATATATAGTATACTTTTTACAACATGCGAGTGTTACGAAAATTGAAGCGAGTCGCGGAGGGTTAACAATTTGTGAGGCCGATACAAGTACTTCTTAGAAATTATGTCTCCCCCCTTAAATTTTCATTGGACAAAAAGCACAACTTGAGGTCGGAATGCAGTTTGCAGTCTTCGGAGGGTCCGTAAATCAGCATCCTCCTTATCAATCCGCTTTGCTTGAGGTGCACATCATCTTCTTTAGCCCGTCGGATCGCAATCGAGATCCATTTTCGCCTGGTTTCTGTACGACAATCAAACGATGAATGGTTTTCCCCACAGCAGAAGCAATTTTTAACGTTTAGTACGGTTATCGCCCGTTTTTGTGAAGGGTGAAGCCAGAGTAAGCGCGACAGTGCAATTTGACGAGTCATTGATAATAATTGTTATTCCTTTGCGTGAGTGGCGTCGCGTCGCATCGCACTAGCGTTTACTCTAGCGGGCACCTAGATCTCATTTATGTCCGTAATTATGAATGCCCGATTGCTGGGAAAATATGAGTTGAGTCAAAATAGAAATGATTGCCTTTTTATGTTTCCACGGAATGAAATTGAAAAAGAATATAATACAAAAATATATATTAATAGTTTACAGATCAAGAGAAACTTCTCAACCAACCATTACAATAATTTTCTTCAAAGTTTATGATATCTATCTTTAAAAGTTTTCTTATCAATCATTCGAGTGTTTGTTTGTGTTTAAGATACTGTCTATTTATTTTCTAATTCGAACCAGAAGAACTAATGATGTTTATCTTCGCATGAGAGGCACCAGACAACAATGTAGTTTTGATTGTTGGTCTAAATTACATCAACATTCTAGGGGAACTGGGGGTAGGACGCCCACGTTAAGGAAAATGCCATTTTTATCAATGAAAACCACCATTTCAGCCAGTTTTCATCAGCGCATACTGAAGAACAGCATATCTGCGACTGACTACCGATAACAGATATCTAATTGTCCATTTTATTGCACAGAAATTTGATTTTTAAAAAGCACCCAAAAAAAAATGATTTTGAAACCATGCGGGGTGAGATGCGCCAGTGGATGGGTTAAAACGCGCATGAGCTTGTCGTACTGATTTTCATTTTAATTGCCTACATTAAGGCAATTAACCGAATGTTTCAGCTGTTTCGGTCATACGAAATGAGCATGGGCGTAATGCCCCACACCGACCTCAGAAGTTTGAAGGCCCATAAAATCGTTTTAAAACCATTTTTGACGACGATTTCGTGAACAGAACACGAGTAAGCAGCATGGCTCATGGCTCAATTATTAATTTATCAATGTATAACAGCGACAGAAAGACTAAATTCCACCGAGCTAGAATTGCATCAAAACACGCAAAAATCGTTTTTTCGAGTTTTTCATGTATAACTAGAGAAAAATCATGAAATATATGTATCCAATGGCAATATTTTTCATTGCTTTATCGTATAGACTATTGAAAATAATCAAAATGGGGATATTTAACCTTATTCAGGGGTGGCGCGTTTTAACCCCTATGGGCGTGCTACCCCCACTTCCCCTATATTGGGTGAAAGATCAAATAGTGGAGGAACTAAGAAGGTGGTTTAAACCATTTCTTCGCTTTCACCAAGTTGGTACTTCATTTGACTTACCTTTAATGTGCATTCGAAAGCTAATCAATTATACTTCAAACAAAGATTGATCCAATTGCAACAGAATCCATCATTGTTGCCTAAAATGATACTTCGAACTATTGGTGCAGTGGCGGTATTTTATTATTCGTGTTCCTATAGCTGCGGTTCCCATTGTTTTTATACGGGACTCGCACTGTATTTTTTGACAGATCGAAGTGATATTTCGAAAGCTCAAATATCCGTTTATTAGTTGCATTGACTGAATAAATTTTATTCGATTCAAGGATGTTATCGATCATTTAGTAATTTGCGTTCGATCATTTAGTAGTTTGTCAATAACTCATTCCAGAAGCGGAATTTCAAGATGTGTTGTATGGTAGACTTCAAGTGCGAAGATTTTTCTACAACTCTGCGTAATGGTTCGTTGCTAGAATTCATTTAATAACGGAGTTATAGCGCTAGTTGCAGCAACTTAAACTAAATGATTGGAATTTTGTTATCATTTAGTCTAAGTTACTGAAACTATAGCTATAACTCCGTTACTGAGGGGATTCAAACAATGAATCTCTAGGCAAAGTTGTACAAAAACCTTCACACTAGAAGTCTACCATACAACACATTTTGAAATTCCGCTTCTGGAATGAGTTATTCACAAACTACTAAATGATCAAATGCAAATTACTAAATGATCGATAACATCCTTGATTCGATTCTTTAAAATTGTAAAAAATAAAAGATCAGATTTTTTGCCAACTATGTAGGAACACTCATGACTATCGAAACTTTTACACCAATGTTGTTCCTATTCTTAATAGTAAAATTCAGTACAAAATTTTCAAAACGACTTATCTGCTTTTGTAAACAAACGTCGATTTGACAAAACTGATAGGACTCCCACGCAAGCCAACACCATCGCACGTAGGTGAAGGCTTCTGCTAACTGTTGGTGGTGTTGGTTTGCGTGGGAGTGCAATGAGATTCGTCAAGTTGACGTTTGAATCTTTGTTCACAAAAACAGATAAGTCGTTTTCAAAATTGGGTATTGAATTATTTGCCATTATTTTTGCGTTTCTCGTATACTAAGTATTTATTCTTACATTCATATAAAATTTCGTCTAATTCATATTTGCGGGCATTACATTCCCTACTGGGGCATTGCCGCCTCGCAGTTTAGTGTTCATTAAGCACTTCCCTCTTAGCTTAGGGGCCCTCGTTAGTCGTGCGGTAAGACGCGCGGCTACAAAGCAATACCATGCTGAGGGTGGCTGGGTTCGATTCCCGGTGCCGGTGTAGGCAATTTTCGGATTGGAAATTGTCTCGACTTTCCTGGGCATAAAATATCAATGTGTTAGCCTCATGATATATGAATGCAAAAATGGTAGCCTAGCTAAGAAACCTCGCAGTTAATAACTGTGGAAGTGCTTAATGAACACTAAGCTGCGAGGCGGCTCTGCCCCAGTGTGGGGATGTAATGCCAAGAAGAAGAAGAAGAAGAAGCACTTCCACAGTTATTTACTGTGAAGTTTATTAACCAAGTTTACCATTATTGGATTCATATAATATGTGCAAACATGATATTGCTTTTATGCCCAGAGAAGTTGAGACAATATCCAATCAGAAAATTTGCTAGACCTACCGAGAATCAAAAACAGCCACATTCAGCATGGTCTTGAACAGCGCGATTGACAGCTAAGCTAAGGAGCTTTTTTCCTTCAATAATTGAAATGCGAATATCTTTTCATTCAACATTTGTTCAACCCATTTTCTTCGAAATGGAAATTATCAAACGGGGATGTATAATTAAGTCGTTGCTCAGCGATATGAACCGATGAATTAAAAAGTGATAAAGGTGCGGAGGCGTTTATCTATTAAATTCGTTGTCAAAGTATAGCACTGCGTTGATATAAAACTTTACACGAATTGAGACATATTTTATTTTTGTCTTTCTCACAAAACAAATTTTTTATATAAGGCCCGGAGACCCATAGTGTTATATACCTACTAATCGACTCAGTTCGACGAATTGAGGTGATGTCTGTGTGTGTATGTGTGTATGTGCGCAAAAACACTCGCCAATTTTTTAGGCACTTATGATCAACCGATTTGGTCGCAACAAATTGCATTCGGCGCAGAATCCTGTCCTATATCGGACAATGGGATCCAATGTTATGGCCAAAATACTAATTTCAAAACCACAATACAAAATCACTCATTGCTCATCCGATTTGCGTTCGGCGAGAAATTTTTATAATACATATAAACAAATATGAAAAATAAGACCTATCCACTTAGTGTTATTTCAGACTTTTCATATATATTTATTAACCCTTTTGAACGAACGAGAAAGGCACCATCGCCCATCGCCATTAAGACTTTATAACGATTTATTAATTTTATATAATTTTTGGAAATGATTCATTGTAAAGAAATACCGACCGTTTCATAAATTTCGAATAAACAACTTAAGGAGTTTGAGGAATGGTTGGTCGGATTGAAGTTATGTTCGTATTTTGTGTAAAAGGTTTGTGTTTTTTTTTGTACGCA
This sequence comes from Armigeres subalbatus, assembly GCF_024139115.2. Classification (NCBI taxonomy): domain Eukaryota; kingdom Metazoa; phylum Arthropoda; class Insecta; order Diptera; family Culicidae; genus Armigeres; species Armigeres subalbatus. Next base: position 2,470,212 of record NC_085141.1, on the reverse strand, counting down.
GCCCTAGTCTGGTTCACCTTTAGAGGTTGATGCTAAGTATAATCCAACTCCAAAATCTCCTCGAGCATGGGACCAAGTATCATGTCCGTAAAGGATCACCGTTCCTATGAGCGTTTTATATGTATGCATTTGGTGCGAGTGTTAATCTTTTCAGACTGCTCCTTAGTATGTACTTTGTGTACTCAGATTTTGCCAGCTTTTCATATGTTTCGCCGACCAAGTCCATATTATTCGCAAAAGTTGACAGAATCTGTTGGAAATCGTTCCTGTAATCTGTACCTCGGCTGCTGCATCCGGCTCTCCACATAACACCTTTAAGCTCAATTTTCAACAGCGGACACGAAAGCCCATAACCTTGTCGTAGTACCCGGAACACGAACGGACTAGATTGTTCACACGAAATCTCCTCACTATTTTGAATACCATCCATTGTTGCTTTCATGAGTCTTATAAGCTTCCCGGGAAAGCTATTGTGGCCTATATTTTTCCATACCTCTACCCATATTATTGTCGTATGTCGCCTTGAAATCAATAAACAGATGGTGCGTTGAGAACGGCAGGGGAAGGTGGGTAGACTTGATCCCCGGGGAGACTTGATCACCCCCTGTTTTAACAAGAACTAAAGTAGTTTTGTTCTAGCGTATTTTTTAGTATAGATCCTCTAGACAAATGACCTTTATGTGGTGAGTTATTTTTTGGATTGACAACCTTATTTATTCTGCAGGGTGGTTTGTATGTTTTGACCTTCCTAAAGATTTTTTTATTGGCCACGCAAAATTTGATTAACTTTTCATAACAATGACCTAATGCTTTTTTCACAGCACAAAGCCATAAATGTGCTTAATGATTTGTACTGATGAAAATGTCAACATTCCATCAAAGTTTTAGGATATTTGGATTTGAAGTTATTGCCTCAATATGGGGACATTTGATCCCCCATTAGTCACCCATACAAAAATTTGGCAAAAGAATTCAAAAAATATAAATTTATTCCCAGGCTTCTAATTTTGTGTAGATTTGACAGATTTGATGAAGGGTTGGCAGGAAAAATTATTTATTGCGTAGATATCATAGAAAGGGGATCAAGTCTACCCAAATTTTAAAATTGCATTTGCTGTCGAATTCGATAACAAAAATCGTTCATGTATACGTACAGCAATTCGTAAAATTGCGCGTATTTTGAAGGAAAAATATTTAAAAAATCTGAGGGCACCTTTCTAATTTTATCAAAGCAAGTTCTTGGAGAGGGATCAATTTCCCCCGAATATTTTAAAAGTATATTTTTGACAGCACTCCAAAAAATCGATTGTGTGTCAATAACAACAATAATTTAAGGACTGTCATACATCAGTAAAGTTAAATACTATATTCCTTAGAGAGGCTGTGTGGAAATCGCGTATGTTTATTTATTTTTGGCTGTGATACATCCGAAATCAGAAAAGGGGATCAAGTCTACCCAGTCTCCCCTATTCAGGGCATTTTTGTAGGATTTTCCGTACAGCTGAGCGACATTGAATGATCCGTGCTTGATAACTTCGCACAAACTCATTCGCTTCGGACGACGGAAAAAGGTTTGGGATATCACTTTATAAGAGGCTTTTAAAATGGTTATTGCTTGGAAGTTCTCACATTAACACTCGCGGAAAACGTGTTCCTGTGCTCAGGTATGTATGCGAGCTTTTATGTGCGTCCAACTCGAATGAGCGATTGAAGTTTTGTGAAGTACCCAAATAAAAAGCTAAATTGAGTTTCAGTCTTGTTTTGCGTTTAACGTGGCTAAAAAAAAGTTACTCCCATTGAGTTTACCGAACACAGTTCGAACAAAACCTGTAAATTTCCGTTCAAGGACTCAGAAATAAATAATAAAAACTAATCAGCGCATAAAAAATAAAGACGTGGTAAATTACATTTTTCTGGGCGTAAATTGCATACATTCAGGCGATAATATCGTTTAAATTTACGCTCGTTTTGGCATTCCCTGTGCATTACTTTCGTGTAAGCTTCAGGGAATCAATTTTTCTTGGATGCGAATGTGAAACATGCGATAAAAGAGAACCAATGACAAAGCTATGTTGTTGTCGGAGATAATAATGACAAAGATCCAAAAACTTTTGTCAGCTACAAAAAAGAAGACAATTTTGTTGCTAACTTTTCATCCCGTTATTTTGCAATATCTCTACAGCAAATTTCGGTTTTATGCTATCGTAGTTACTGCTTTTATGGAAATATTCGAGAATCCAACTCTGATTACAAAAATAGCATCGTATTTTCGGAAATATCGGAGCTCGCAAGGCAAATGATTCTTGTCATATTGTGTTAGGGTTATGATAAAGGCTTATTGCGAGGTGTGTTTGTCAGTAACAAACTCTGTTGACTGTTGATGATTGTTAGGCGTTGCTCGAATATTGATTCCCTGGTAAGTTTCAACAACTTTTTCTATCTGTGCGTATGTAACAAATTGACCTCCGTGTTTAATGAGCATGAGCATTATGACCGCACAATTCATAGTTGCTACTCCGTGATTGACTAGAACCTGCGATAGACGAATCCAAGTAAAAATAAGAAGAAGACAAACGACGGTGTTAACTTTGACAGATCCTACAGCACAGCATAGGAAGATCATTTTAAAATGCTTATAATAAATTCTAGACAAAATTTAATTAAAATCTGATTGATGTATGATACGGAAAAAGTTCCGAACTGTATGATAGATACATTTTTGGAAAATATACAAAAAATTGAGATAAGCTTCCAAATATATAATTCAGAACTTTTTCCGTACCCTACAGCAATCAGATTTTAATTACAATTTGTCTAGAATTTATTATAAGCATTTTAAAATGATCTTCCTATGCTGTGCTGTAGGATCTGTCAAAGTTAACACCGTCGTGTGTCTTCTTCTTATTTTTACTTGGATTCGTCTATTGTCTTGGGATAGTATATGGTTTTAGTTACAAAGGATAATTTGTCTCGCTGTCTCGCCACACGAAAAATGTTAAACCATGCACACCCGGTGGCATATGGAAACTGAGGAGAATCGCGTTTTTGACGACCGAACGGACGCGCAGCACTATGTACTTAGTTGCCCGATAGCTACTGCAAACTATGGAAGATCGCACTTGTGTTGACCGGAGCAAAGCGCAATGCATGCGCATGAGCCACCGAACCCCAAATAGATTTTTTGTAATTTTCGCGACGTCTAAAACACGCACTGCACTTACTTGCTCGATGGCCAGTGCCACAAATTGACCTCCGTGTTCAACAACATAAAATTATAGCTTGTCATAAGAGTTCGTACAATTCCATTTAATTCCACTACTTATTTGTACCGATCAATAATGCATAACAAAATTATAACAAGGGAAGTTATTTATTTTGGAAAAATATTGTAACAAAATTTGTTAAAATAACAAAAAATATATCAAAAATCACGTTGATATAGAGTGAATGTTCCATTTTGGACCCCTGGAGGAAGTGCTTACCGATATCTGCTTATATGTATAAAATGGCACGTTTGATATAGGCGTAAATCAAACCATTTTATAGATGGAAGTCTCATTTATGAAACAGAAATTTGAAATTGCCATCAAATGTTGATAAATCGTCGACAATTGTAACTTTCTGAAATGAAAATATTTTTCGTTTTGGACAGTGTAACATATTTTGGACCCCCAAATGAACAAATTGTTAATTGTTAATGTTAATGTTAATTGTTAATGTAATAACTGTTGATTGAGTCGAAGCAAAGCCTTATCTTTCGATTGGTTTGCATCAATGAGAAGATTCCTGCTTTTTAAATTCACAATTTCGACAAAAATGTATTGTGTGCGTTCTGAGATTTTCAGTGATGTATACTTCAGATTCAGAAATCAAGAAAATGAAATCAAGAGTCCAAATCAAGTTGGTTACCCTAATTATCCTGTAAAAAATATACATCATACACCATCTTCTGATAAGAAAATTATTTTAAGCTTTTTAGTGGAATGTCTTCACTTGTCATAAGACATAAATATAATAGTGTATAGTATAAATAGTGTAAGCTGCGATCATTTTCTTCCAGTCGAGTCTAGTACGAGACACTGAAGACGGCCTTACTGTTGAGGTCGAAATACGTATCTGTCAAGATACAATTAAGTGGTGGAATTCAATGGGATTGTATAAACTCGTCTTATGACAAGTGCACCACCTTCTAACAAACCACGGACAAAGCTCCAAAGGAAAAGAAAATTGCGCAACTCTCAATATTGAGAATTTTGAAATTTTATTTTAATTTACTCTTAGACATGCATTAGGGATTTAATTATTGACCAATATCAAAAACTTTTCCAATTGAAAATAACTCACAATTGTCAAAGTACCCTGCCTAAGGCCGGTTTTAGGCATTGGAAGGCTTAGAAAGAATAGTTTTAAGAAAAAATTCAAAAGACAAATGCAAAAAGAGCAATTGATTTATCGTGCCTGATCTCTTTTTCATGAATATAAGTGGGAAAAAATCTTATATATTGATAAAAAGTAATTTTAATTATTCCCATGAATATGGTTGCCGCATGAGAATAAACGTGAAATTTAATCAATTCACAGTGCTTTTTGGTCGAAATTGATTTAAATGAAGCTGAAAGTACACTGAGAACAACGCTGCAGTAAAAATTACCATTCTGATGGTTTAAATTAAATGCACAACGCCACACTGAAAATTATGTTGCAGTATTTTTAACTATGCATCTGTTCTTGAAAATACTATTGTATTGTATTGTTAGATTGATTGCATTTGTTATTGAAATAACTGCACGGTATTCAAAACTGCGGTACTGATGCAGTTATTTTTACTATACGCATAGTTAAACTAAGCATGATGTAATGCAGAATATTTTGTTCTTGCTGGCTGCCATATTGCCTGTTGTGATCGTGTTGTGAACGTTGCTCAAGATTCTTCCGACACGCCGATTTGTTATTTGAAAAAAGATAAATAATTCGAGAAAGAACTCGAACAAATAAATAATATTGTACTTCCTGGGTTAAAGGTTTGTATGCATTGTAATAGTCATTTTTCCACAACTCATGTTCATTATTTTTCTTCGATGCAGTAAATAAAAAGGACAACATCCAAGACAACATCGCATAACTAAAATAACATTCGATGACATACTTCAGAGCGAATTTATTCCGGAGTAAACAAGACGATCCGATGCCCAGAATATCATGCTGCTCCTAGCCGGATTAGAGAATGACTTCAATCACAAGGGGAACGACACAAAGTTTCGAAAAACCGAAAAATCCCGAAAAAGACAACAAAACCTACATAAAATATTGCGTCTTTTCAGCTGGTGATGCAGTATTTTTCGGCTTGGGAAAACTTGTGTCGTTCCCCTTTGTTCCATCATATAAGTGAATCATTTGTAAAACTAAAACATGCATAAATAAAATATCGATAATAAACTAAATGTTTCCGGTGCAAGCCAATTAACAAGCTACATTAGTACATTATGACAATAATGAGAAATTATCACAATTCCCCGTCCAACAACTGCATCAATTAGTTAATTTCACTAGATAATTGTTTTCATTTTAAAAACATTCCATGGTTAAAAATTTCACCTAATATTGTAGTGGAGTTGACCATAAACCATGGTAGATTTTACGTTGTGCGTTCATGACAGTTCCATGGTAAAATTAAACGCACATTCTGTTCGAAACAAATGCGACATGTAGTCTGCACAAATCAAGTGGCGTTGTGCATTTAATTTAAACCATCAGAATGGTAATTTTTACTGCAGCGTTGTTCTCAGTGCACTTGATTTGTGCAGACTACATGTCGCATTTGTTTCGAACAGAATGTGCGTTTAATTTTACCATGGAACTGTCATGAACGCACAACGTAAAATCTACCATGGTTTATGGTCAACTCCACTACAATATTAGGTGAAATTTTTAACCATGGAATGTTTTTAAAATGAAAACAATTATCTAGTGAAATTAACTAATTCGATGCAGTTGTTGGACGGGGGAATTGTGATAATTTCTCATTATTGTCATAATGTACTAATGTAGCTTGTCAATTGGCTTGCACCAGAAACATTTAGTTTATTATCGATATTTTATTTATGCATGTTTTAGTTTTACAAATGATTCACTTATATGATGGAACAAAGGGAACGACACAAATTTTCCAAAGCCGAAAAATACTGCATCACCAGCTGAAAAGACGCAATATTTTATGTAGGTTTTGTTGTCTTTTTCTGGATTTTTCGGTTTTTTGAAACTTTGTGTCGTTCCCCTTGTGATTGAAGTCATTCTCTAATCCGGCTAGGAGCAGCATGATATTCTGGGCATCGGATCGTCTTGTTTACTCCGGAATAAATTCGCTCTGAAGTATGCCATCGAATGTTATTTAAGTTATGCGATGTTGTCTTGGATGTTGTCCTTTTTATTTACTGCATCGAAGAAAAATAATGAACATGAGTTGTGGAAAAATGACTATTACAATGCATACAAACCTTTAACCCAGGAAGTACAATATTATTTATTTGTTCGAGTTCTTTCTCGAATTATTTATCTTTTTTCAAATAACAAATCGGCGTGTCGGAAGAATCTTGAGCAGCGTTCACAACACGATCACAACAGGCAATATGGCAGCCAGCAAGATCAAAATATTCTGCATTGCATCATGCTTAGTTTAACTATGCGTATAGTAAAAATAACTGCATCAGTACCGCAGTTTTGAATACCGTGCAGTTATTTCAATAACAAATGCAATCAATCTAACAATACAATACAATAGTATTTTCAAGAACAGATGCATAGTTAAAAATACTGCAACATAATTTTCAGTGTAGCCTCACACCTTGCCCATGTGCTCCCAAAAAACAGGAGTCATGCAATTTCGTCGCAAAAAATAAAAAAAAATCCTGGGCAATTTATAGTCTGGTTTACAGCTCGTACTCTCGGAGATTTTTTTGACGTAGGACTTACGTCTTTCTTTACTATACTGGGTGTCATTTAAATTTTTTGAAATCGAGAGCGTTACGCTGGAAGGGAAGATTTTTAACGTTACTAGCGCCTTTATCTTTCGATGGATTTTTAAGATTTATATATCAATCGACTCGGACACTCTCCAGCAATTTGCCTATTTCATTGAAATTAAAGATTATTAACGATAAGTTATTGACTTCCTTGTCTTGGGGAGCATAATATCCAATGAACGTTTAGTGAGGATATTGATGCTGGATAAGTTATTGAAAATTTCAATTCTTGTCAAATCCAGTAAAAATTTCATATGTAACCAATCTCGTGCATTCCTAACACGGACATCAGTCACGGGCCTTCGGGTCTATCGGAAGATTTTCTTTGTGTATAAAAGAAGCAGTGTCTACCGTGTGCGAGTCATTACAATTTGTGACAGCAGCGCGTACTGACGTGCTTTTTGCTCGCGTATTTTTCGTTTCGTTCGTTCGTTCGCTGTGTTTACCTACACAGCGACAGCATGCAGTCACCAGCGGAAGAACTGCCGGTGGGTCTGCGAATATGAAAGAAGTGGGCGCATATTTTTGTCATTCTGTGCTTGATGATGGTCGGATGCAGTGGTGTCGATTGCGATGGATGCAATCGCCCATCGTATCGCTCGGAGTTCACGGCTAGAGGCCGATGATTGCTGAGGCAGCGAGGGCAGCGGTGATGGATGAAGAAGAATAAAATTAGAGAGATTTGGTCTGCTCATCCAGGGCCCTGTAGCATAATCAGACTAATAATATTAGCTACAAGTTACAAGTTACAAGTCAACAAATTACAAGTACTTGTAATTTGCGTCGCATAATAATGTTTTGCCAACTAATAATATTAGTTCTTGTATTATTAGTAAGGTTTAAATTACAAGTCCGTCAGGTTCATTTACCTGTCAAAATTCATCCGACAGTTCACTGTCAATGCGGAGGTAAACGATTTGTTTACGTTTGTTTGCAAATTTGTGGATAGAATATATATTTTGACTGCGATAGGTATGCACGGAACACTCTGTAAATTTACTGATTCCGCGGTTTAAGCCGGCTTCGTGGTATTGGCATTTTTAATCAAGCCAATGTTATGCACACTGGAGTCGTTTTTACGTGGTCTCTAGGATTGACTTAAGTTTTAATTAAGGCGATTTGTAAATTAGGCGAACGTATCCTCCATGATAAATCGTATCCCGCTAGACTTGTTTGTTGTGGGTTTTTGAAGAGAGTTTAATTTACGTTTATTGTGGTTTAAAATACTGAGAGATGAAAATATCGTGATAAATTCTACTCAGAATTTAGGTAGTTTTTTCGTTTTTCCTTTCTTTCCCATGATTGCTGTCAAATATAAAGCAATATGCATGGTCTTAAACGAGATTGTTTAGTATAATAATACAATAATACAAATTTCAGTAAATTAATATATTCTCAATTTTGAGATGAATAAAGTCAACTTTGGGTAAACTAAATTCAGCTTTGGTTAATATGTTTTAAGTGGATTAAGTTAAACTACTACACTACTAAAAATCCACACATATTTATTTGCAAAAATCTCTAGATTTAACTTATTATGTATATTAGCGCACAAATAACCATGCTCCACGCGAACTACTAATAAAATATATATCCAAATAAACTTTATGTGTGATCTCGAATTAACAATTATTTAATTTATGTGTGGTTCTATATCGATTATATTAGGTGGAGCTATTGCAAAATTTATAACGGCGACACATATAACTTATATGGATATTTTTGGCAGTGTAAGTGTTAGGAAACTCATTTTACTCAAACTTGATTTATTGGTCCATAGTACGGATTCGAGCTAAAACAACCCACTTTTGAGTAGTTTTGGGTTTCTGTTTGCTGCATAATTGCTAATGATCTTTAGCGCTCCACCATTTGAATACTTGATGTCAGCTCTTAAAGTACTTCTATTACATCCAAAGTCATTATTGAAAATTTTCATAATTCTCAGTGATATATGGTAATTTGAAGCAACTAGAATAATAGTTTTTTTTTGTATACTTATTAGGGAGAATAATAGTTTCTTTCTCAGTTAAGTCGTTAAAAACAATTGAACTTTGCATAATTACTTTGCTAAAATAATAAAATAGAAGCTACTTGTAAATTAAATTACAGCACCATTCATACTTGTAAAAGAAACTACAAGCCAACGCTAATAATTTCTACTTGTTTTTTCTTTATGCAACAGTTACTTGTAAATTCCACTAATATTATTAGTGCGGTTTACTTGTAATATTAGTCTTGTAAATTCATACTTGTAGATTCATTATGCAACAGAGAAATACAAGTTACAAGCTACTCTACTAATATTATTAGTAAAATTTCGATTATGCTACAGGCCCCAGGTAATTGGTTTCATAATCCACATGATCCCGGGATTCAAATACTATCATTAATAAAATATATATATATAAATGCCCTACATTTGCTTGAGTAAATAAGGGCTTAATAGTTAGAAACAAAGCAATTCTAATAAAACTAATAATAGTTTTATTTCCAGGGGTTTTGAATAAACAATTTGCTAATAGTTCTACACAGCATGGAAGTTGTCGTTTCTAATATCAATACCTATAATCAAACTCCATAGATCCAAAAGTTAGAAGTTAAATGTAAATACGTTATGTTTATACAAGTCCTGTTTATACAAGTTCTCGCGGTTATGTTGAAAACATTACCCATTGCTCGTTTTTTTTAAATCGGGCCTAATTTTTAATTTTTCATAACGGAATCCTATAACTCTCGAAAGCGAAATTTGAGACAAGCCCCTGATGTACAAACTACCCTAGGTTTGAAACTGCCTTAAACTCGTTTTGTTCAGTTGGTTTATAAATTATTTTTCCCTGCCGTCATTGTTTTTACAGTGGATGATTTCAAAATATTCAAATTTATTCAGAAAAACTTTGGATAAATTTTAATTGTTCGAAAGAATCAAATCCATCATGTGATGTAAAAATATGTGATAAAGCAAATTTGAAAAAAAAAATTTAATTACCTACTTCGGAAGATTCAAAAAGGATAATTGAAAATGAGCTTAATTTGAAAATTAGAATGTCTGTCCCTGCGCTTTATTTTATTGACGGTGAGGCGTGGCCTGATTTTCAGAAAATATTTGCTTATCAAGTTACTACCGCTGATGAAATTGGCCAAATTTTAATGCCTCCGGAAGAAGCAGAAAAAAAAATTGAACTGCATGAAAAAAAAATGCACGGAGAAGCACATGTTGTCATATACTATGAAAAATCTTAAAAAACGTCGATCAATGGAAAATACAAAACGGCATAGATAGTATTCTTCTAAAAACAAAACTAATAACATAACATCTAACACTTTTTTGTGTGGGTTTCGTGCACTTTCTTTGTTAAGAGATGATCCAGCCGAGGGCTGTTAATCTATCTAATAAAGACCCAAAAACACTTTCTTTGTAGATAGGGTTACTGCTCATGGACTTCATCTCATAGCTCCGATATCGGTCCTACGAAAAACAAAGCAATGAAAAGGTATTTGATTTGTTTATTATTTTTGTATTTTTTTCAGCATTGAGCATGCATGTTAGCAAAAAGAAGCGAGTAAATTGGTGCCGTATGTCTTTGTTTCGCGATGAGATGAATGTATGTTCAGTGAGATTGAAAATGGAACAGTTCTCCTATTTGATCCCGGCCCAAAATATTGATGTTGTTTGAATAATATTTTTGAGCTCTTTGGTAGAATCAATGAAAAAAACGGGACAAATTGAGGATTATTTAGATTACGACGAGACAGCAAAAAAAAAAGGTAACGGGACTGTCCCGTTAAATACGGTACATATGGTCAGTCTAGGCCGAAGACACATTTTTATCGAATTATCTAATTATAACACACGTTGTTTTAAATAACAACCAGTGATAGAATTGAGTTATAATTTTGTTATGCATTGCTGATCGGCTAGTTGGTTAAAGCACCACTCTAGTGTACTGAGGGTCGTTGGTTCGAGTACAATAGAAGGAAGGTAATTACCTCCAATACATTTTTCAAATCATAATCTTTCACATAATGTACATAGTCACATCCGAGTATTCGGTCGTTGGGCCGAAAAAAATCACTGTCGCATCGCGTGTGTTTGGGGAAACCTTTATTTTGCACATTTGAAATGTGCAGAGAGTTGCGCAAGGGGCTTTCGGCTTTTGAAGAGGGTAATAAAAATGACAGGGAGTAACATGAGTGGTACGATTCAAGAAGATGAGAAAAAACCCAACACCAATCAGACTGAACAGGAAAGTTAATCATTTCGTATAGCATTGGATCTGATCAAATTATTTGTAGTACCTACTGCTTGATCAACGCTCCCGGCTGGGTGAAGGATTGAGTACACTAACCCTTTTTTTACGGCAGTTTTTCATACGTCACTTTGTTTTACGGCCTTCTTTTTACGGCACGTGAAGTAAAAAGAATTTGAAACCTTCTTCTTCTCATTGGCATTACATCTCCACACTGGTACAGAGCCGCCTTAGGGGTCGTACACTTATTACGTAACCATTTTTTCTGGGTTTTTCGACCTCCCTCCCCCCATGTAAGATTTTTTCATACAAAAGAATTTTTATTTATATGGAGCGTAAGATATTAACTAACCCCCTCTCCCCCCATAAGTGCTTACGTAATATGTGTACGGCCCCTTACAGCTTAGTGTTCATAAGCACGACCATAGTTATTAACTGCGAGGTTTCTAAGCCAAGTTACCATTTTTGCATTCGTACACAGTAAACTTAGATTACTGGGGTCGGTAAAATGTTACCGGATTTTCAAACAGCTGAACGTTCGGTAATGAGCCCCGTAATTTTGACGTAGGACTTACGTCTCTCTTTACTATAGCGGGTGTCATTTCAAAATATTCAAATCGACCGCGTTACGCTGTGTTGAAAGATTTTAAACGTTAATAGCGTTCGTCTCAGCGGCCGAATTTCTGCGGTAAGCCCCTCAATCGACAGATTTCAAGTATGCCTTCCATGTCCATGCTTGATAAGACCTGAAAAACTTGTTTCAATAGGCATGAAACTGTTTTCAATGAAAAACATTGAGATCAAGGGAACCTATAAATATGGGTACTGCATAATTCTTGCATCATTCCATTACCACGTTCTGATTGGTGCAGACACCAGGGAATGAGCAGCCGCTGGGTCTGCCGAGAAGCCATAAAATAGCGCAACGCGATTTTTTCCTTTCATTCTGACCGGGACAAGCGAAGCAATTGCATCATCGATTGAATAGCACTCACACCTTTCAGCAGGGAATGAAGTCTGCACCGAATGCTTTTTCGGCTCGACACCATCGAAGCAACCATCATCAGCCGAAACCTAGCCAGTACATCAGCAGTCCACCTACAGACCCGACAAAGCAGCAATGCTGGGCAGATACCGGCAGCAGCAGCAGAGTCGAGCCGAGACCGGCCGGCATCGGTGCTGAGCCGAGACAGGCTGAAGAAAAGCCACATGATGCAGCATGTATGTCCAAAAAACAAACGGTTCTTCAGAGAGCCAATAATAGAGATCAATATCAATGCTTTCAATACCCTTCGGGATAGAAATTGTACTTGGGTGCCAAATCCAATATTCTAGAGATAAAATTTTATGCGTGATTTTCATAAATAGCATCAAAACAGTGGATAATTTTTCTGATTTAACCGCGAAGTGGACGAAGGACTTCGCTTGACCATGCCTTTAAAGATTCATAAGATGACCAAATCTCTCACATAATCTTATTTGGATTAAAAAAAACACCGATAACAGCTCAAACATTAATAAACTATCAATCGATTTTTCATCAAATGTTGGATTTTTTGGCATTGATAAAAACATATGTAGATAAACATTGTTTGATACTGACCGCACACAAAGCGAACGTGACTGAATGATCGTCCCATGTTACCAATTCTAAATCTTATCACCCTAAATCCCATGTCCGGGTGTTTCCTTCCTTCTACTACTAACAATGTTGTCTCAGAAAAGAACACGTACTTCCCACCTGAACTGCAATTCTAAGCTCGCTTGCTCGGCTTATTGGCCTGTATCTAGCGAAAAGTCCCGTTAGGAAATAGACGCCAGCAGCGAGCAACAAGCGTAAAAAAGAAGAAGCCCTTCTCGAACGCGTTGATGATGATGACGCTTTGGCTGACAAGAAGATTGGCCCACCAATAAGGAAGCAGAGAAGATTCAAAATTAAGTAGTATAAAAGAAAAGTGCATTCGCTCGCAGAGCATTCAGTCTTTTTTATACCATCACTAGAAATTCGCGGTTATTTGGAAAGATAGTTTTCTTACTTTTTGCACTTAGCCGAAGCAAACAGCCTTTTTCAAGGCTCTAAGAGTTAAAAATAATGTTCTCCTTCAGTCGCTATCGCACGGATTAGAAGGCTCTTCAGTGGAAGGGCTGAGATACAGTCTACATCCCCTGCTGAGCCAACTTGTGGTCCTTCAGTCCTTCAGTGGGAAGGTTGCCACTGTCGAGGCTAATATTTCGTGATCGGACAGATACTTCCTGAATTTTTTTTAATGATTCTTGTTCGAGGTAGATTTGATTTCTGTGTCGGTTTGATGAGAAGATTTTGCCAAGGAATGGTATGCAACGTCGTTTATTTATCCAAAATAGTTGATGTGAGAAATTTGGATACATTATGTATCTTAAAGGCATGGTCAAGTCAAGTCCTACGTCCACTTAGCGGTTATGTCACAGACATTACCCACTGTTCGTTTTTTGGATTACCGAATACTCAGTAAACAGAAATTAATTTGAACTGTCAAAAATTACAGGTTGCTCGGTAACAAATTGACGACGTGTTCAGTAATTTCAACACCACCGCGAATGACAGTTAAATAACAGGACGTCTGTAAAAGCTTAACAATGTCATCGGTAAAACTTTATTTGTATTACTGATCGATAGGTAAATAGATGTATTTTTTGGATTTTAAATTCAAAATAGAAAATAATAGTGCAAAAGGACAATAAGAATTGCGCAGATTATTATAGTGAATAGTGAAATCTACGCGATCATAAAATCACAATTTCTCTTTCCTTTCACATCTTCTAAGGTTACAGTAAACCGAGTGAAAAATTGCGATCTTTTATTTCCGAGCAATAGTTAAGAATTGTAGAATTGTAGAAGAATTGTTTCTCAGCAAATTCGCTCTTTCTCTCTCTCTCTCTCTCTCTCTCTCTCTCTCTCTCTCTCTCTCTCTCTCTCTCTCTCGCTCTCTTTCTTTCTCACTCTCTCGCTCTCTTTCTTTCTCACTCTCTCGCTCTCTTTCTTTCTCACTCTCTCGCTCTCTTTCTTTCTCACTCTCTCGCTCTTTTTCTTTCTCACTCTCTTGCTCTCTTTCTTTCTCACTCTCTCGCTCTCTTTCTTTCTCACTCTCTCGCTCTCTTTCTTTCTCACTCTCTCGCTCTCTTTCTTTTCACTCTCTCGCTCTCTCTCGCTCTCTTTCTTTCTCACTCTCTCGCTCTCTTTCTTTCTCTCTCTCTCTCTCTCTCTCTCGCTCTCTCTCTTTCTCTCTGGCCGACACACCATTGCTTTGGGATGCCAGACTTTTGGCCGCAGCTAACCGCACCCGTATATCACTACTTCTCTTAATCTATATTTTTCCACATAGTTCTGTAAATTTCTATTGAAAAAGTATTTGTTTATGATCCTGTGCCCATATTAACATATTAACGACGGGCTAAGCACCCAAAAAGGATATGTTTTGCAAAATATTTCAAGATACTCTTAATCTCTCGAATGAGCCATAAACATCGCAATTACAGATTACAAAAATATGTGTATAAAACTTTGTCATATTTTTCCTGGGTGAACCCATATTTTTGACCGGGAACGTATATTTCCATACGCGTCTGACTCGTTAGAATTTTCTACCAAAACATAAATCTGTCGTAATTTTGCAAGCAACTCGGTAATGCTCCTGAGTTGTTAAACATTGCGATCACTTATTTTGTCATGATGTGACGGAACTTTTTACCACATTGATTGATAGTTATCAAAAATGATTCCACCCTGCACTGTTTTATTGTATGGCTCTAATACCAGCTTTATTAATTATATTTAACTTAGACGCTATGAATATAGGATAGGATGTGCCAAGTAGTCATTAAAATTCGTACCTGCTATTGGTTGAAAATGATAATCGATTTACTTCGATTGGCGGCGGCGCGTTTTTCGTAGGGCACCATGTTGTTAGTTTGGCCCTTACGCTGGTTTGTAAAGTGGGCCATCCAGAAACCACGTGGTCATATTTTTGAAGATTTTCAATCAGAAGGATACAAAAAATGTGGACTCGCGAATATGTTATAAAAATTTCGAGAAAAAATTGTAATGGTTTAGAAATTTTCCAAAATATCCCCATATTATTAATTTTTTTAAAAAAATTTTATCAGTGATTTTTTTTTTTTTATAATTATAAAGTTCATCACTGAATATCCTTATAGATTCCTAAGAGTATTTGGGACCTTCCGTAGCTCTGGAGGTATGTACTGGAAATTCTTAAGATATATCAACCTCAGCGAAGCATCTGAACTGAACTCTTACAACAAAAAGTTTATCAGAAAATCACAAAGTTTATATGTAATCTTAGAGATGCAAATAAAACCTCCTACTGTTGTTTCTTTTGAGTAGCATTCCTGTAGAAATTCCAGTTTTGCTTTCAGAATCATCAAATTAGTTTACATTCCAATATTAACAAGTATTAACAGGTTTCAGTATAAATTAGAAAAAAAAACCAGCTTACTTTTTTCACAGAATCTCAAAAGATTTTTTTTTTCAAAATCCTGGGCAACTTTAATGAATCTTCGAAGGAAATTCTTCTAAATTTCCAACGGAATTTTTTTTCGTTTTCCAGAAGAAATTATTAGACACTTTCAGCAGTTTTTTTAAATTTCCAAAACAAATTATTCGGAATATGCCAAAATATTTCCGATGGAAATTCCTAAGATTTTCCAGTAGAAAATCGAAAAAAGTTCATCTGAAACACCAATAATGAATTTCCCGAGGAAATTCCGATGTTTATACAAGAGAAAATTACGAAAAAATTGTACTTTTGAAGGAATTCCTTAAAAAATCAAATCAAAATTTTAAAGATTTTCTGATTTGAAAATTCCTTAAAATTTCTTAATCATTTACTGTGCAATGGTAAAGACTTAAAGCAATGTTTAGCTGAACCTACAAAGAAATCAAAATGACTTCCCGAAGAAGAATGAATTCCCTATGAAATTTTGGAAGAATTTATGGTACAAATTAAAAAAACAAGAATCTTGAGAACTCCAAAGATTTATTTTTTGAAAATTCAAAGAACTTTTTGAAGATAATCCAAAGACTCTTCAGTGGAAATTCTAAATAATGCCTCGAATAAAAAAATACTTGGAAAATTTTAAAAAATGTGATAGAATTCACAAAGAGCGTAAAAAAGTATTCCGAATAATTTTCATTTCAAAATTACAAATTTGAAAAAAAAACCAAAAACAAAAAATCAACGGAAATATCAAAGTGTTTCATGTGGCATTGGCTGTTTAATATCTTTCGGAAATTCAGAAGAGTTTTTATTGAAAAATTTAGAAGTCTTCTTCTTCTATGGCTCCATATTCCAACTGGAAGTTGGTCTGCTTTTCAACTTAGTATATTCTATTAGCGTTTCCTTAGTTATAAATTGAAAGCTTTTATATGCCAGCCGTTGCAGACTGAACTAAACATTTTTAAGTGCACTCCTTAAAATGTTCGAAAAACTTCTTTTGGAAATAAAGAAGAATTTCTGGTGAAGATTCGAAAGAACTTGTCGTAGAAAATTTCATTAGAATGTAAAAAAAGTATAGAAAATTTGAACATTTTTTCTCCACTGAAAATTATATGTATTTCCCACGGGACTGTTTTGAATTTTCAGACAGAATTCACATGGAATTTTTTTCGGAGTTTTAGGGGAATTTTTTCGCAATTTACACTGGAGATGCTTTGTTTTTTTTTCATAAACAATTTGTAGCAAAATTTCCAAGCAAAATTTTTCAGAGAGAATTGTTCAAAAATCATTCTGAATGCCAGCACTTTATCAGAATTATATGAAGTAATTTCAAAGTTTTTACAGGAAATTTCTTTAGAACTGGATTTTTCCTGAATATCCACAAGAAATTCTTTTAAAGTTTCTTCTTGGATTATTGTAAAAACATGAATATTTTTCAAATTTGTAGCTGCAGTCCGCTGATGCAAAAGTGTCGGCAAGGATGTTATCGATCATTTAGTAATCTGCATTCGATCATTTAGTCGTTTTTTAATATAGTCGCCTCTCCACTTCTCGATATTGAAGGGACCATCGAGATAGGAAGAGATCGAGGAATGGAAGGAAAATTGAAATGGGTACTAGATCCAAAAAAGCTCGTTGCTATGAAAAACGACAACAAAACAAATGTCTTTTCTTGTTGTTGATATGTTTGTTATTGTCCAAAGATGGTCTAGTAGCCTAAAAATTTGAATATATCGACATGAGGAGAGTGAATTTAGAACAAAATATGATCAGAACACATCGAGATAGAGAGATATCGAGATAAGGAGGTTATCGAGATGTAGAATGATCAAATGTATGTAGATTGAAGGGACCGAGGAAACCATCGACATAGGGAGAG
Organism: Armigeres subalbatus; assembly: GCF_024139115.2. Classification (NCBI taxonomy): domain Eukaryota; kingdom Metazoa; phylum Arthropoda; class Insecta; order Diptera; family Culicidae; genus Armigeres; species Armigeres subalbatus. Next base: position 2,452,574 of record NC_085141.1, on the reverse strand, counting down.
ATATCGAGATACAGAACATCGAGATGTAGAGAGTCGACTGTAACTCATTCCAGAGGCTAAATTTCAAAATGTGTTATATGGTAGACTTCTAGTGCAAAGGTTTATCTACTACTCTGCCTAACAGTTCGTTAACGGAACTATAGCGCTAGTAGCAGTAACTTAGACTAAATGATTGCATATTTTGTTATCATTTAGTATAAGTATGGAAACTATCATCGTAACTCCTTTAGCAGTGGAATTCAAACATCGACCTGTTAAGGAGAGTTGTAGAAAAACCTTAACACTAAAAGTCCACCATACAACACATTTTTAAATTTAGCCTCTAGAATGAGTTTTTGACAAACTACTAAATGATCGAAAGCAGATTATTAAATGATCGATAACATCCTTGAGTGTCGGCGGCGTGATGCCAAAAACCATCTGCGGCGGTGGCGTGGCACGGCGGATTTTTATTTTATATTTTCCCATTTTTCCTTTCCAAATTTTTGTTGCGGAAATTGAGACTGAATCGCAACCTGTTTTTTCGTTTATTTTTTTTATGGAAAAAGGATCTAAGGCTAAGATGGTCAAATAGCGCAGATATGCATCGGCGTTACGACCGACGCTGCGTTACTGTTTTTTTCTCGATGCACACCTGCGTCTTTTTAACGCTGAGTTGAAAAGACGCTACGGGGGCATTCGCCCTAAGATGCGCTTTGCGGTTAATGATTAAATCATTAAATTTTAATGATTTGTATTTTTTACACCGCTATTGTTATTCACCAAAAGTTTTTCGTGTACAAAAAACCACGTGGTTCGAGAGCAACACCCCCCCTCCCCCCATGTGGCTTATCGTGGTCATTTTCCAAACCCCCCCCCTCCCCCCATATATAACCACGTGGTTTCTGGACGGCCCCAGTCATGTCATATTATTGCAGTGCATTCAATGTTCACTATCTGCCCACTATCTGGTGTGCGTGCATTGCAAAAGAGAATGATAAAGTCTCTTCTATCATGCCACTAGTGCCACTAGTTGTCTCTTTTATTCTCCCGCTGATCGTATGGAACGCAAATAGTGACGTCACAATGACGTTTATGACGTTTAAAAAACTTATCCGTCGTCGGGTTAACCGAGGCAGCCCTTACTTTGCATCGTTCAATGTGCAAAAACGATCCATAAAAAATGAAAAACGATCCGTAAATAACATTTGAATGTTCCATAAAACGCTACCATAAATTCATAAAATAGTTTCCATAAAGAATAATTTTATGACCCATAAACCAAATTAGCGCAATTTTTATCCTGATGATGATCCATAATTGCAGTAATATGAACCATAATTTTGGTCATATGATTCATAGTTCTGGCCATTTGAACCATAACTTTGATCAAATAATAATCACAATAAAAAAAAATGCGCAAATTTGAAGTTTTATGGATCATTTTTCAAATATTTATGGATCATTTGGCATTTGGCATATATTTGGTTCATGGGAAAATAGCAAGAATTGTATTGTTTTTCTTGACTTGTTAATGGAAGATATTTTCCTATTAACTTGCTAAATTTAGACTTAGTTATGGATCGAAAACTTATTCTTTATGGAATCTCCTAAACTATTTTATGGATTTATGGTAGCGTTTTATGGAACATTCAGATGTTATTTAAGGATCGTTTTCATTTTTTATGGATCCGTCTTCATTGTTTATGTGCAAAAGTATGTTTTGCCGTGTAAACCGACATTGTGAAATGTCCCAATACTAATGCAATCTAATGCTATGTACATAACAACTAGTTCTGATTAGTAGCGCGAAAAGCGGCACTAAATTTAATATAATAATATATATTATTTAATATTTATAATAAACGGAATACAAACTACAATTTATCATACACTATCAAGCCGAAATTCGAGAAATCGAAAAAACCTCACATGCGGTCTCAATCGCAGCACACTACGATCCCTTTAAACTATGGTCAAACTAGACATAAAAATTGCAAACGTACGCCAATTGGCAGCACAGTCGTTCTATGAATCATACGGCGTCACTTATGAATTTCAATAGTCCGATTAATGCATAAGTGATTGATTTAATCTGACAATGAGTGCCAAAAGGCGTTGGCTAGAAAGTAATTTAGATTAGTAGGTCCAAAAATGTGCACTTCAAGGCACCATTTAAACTACATCTTATCAACAGTTCATCTGTTTTCCAACATTGTCACTCTGAATAGCGAGCGTGGAACAATTGTATTTACCGGAGCGATGTTTCGTTTTTACACCACTTTAATCACAAGACGGCACCATTCTTATCGTATCTGCCATATTGAATAGATATGTCCAATAGAAACTGCTTGCAATGATTGATTGTCCAATTGTACGTCAAAATCGGCTTTCATGAGCGATTAGGAAATCAGCCCTTAGGTGAAACGTCGAAAGACCGAATAGCTGACGAAAATCAGGTAAAATTGTTTTTGGACAGAATTGATTACTATTATTTGTATAGTTTTGTCCCTATTTCCTCATTACTGTTTTTGAAACTTACGACGATAAGAAAAAAACAGACAGTGAACTAATTGCAATGCGGTATGATTGAATAATTGCGATTGCCATGATCGATATGGATAGGTTTGGGGGAACGCGTGCTATGTAGGAGTTCCGTAGCCGGTTACCCATGCCAAATATCAGGGACAGCCACCCAATCGTTCACACAATCGGGTTGAAGAACCGTAAAAGCGACATTTATTGCTCGTAGGAGCAATTTATAATCGTTAAGTGTTTGTTGTGACCACCACGATTCACAGTTGCGCGCACAGTATGGTTGAACCAAATCCAATACGTTTTTTTCACGTTGTAAAATATGAACTAATTATAAATGATTTTGAAATAGCTTAAGTTTTAAGTTAAGTAATAAATTTAGAATTTGTACTTTAGAGTGTTTTCACGTATCTTGAGGACACGTTAGTATAACATATTTATACAAATTATTTGCAATTTATGAATGCGCTTAATTCAACGTGAACTTAATTGTTAATTTTAACAGTTTTTAGTAAAAGGCATAACTTTATTAGTAATAGGGCTATGCAAGATAACTTGTCAATATTTCAGAAAATTTGAGAATTATTTTTGAACTTTCGGTGCGTATTGCGTCCTTAATATTAATAAGAAAAATAATTGACAGGCTTTAATTGAGGAATTTATTCGCTTATCGTATTACGTCAGCAAGGTAGTTTCTACAATCGGATAGCACAAATTTTAAGAATAAAATGTGTCCATTTCCCTCTAAATCGATTGAAGGTAGAGTACAGCAGGTGAAATCCACCGAAAACCAGATCTCTACGTGGTCGAGTAAACAATGCAAAACTAATGTCGAGATTACAACATTATCCAACGCTAGTACGCAGGAGTGGGATTTTGGCGAATCCAAAAATCATTCGAGCAATGAAACCGTCATAGTAGACCGTGCCATTCCAATCACGTTCAACGGCATAAGCATGACATACTGAGATTGGAGAACAATAAACACTTTTGAAACCAATTAACCGCGTAAGTACGCTTGAAACGATCAGGTGCGGCAGTTAAGGTTACAACTTTAATAACATTATACATATAAAAATTTGCTTACATTCAATCGTACGACCACAATCGATCAAGGCTTTCCACAGGTCGCGCGATAGTATGTGATCTAAGAGTCGAAAATCCCCACACCATGGACGTCAAGCCCAAGGTTTGTTCCGCGTTGTTTCCTTGAGGTGGCGCAGAGCTTGAATGATCCCCACGCCCGTAACGGCTGAACGGCTTAATATTGGATTATCAATTTTTATTTAGATACTAGGTATCTTTTCGGATGCGTTTAATCGTGCCGCTAAGCCGGAGGATCGATAACGGCAAAGTCGAACGAACGTTTGGAGCCTGGAAATAACCAGAAGACAACAACCGTATCGAAGAGAGGGAGCGGCTTTTTGATGTTACACGTCCGAAATGTGATAATTTGATTTTAGGTCAAGTAATCCCGGCTTCGGTAGACAGAGACTATCTACGTTATCCAACTAACTGACGACAATGGTGACAGAAGCGTTGTCTCATTTTTGTACTTGCATGGCGACAGAAATGGCTTTGATTTAAATTATGCACGCAAGCAGTGAATGTAAAACTGGACTGCGCCCAATGACAAGCCGCTTGTTCTCTTCCCAGCTGGTCAGGACAAAACAGCCCCTCGTCTCAACTTGAACGCAGGTTACTTACAATAAATGTACTTACTATCCCGAAAAGTAGACTATACTGACGGAGGCTGGTGTGGAAATCGGTCAATAAAATTTTCTTTTTGAACATTTTCTTTTCCTTCATGGGTTTGAAAAGTAGTTGCAGTTATAAGAGCATGAGATGTTATGCTTTTCCCTGGATGCGCTTCGAAGTATTTTCCTAAACTTTTCTGAAGTTAATTCTAACTGGCTAAGTCCAGTTAGGCAATAATACTAATATACAATTTACAGCTGGAAAATCATAACATTTTACAGCATTATGGAATTTTTTGAATACATTTTGAACAGATGGAAAAAAACATCGCAAAATTGGTAAATAATTTAGCGTGGAATGTTCCAATCGACCGGCATAAACGTGATGACGCTCATTGTTGTGAAACAGCCAGACTTGCACTTTCGCGTCGACCAAGATGTTTTTTTAACGTGATTGCAAGTTTGTTACCATGCCGATAGGATGTTTTTGGCCGACGACTCGTGACTTTGATATTATGGTCACAAATTAGCAAACATTTAGACAAATTATATGGCCAACATACCAACAATGACACTAGCGAAAAAGCCTGACATTTATCAAATTATCACCTGCCTTTAATGACGTTAGTTTCGATCCTTGTCTCCCAAATGCAAGTATCTTATCGCTCCACCTACCATCCAATTTAAAATTTATAATCCAATAAATGAGAAATGCTCGTCTATCCGTGGAACCAGATTGTCATCGAATAGATAGCTTGGGTTTATTTCTTATTGAACTCTAGACAAGTAGGGTTAGGTGTAGGCAGAGTTGATAAGGCTTTTAAAAAAATGTTCGGGAAACGTGTTCATCAGATGTGATACAAGAGTACAACACGCTCGCGCGCTACACCTCCCAAGCCGACAACAACCGTATCAATCGAAAACGGAAAATAATAGCCTTCAGCAATTGAAACGCGCAACCGCTCCCAGGGTAGATGCACACTTCATGAGTCCACTGAGTGAGGGTGAATACCCTAATCCATATTTTGAATTTGGTGTAAAATTTCGAAAATGTCTAGCAAATCCAGAAAGCATTAAATTTGGGTTATGAGGTCTTTTGTCTGTTACCATTTTTCATGCTTATACATGCTGCAGTGAGGTATGGGTTCAATTCCCGCCATAGTAGGTCAATGTTCTATTGAGAAACATTCATAGGGACGAAACTTTTCAGCTTGTCGAGATGGGGAACGATCGTTTGGCCGAATGCCACTAAGCCGAACAAACGATTAGGCCGAAAGTCATTTGGCCGAATAGGTCATTTGGCCGAATAGGTTATTTGGCCGAACAGGTTATTTGGCCGAGCAGATCATTTGGTCGAATAGGCATTTTGGCCGAATAGGTTTTTGGTTAAAAAGGTCATATGGCCGAATAGGTCATTTGGCTAAATAGGTCATTTGACCGAATAGGTCATTTGACCGATTAGGTCATATGGCCGAACAGATATTTGGCCTAAGGAGTAAGGCCATTTGACCGAATGTTGTTTGGCCGAATGCCGTTTGGCCGAATAGTTAAAAAAATTGACCTCAGATTACGAGTAGTGAATAGTGAGTAATTAATAAGAAGTAGAACTTCTTCCTTCTCCCTTCTCCCTTCTTTCTTCTTCCTTATTCCTTCTTCATTATTTATTCTTCCATCTTTCTTCCTTCTTCTTCGTTATTCCTTCTTTCTTCTTCTATCTTCCTTCGTTCTTATTTCTTCATTATTCCTTCTTCTTCTCCCTTCTTATTCTTCCTTTTTCTTTTTTTTCTTCTTCCTTCTTCCCCTTCCTTTTCCTCCTTCTTCCTTCTTTCTTTTTCCTTCTTTCTTTTTCTTTCTTCGTTTTTCTTTCCTTTTTTCTTCTTTCTTTTCTTCCTTCGTTTTTCTTTCCTTTTTCTTCTTTCTTTTTCTTCTTTCTTTTTTCTTCTTCCCTTTTCCATCTTCTTTGAGGAAGTCCCTTTCCTTCTTTTTTCTTTCTGCCTTCATATTTTCTTCCTTCATCCTTCACCCTTCTTTTTTCTTCCTTCTTCTTCATCTTTTTTCCGTCTTCCATCTTCTTTCTTCCTTATTTCTTCTTCCTTTTTCCTTCTTCCTTCTCCTTTCTTCTTTCTTCCCACTTTCTTCTTCATTGTTATTTTTTCTTCTTCCTTCTTCTTTTTTCTTTTGCTTTCTATCTTTTTACTTTTTCCTTCTTCCTGTTTCGTTCTTCATCCTTGATTCTTTCTTCTTCCTCCTTCCTTCTTCTTTGTTTATTCTTCACTAAGAGATGATCTTGCTTCGTATTGCTTGCTACTCGCTATCTCGCTTATCACTTCTCACCTATCCCCTCTCACTTCTTACCAATAACTTCACACTACTCATTCCTCATTTGTCATTTCTCACTTCTTGCTTCCTACTACAAACCAAACTTACTTCTCACTACAAACTTCACACACTTAATAAGGAAACGTACGTGAACCGGCCAAGGGCCGAATATCTCGTTAATACAGATTATAACAATAATAAATAAGGAAAAGTATTTCAACTATTCGGCCAAACGGCATTCGGTTAAATGAACCTAAACCTTGGTCATTTGGTCGAATGGGTCATTTGAGCATGAGCATGATTGACCGCCCACGGGTTCTACTCCTTTATTGCCAGGTCAGCTGTAATTACACAGAGAACCAACAGATGATGTTTGGGACTGCGTTCTTTACCTTTCTTACCCCAATTGCTTATGGATTTCCATTTGGGATTCAATGGAAATCCAATTGGGGGTCCAAAATGATAAAACATGAAAGCTATCATTGCCGGCCACGCCCATCTTCTCCGTTACTAGGAAAGGGAAGGAAATGATGATATGACATCTACTTAACGAGAGGCCAGCGACTCACCGACGCCCTCATAGATGTCAAGGAATTGGATGGTGGGTAGGGTATATGGTTTAGGAGTATCATTATAAGCAAATGATAGAAAATTTGTGGAAATACGTTGGGAGTGAATTTGCTAAGAAATTTATGTCACTCCATTATCCTTGCCGATGATTTTCCTCGGATGGGGCGAAGGTATTAGCCTTGCCCTGGCTAATAGCCTAGGTTTAAGCGCCTTTGCTCGCTCTCTGAAACGAAAAAGAGCAAAAAGAAATTAAATTCCCCTTCCCCCCTGATATGATAATGATTTTGAGCAACAAATGAATTCTAAGTGGATGAATAAATGATCAAACGGCTGCAAACAAGCCTCTATTGTCGTAGCAGAAGCAAACCCGCCTCAATACGTCAGGCAGAAGCACATGTTTGTGATTCAAACGCGATCGACTGTTGTTAAATTTCGATACACATAGTTGGATAGAGAGAAAAGATGTGAAATATTGCTAAAGTAGGATTCGATGGATACGGGGAATTGACTCATATGCCACCGTTATTAGCTGGTTACGGGACAGCTTTCTCGCAAGGGCAGCTGTTGTATAATTGGTAATACGTCCGTGTTCTTAATGGAATAGTGCGGGTTCAAGTCCCACCGGTAGCCGAACTCTCCCTCGCACACCTCATAAAAAACACCCTCCAATGGCAAACCCAGCATCAAAACCAACATCCCTTCCAGAAAAGAAAAAATCCGACCTCCCTTACAATTGATGACTTGTAAAAGCAAAAAAGTAAAAAATAAAAAATATATGTGTAACAAAAAAAATAAAAACACAGTAAAAAGAGTATATTTACATTCTTACACATAAAAACTAACGCAAAGTGTATGATGCTGTCACATTTTCATATGATGCATAAACAAATTTATTTTTGATCATCTTGTTTCACTAGACCCGTACAACTGGTGCTTATTCTTAATTAATTTACATACACATATCCTCATAAAGAACTATACAGATAATTGAAGTATTAAATAACATTAAAATTAGAGTTAGAGAAATAAACTTCACTAACACACTTCAACGTCCATTGCGAAAGGAAAATAGCAATACTGTTTGGATTCAATTACGAATACTTAAGATGGTAGATTCTGTTATATTTCCATAAAAAAATTGCATTTCTATTGAGTTTTACTGAGCAATAGAACAACGGGATGTGCACATGCGTGTAAACAGCCGCAAAGATGGTAAAATATATTGGAGAGAGAGAAATGATATTTGAATTACAGTGAAGTAGCAAAGGAAATCTCCACTAAGCAAAATTAGGTTATATTAGTAATCACGGAAATAAACGATTATGTGATATCTTATACTATTTCTGGCATCCGGTCAATCTCATTCGTGTTTTCTTTGAGAAAGGGGGCTGATGAAATTTCTTACCAAATTTTTATTACATTCTACAACTCGTTTCCTTAGTGATAAGATAGCTTCGCGCTTGCAGCTGTTCACCTTTCAGGAAACCTTGCTCAAGTTATGGTTTTTACGGAGCTTGAAAATGTACAGCATTTGCTCCTACAACCGCCAGTCATGCTTTTATCCAGAACATTCTAGCAAACACTAACTGGTTTGATTATTTCTGAACACAATGGTAAAATACATTAACACTTTTAACACTTAACATAAAATCTCCCAAAGTACTACTCTCGCAGTGCACGAGAAAGGCAGCATCAATTTATTAATCAGGGGTTTGCATTTATTTTCGAACCAATCCTATTATTTCATAATTGATTTCATAACATTTTCAATGAAGTTATTATGTTATTATTCACTCTCAGAATCATCTGTAGACTCAGGTTTCTCATATATTTCATAAATTTTTTTGTGTAATTTTTCATTGTCGACGGCAATCTGCTCCCATTCAGCATAAGTTAGGTCCCCATATCTTCTCATGTTTGCGATGATAGAGTCCCACCAAGAGAATGAAGGGCGACATGGCCTCAAATGGCGGGCAAAAAGGTTTGATGCCGCGCGAAGCACATTATTTGATGGGCGGCGTACTATATGACCCCAATAACGCAGCTGATGAGCCCGCACCTTTTTTGTTATCGTTCGTTTTCGTAGCAGAATTTCGACAGTTCTTCGTAAGTTCTGCTCATCGCCATGTTCGCAAAGTGCAGCCATTTCCCGGACGATTTGGCGTTCATAATTCCGAAGCGATGTTCTGGTATGCTTAGTAAGAACCACGGTTTGGGTTCCGTACAGCATTGCTGGTGCTAGAACTGTTTCGTATATAAGTCAACCCAGTTCCCATAGCTTTTGATACACGTACGGTATTTCTGCACCGCGCTCGTACGGTCTGTGGTCGGTCTAATCGTGAGGTCATTTCCATACCAAGGTACTTGAGAGAGTTCTGAACTTTGTACTTCTTGTTCAGTATTTTGATCTCACTTGGAGTCTCTCTGTGCAGACAAACAGACGTAACACTGAGTTCATGTTCTGAACGGTCGTTTTAAATTAAACTGATTACTTGTTGAACAGTTGATCCGTCGTTGATCTTTCTCGTAGAAAAGCAGCTTGATGGCATCCTATGTCTCCTACAAATTCTTGAAGCTTTTCTAGAACCCACATAAACTAATCCGGCGATATTGCGTTATCATAGATGGCTTCCGGCACTTTGGTATCGGCACTAGTAGATTCTGTTTCCATTCCTTGGGAAGCTCGTTCGTGGACCAGGCAGTGGCCATTAGCTCCTGCAATTGGATCATTACTGACTCATCAGCGTACTTCAATAACTCCGTCGTCAATTGATCTGGTCCAGGTGTTTTTCCATTATGCATTTTTGCTAGAATCCGTTCAATGTCTGACAATGATGGTCCAATGGGCAAATCATGGTTATCCTTCATGGATTAACTGTGGCATTCCATCTATTGCAGTATCTGTTAACTGCTGCCAATCCCCAATACAAATTTTCGATTTTCGATTGGGCGTGCACTAATACTTTATTTGCTAATTAATTAATTCACCACACAAAAAGAACAAAATATTTCAAAAATCGCGTGATCGTTCTTTATTTGTTAATTAATTCACTCATTCGCACAACGCAAAACAAAACATTTTGGTGATCAGACCGCATCGTGCTTTCGTGCTGTGCGGTTCTTTCTCTCTTTGCGGAAGGAAGTTTTTAATACTACCCGAAGCTATTTTAATTTCAACGGTGCTTCTTAGCGCTATTTGTACCCACTGATCCCGTTACGATCTTTGCAAGGACCCGTGCCTTCGTTTTACGTTGGACCCGTTTGCGGAAGTAAAATTCCGACAAGCGGTGGTAATCCTGCAGGGACACCGTTCTGGGAAAAAACCTCTTAGATGGTCACGTCTCCACGCTCAGCCATGAGCATTAATAAAAACAAGAGGAAGGGGGAGTCTCTGAATTCTCCACTTCCTTCAAAGAAACAAGGTTTCAAGACCGTCCTGCCAAAGCGCGGAAAAAATAGAAGGAAGCTGGAGAATCCAGATATTCCTTCTAACTCTAATATCGGAAATAATTCTTCTCCAATCGAACTGAGCAATCAGTTCGATTTGATTAATGATGAAATTGAGCAAATCGAATATACCTCTAGCCCAGGTGATTCGATTCATGCGAAAAAGCAAAGGATTCGGCCAATTGTGGTATCTGTTGCCATGTTTTCTGGCTTCAGAAATGAGATTTTGAGTAACCTTCAGGGGATCAAGGTTTCATTTCAGATTGCCAGGAAGGGTGACTGCCGCGTTTTGCCGGGATCCTTTGACGATCGCAAACGTCTTCTTCAGTATTTAACTGAGAAGCGCCATAAATTCTTCACATACGACGACAAAACTGAGCGATTGTTCAAAGTCGTCTTGAAAGGTCTCCCCAGTGATGATAAATCACTGGATGAGATTAAAATTGAAATTTCCCAATTACTTGGATTTTCACCAGTCCAAGTAATTAAGATGAAAAAGAAATCTCACTCTGGTACTTTCCAGAGGGGCATTTCTCAAGAATTTTATTTAGTTCATTTTAACAAAAGTGAACTAAATAATATGAAAAGTTTGGAAAAGGCCTGTATTATGTCCCATGTCCGTGTTACATGGGAACATTTCCGCAGGCCTGGGGGAAATTTCCTAAACCCCACCCAGTGCCGTAAGTGCCAAAAGTGGGGTCATGGAACCAAACATTGTCACATGGATGCTAAATGCATGATTTGTGGTGGAACCTCTCACGCCAAGGACGCATGTCCTGTGAGAGAAGATTCCAATAAATTTAAATGTGCAAATTGTGGGGGCAATCATAAATCCAATTTCTGGGAATGCCCTTCACGCAAAAAAGTTTTGAATTCCCGTGCAAAATTGATGACGGGAAATTCCAATCGGATCCCAGATTCGACGGGTAGACATTTTTCAAACGCTCAAATTTCGAAACCAGTAACCGGTCGAGCAATTCATACCCACCACAATTCACAAACAAATTTTGCCGCTCGTCAACGGGTAGCAAGCACTTCAGTAAATTCCAATTTTTCGAATGTACCTACGTATGCAAACATCGCTGCTGGTAGACAAAATTTCTCTTCTCAAAATGAGGTTTATACCCATGTCCCAACGGAAAATAACGGTCATGTTGCCGATTCAGGTAGCATGACTGCTTCCGATTTTGATTTTTTAACTGAACAATTGCATCACATGATTGATGCAATGTTCAAAGCAAATACCATACCAGAAGCTGTTCAGGTTGGTATAAAGTACACACAAAAAATTGTTATCGGACTCCGTTTTAATGGATCTAAATAATTGTGTGAAAGTTCTAAATGCCCGCTCTCTAAAGGGTAAGGAAGATGAATTATTCAACTTCCTTTCAGTTCATAATGTGCATATTGCCATTATAACTGAAACGTATTTAAAACCAGGACTCTCCATTAAAAGAGATCCAAATTATTTTATCTACCGAAATGATCGTCTTGACAGCGCCTGTGGTGGGGTCGCCATCGTCATTAATAGACGTATCAAACATAAATTATTTTCTTCGTTCGAAACCAAAGTTTTTGAAACCTTGGGAGTTTCTGTTGAAACAAATTTTGGACAATTTTCCTTCATTGCAGCATATTTGCCTTTTCAATGCAATGGGCAACAAAAGAATTTGTTGAAAGCTGATCTTCAAATTCTGACTCGCAACAAATCAAAATTCTTCGTAATTGGTGACTTCAATGCCAAACACCGTTCATGGAATAATGCTCAAAGCAATTCCAACGGCAAAATTTTATTTGAAGATTGTTCTGCGGGATATTATACTATTCAATATCCCAATGGACCAACTTGTTCTTCTTCCAGTCGAAATCCTTCTACAATTGATTTAGTTTTAACGGATTCAAGTCAGCTGTGTGGCCAATTGGTAACTCATGCTGACTTTGACTCTGATCACCTTCCTGTGACATTTGAAATCTCACAAGAAGCCATTTACAATCCAATCAGCTCTACTTTTAATTATCATAGAGCTGATTGGGATTTATATAAAACATATATCGATAGGAATTTTGATGTTAATATTCCTTTGGATACCAAAAGTGATATTGACAATGCGCTCGTATCTTTGACAAATTTAATTGTCGAAGCCAGAGGCATTGGAATTCCTAAATGTGAAATTAAATTCAACTCCATTATTATTGACGACGATCTTCAGCTACTGATCCGTCTTAAAAATGTGAGGCGAAGGCAATACCAAAGAACTCGCGATCCCGCGTTGAAAGTTATTTGGCGAGATTTGCAAAATGAAATTTAAAAACGTTTCGCTATTCTGAGAAATACCAACTTTGAGAATAATGTCTCGAAGTTGGATCCCAGTTCGAAACCCTTTTGGAAGTTAACGAAAATTCCTAAAAAACCTCAAAAGCCAATTCCAGCACTTAAAGAGGGAAATAAAATTTTATTAACAAATGGCGAAAAGGCTCAAAAACTTGCTCAGCAGTTCGAGAGTGCCCATAATTTTAGTCTAGGTCTCACTAGTCCAATTGAGGATCAGGTTACACGAAGCTTCGAAGACATTCTCAATCAAGAGAATGTTTTTGACCCTTCGTTGGGAACTAATTTGGATGAAGTGAGATCTATTACTAGAAAATTTAAAAATATGAAAGCCCCGGGTGATGATGGTATTTTCTACATACTTATCAAAAAACTTCCTGAGAGCTCTTTATCCTTTTGGTTAATTTATTTAACAAATGTTTTCAATTGGCATACTTCCCAGATAAATGGAAAAACGCCAAAGTTGTTCCAATTTTGAAGCCGGACAAAAATCCAGCTGAGGCTTCTAGTTATCGCCCAATCAGTTTGCTTTCTTCAATAAGCAAACTGTTTGAAAAGATTATTTTAAATAGAATGATGGTTCATATTAATGACAATTCTATTTTTGCTGATGAGCAATTTGGTTTTCGCCATGGGCATTCAACCACTCATCAGTTATTAAGAGTTACGAACTTAATTCGGCTCAACAAATCTGAAGGATATTCGACTGGAGTTGCTCTTCTTGATATAGAAAAAGCATTTGACAGTGTTTGGCATGAAGGTTTGATTGTAAAACTGATGAATTTTAATTTTCCTCTGTACATTATTAAACTGATCCAAAATTATTTATCAGATCGCTCACTGCAGGTAAACTATCAGAATTCTAAATCTGATAGATTACCTGTAAGAGCTGGTGTTCCCCAAGGCAGCATACTGGGGCCCATTTTGTATAACATTTTTACTTCTGACTTACCTGATTTACCACCAGGGTGTCAAAAATCTTTGTTTGCAGATGACACAGGTCTCTCAGCCAAAGGGCGTAGCCTTCGTGTCATTTGTAGTAGATTGCAAAAAAAGTTTGGATATTTTCTCCACTTACTTGCAAAAATGGAAAATTTCCCCGAATGCTTCCAAAACTCAGCTTATAATTTTCCCACATAAGCCGAGAGCTTCTTATTTGAAACCTTCTAGCAGACATATTGTCACTATGAATGGGGTTCCAATTAATTGGTCTAGCGAAGCTAAATATTTAGGACTTCTGCTAGATCAAAAATTAACTTTTAAAAATCACATTGAAGGCCTTCAAGCCAAATGTAACAAATATATTAAGTGTAGACACTTATAAACAGAAAATCAAAACTTTGTCTTAAGAACAAACTTTTGATTTACAAACAAATTTTTAGACCTGCCATGTTGTATGCTGTGCCAATATGGACTAGTTGCTGCAATACCAGAAAGAAGGCACTTCAGAGGATTCAAAATAAAATTCTGAAAGTACCAAATGTACCAATGAACTTCATATAATTTCTAATATTGAGACATTGCAACAAATGTCCAACAAAATAATTTTCAATTTTAGACAAAAATCGTTGCAATCTTCTATTGCAACGATTAGGTCCTTGTACCCTTAGTATAAATTAGGTTAAGTTAAAGTAGAAAACATTGTAATTCCTACATGGTTCAATTCAACCAGAGGATATATCCTAACTGCCAGAGGCAATTGAAATGTATTAATAATAACTAAAAATGTAACATAGCAAATAAGGATGATAGTGTTAAGAAAACACGGAACACCTAGTCTAAGAGATGAATGCATGTATTAGATAACTAGCAAAAAAATTAGTTAAAAAAAAAATTATTTGAATAATTTCAGGATATATTATGTTATTATATTTAGGAGTTTCTACACGACAGTGTGGAAAAACTCTCGACAAAAGAGAGTCAGATGTATTGTTCACATTTAAAGTCTTTGATCAATGCATTTGATTTTATTTCTTGGGATCAGATGCAAATTGTGTTTGGATAGACCATCGACACTTTATATGTAATTTAATCTATGACAAATAAAGACACTAGGATAGTTCTCGCATAGAAAGGTATTTGTAAATGTATTTCAAAATGTGAATGAAAAATATAAAAGGCATGGGAAATGTTTGAGCCACAAGAAAAAATCATTAAGATTAACTCTTTTCTTGTAAAATTTCTGATTTTTCCCAGTGGAGCACGTTTGATTGTAACGCTGACTGATTTTTTTCTGCACTCGTGCCGCTGTGTTAATAAATAGTTCTTCTTCTTCTTATTGGCATCACAACCCCGCACTGGGACAGAGCCGCCTCGCAGCTTAGTGTTCATTAAGCACTTCCACAGTTATTAACTGCGAGGTTTCTAAGCCAGGTTACCATTTATGCATTCGTATATCATGAGGCTAACACGATGATACTTTTATGCCCAGGGAAGTCGAGACAATTTCCAATCCGAAAATTGCCTAGACCGGCACCGGGAATCGAACCCAGCCAGTCAGCATGGTCTTGCTTTGTAGCCGCGCGTCTTACCGCACGGCTAAGGAGGGCCTCTCAAATAGTTAACATATATAAATCAATGTATGTATGAGACTTTGAATTTGAGACTTTGGGTAATGTTATTTTGTAGCCAGTTTTGAATAACGAAAGAATTCCAGGCACAAATATTGACACGAAATTACACTTCTTATACAAAGGCGTTTATCCTCACAAAAAAAGGCTGCTCGTTATTAACACTATACTAGTAAACAGAAGCAGCTATAGGCTACATGGAACACACTCACCGAGTTTCTCAGGATACATAAGCCCTCTAAACATCAAATTCCTGAACGTTTTCCATCTTGAAAAAGTTCTTTATTTTCCTTCAAGTCCCAGGAAACGAGTTCTCCACATTCTGCTTGACAGGCCACCCTGGAACAAAGGAACGATTGGAACTGCCCATTGCCGCAAACTAACTCAACAGAAAAAAAATCCTTAAAGAAATGAATTCGATCCTATCAGCGAAATCTTCAGTCTTGTTACTCCGACTTTCACTTTTTTCACTTTTCGTATCTATAGATCCACGAACGACTTTTTCCAATAAACTTGGATTTCAGCACCGGTTTTGAACAAATTAGGCAAAATTTCATTTGGTCGAATGGGTCATTTGGCCGAAAAGGTCATATTGCCGAAAAGGTTATATGGCCGAATATGTTATTTGGCCAAATAGGTAATTTGACGTCTCACTTTTCACTGCTCAATCATCATTTCTCCCTTCTCACTGCAAAACCGAGAAAATGATGAGTGAAAGGGAGGCGTCCCCCTTCTTTCTTCGGTCTTTCCACTTTTCACAGTGAGAATTGAGAAATGATTAGTGGAAAAGCCTAGTTAACCATACTATTGAATTTGATAACGTTAAAAGCGTAAAAAAGTTATAAAGAAAATGGTGTGTCAAACTATACAAGGTTGGTATCTTGGCTAAACGCTAGTAAGGCTGTATCTTTACTTGATGTATTCAATTAGGTTTTTATAGATCGGGTATATGTGGCCCGAAATGACAATGAAAATGATAATTGTTTCATAAATCGTTGTCAACTATTTATGTTTAATGATATCATGCCGTGCTTTTTCATTTGTCTTTTTGTTACTAATACCTCAACTGTTGGGTCGTCTACCCTAAAGCTTAAAAATGTTGAAAATGAGTTGTCATATTGACGCAGTAGGGAGTACCTACCAAGCCATCATCGGTGTCACATGCAGAGTCTCACCTATACTGATAATTCAAGTGTCCCATTCCCGTACTAGAGTGCTGTACTATCGCGAAGATCTATTGTTCACAAAAACTTATCAACTTCTGTCGCCACGTTCGTTCGAAAGCAGTAAATCATATCGGCGTCAGACGCTGCAGCCTCGAGCACTGAGCAGCGCTCATTCCGCTTCTGGAAGAGCTGGGCTTCCATCGTGGGAGGAGGGGAAGCCACCGCGTGGCAACGAGGGTGGAATTGACGTTACCTAGTAAATGTGACTGAAGTGTACGACATTTTCCTGCCGATTCCAATCTACTTGGAAATGCTAAGTGGGAATTTCTCCGACAGTGACTTATAATGCAATGTGCAAAATAAAATAGTTTGCCTACTGCTTATCGATGCATTTTCTTTGCTTTACATTTCATTTACTTGATTATAAATTTAAAAGTATAAGAGTAATTATGCGTTCATAAGATTAACGAATATATGTAATTGGATACAAGATGATAGTAAAGGTCCTGCGAGCAACGTTGATATCATGTGCATCTGAATTCACTCCGCTAAATAAAGACTGAAATTACCTTGCTGGCAGGTGCAGAAATGCTGAGAGTAAGAATCCTGACCAGTGTTGTCCTACACTCTGTGCAAAAAAAATCAGCACTTTGATTTTACTCCACTGAACGGTTTTTTGATCTTAATTCAGTAAGTGCGACTAATAAAGGGATATTTGAAATTTTAGATGGTGTAAAATCAAAGAGCAGATTTTTTTTGCTCAGATAACACTCTGAATTCATTTTTTTTTTCTGACTGCATATGAATCTAAATCTTTGTATGAAAATGCACTTAACTGGACGTTACGCTGCGAAATTTCAAAGCAAGAAAGCATTATTACGGTATACTTCTTTTAGATTGGACACTAGTGACACATGTTTCTTTTATAATCCATATCCAGATTGCCGTCAGAAATCAAGATGGGGTAATTATTAACCCGTAAATGCCCAGGACGAAGTTTTAATTTTGAAAACCATATATCTCTGAGGTTTTTAGAGGTTTTTACTCGGAATTTTCACTAAAATCGAGGGGAATACTTTTAGGCACATGCAAACCCTCCCCTCCGGACCATCACCCCTTTTTATGGTTGAGAAAACTAGGTGGCCCAAAAGCGTAAGTTTAGGCAGTGATATATGAAACTGGTCATATTTGGAGATTTAATAGTCTGTTTAACAGCCCATATGCACAAAGCTATTCAATATGATTGAATTGTATGATATTTGTGCACATAAGGTAACAAAACCTTTTTTAAGTTCTCCAATACATCTGGCAGATTTTGGTGAAGTTGCTCTGAATAAATTATAATTGTATGTGCCTGAAGCAACTTATAGTGACCCAACAAGTTCATATAAGTCCCTAGAGCCCGTGTGAATGTTTTACCATTAAAATATGTCCAACTCAGTTGTTCTAGGTTCTCCAAATTATCCGGGAGTTGACTTCAATTGGTCTACCAGGTCAACTTCGCCTGATATCAAACCGACAACAACCCAGCGTGCCCATATCAGTTCTAAGAGCCCATGCGAACGCTTTATGATTCAAATAAGTACAACGCAGATGTTCTGGGTTCTCCAAATTATTCGGGAGTTGAGTTCAATTGGTCTACCAGGTCAATTACGACTGGTATCAAACCGATAGCAACCCATGGGAATGCTTCATCATTCAAATAAGTACAACGCAGATGTTCTCCAAATTGTCCGGGAGTTGAGTTCAATTGGTCTACCAGGTCAACTACGCCTGATATCGAACCGACAGAAACCCAGCGTGTCCATATAAGTCCTAAGAGCCCATGCGAATGCTTCATCATTTAAATAAGTACAACGCAGATGTTATAAGTTCTCCAAATTATCCGGGAGTTGAGTTTAATTGGTCTACCAGGTCAACTACGACTGGTATCAAACCGAAAGCAACCCAGCGTGTCCATATAAGTCCTAAGAGCTCATTCGAATGCTTCATTATTTAAATAAGTACAACGCAGATGTTCTAGGTTCTCCAAATTTTCCGGGAGTTGAGTTCAATTGGTCTACTAGGGCAACTACGCCTGGTATCAAACCGACAGTGACCCAGCGTGCCCATTAGGGTGGCTCAAAAAACACTTTTTAAAATTATTTGATGGGCCGCCCTCTTATTCGGTTCTATTCGGTGCCCTGATGCTCTGAACAAAATTTCAGCTAAGCCGGTCAACGTTTGGCCGGTGCTAAACTCGTTTGAAGTTTATATGTAACAATGTATGCAGAAACATCCAAAAACAGTGATTTGCAGTTAGACGTCACAATTTACGATAAAGAGTTATGATACTCATTCAGTTTTTAGAGAATTGAATTCAGAATGTTATGCTGAAAACCGCGAGAAGATTAGAGTTTACTAGGCAAAGATATTAGCATTTTACTGGAGTGTTGTATGGGTGAATTTATTTCTTTTCAAAGATAAAAGAAACGAAATTTGCTCAAACCCCACTTCAGAGAAATGCTAATAACTTCGCCGGGCAAACACTAATCCTTTCGCGGTTTTCAGCATAACATTCTGTATTAAATTCTTCACGATCTGAATAAGTATCATAGTTCTTCATCATAAATTGTGCCGTCTAAATGCAAATCACTGTTTTTGGATGTTTCTGCATACATTTTTGCATATAAACTTCCAACGAGTTTAGCACCTGCCAAACGTTAACCGATTTGGCTGAAATTTTGTCCAGAGCATCAGGGCATCAAATAGAACCGAATAAGAGGGCGGCCCATCAAAAAAATTGGAAAAAGTTTTCTCCATACTAATTTGAGTCACCCTAGTGTCCATATAAGTCCTAAGAGCTCATTCGAATGCTTCATTATTTAAATAAGTACAACGCAGATGTTTTAGGTTCTCCAAATTGTCCGGGAGTTGAGTTCAATTGGTCTCAGGTCAGGTCAATTACAGTGAACTCTCTCTAACTCGATGTTCTGTAATTCGATATTTTCTCTTACTCGATGAAATTCAAAGTCCCTTGAATTTTGCACACTGCGTTACCTCCGTAAGTCGATATCTCCCTTACTCGATATTCTCTAAGTCGAAGTAATTACCCGAGGCATTTTCACCTCGCTAACCTCGATGTTGTCGGAATCAGTTCACATACACAATATATATGACGTCGAGCCCTTTGGCCGAAAAGTTAAAAAAAAACTTATATCGTGAGTAATGAGTAGAGTATTTGTACCAATTTTGGCCATGTTCCCAATTTGGCAAGTTTCTCGTATAAGTCCAAAAATAAAGCAATTTGTAAGGTTCAATCAAAGGTAATTGCCTATTTCCGGGGATTAAACCACCCGACTTGGACGTTAATTTACAATGTTATGAAAACTCATATGTGAATATGTACGTTATGTGGAAGATATTGATTTGGAAAATGTATTGGAGGTAACCACTTTCCCTTCGATGGGACTCGAACCCATGACCAACTGTAACAACATATGAGTTTTCATAACAATTTGTAAGGGTTTTACTAGCTGTAACAGGAGATGGTAGCCGTTACGTTGCACCGTTCAATGTAAATAAGATCTGAATGTTCCATAAAACGCTACCATAAATCCATAAAATTGTTCGGGAGATTCCATGAAGAACAATTTTATGATCCATAAATCATTGGGAAATGATCCATTAAAACTATCAAAAACTATGATCCATAAAATTTCAAATTTGCGCAATTTTTACCCTGATGATGATCCATAATTTCAATAATATGATCCATAATTTTGGTCATATGATCCATAATTTTGTTTATATGATCCATAAATTTGATAATGTGTTCCATAATGCTTAGAAAGAAGGCCAATGAAACTATTTTAATAGATCCACACATTTTTTGAAATCTATGGATCATTTGGAAAAATGTATGGATCATATCACCAAAAATAAATTTATGGTAGTGTTCTATGGAACATTCAGATGTTATTTACGAATTGTTTTTCATTTTTTTTATGGAACCGTCTTCATTGTTTATATGCAAAAGTATGTTTTGCCGATATGATCTTCATGCTACTTATCGATAGTTTTTGGAAAATATGCATTTATCAGGGATGGCCAAATTAGACACTAAGGTGGCCAAAGCTAGTACACTTACCCTATTAGGAATTACATGAAGTGTGCAGCATGAGGAGATGTATAGGAAATAGGAAGTGAATAGTGAAAAGTGAAAAGGGTGAGCGCAGTGAGAAATAAAAATTGAGAAGTGAAAAGTGAGAAGTTAGAAGTGAGAACTGTGAAGTGAGAAGTGGAAAGTGAGAAGTGAAAAGTGAAAAATGAGAAGTGAAAAGTAAGAAGTGAGAAGCGAAAAGTATGAAGTGAGAAGTGATAAATTAGAAGTGAGCAGTGAGAAATGAAAAGTGAGAAAAAAGTGAAAAGTAAATTGTGAATAGTGAGAAGTAAGAAGTATGAAGTCCCGTAACACGATTGATCACTTTAACGTAGTGTGTTGCGGTGTAAGATCTACCAAACAGAGCCCTAGCTTAATTCATTTTCCTAGCTAGGGCAATAAGTTGTGGTAATTAAGGATTCATCATATTTAGTCCCCGCTACCAACAGCAGTCTCAGCAATAAAACATAATCAATGTTACCTTGCAGACAGTTGAAAGACTCGAATTCCTCTGGTTTGAGGCTAGACTGTATGCAGCGGAAACAACTTTTCAAGCAATTAGTTAACAAACCTCGGTACCCATCCCTAGGCTGAACTGACTGCTGGAAAAATCGAGTTAGGGGTTTAAATACGTACTAACACTTCTTGAACTGGTGAACAATGGTAGTGAGAGGAACACACGGAAGTTCTTATTACTGAACAAATTCTCTTGCTTGAAATGGTCTTGTAGACAGAGCTGAATCCCGGGTTTTAAGAGTTTTACTGGTGATATTCTAGAAGCAAGACAAGAATGTGGCTAGGGCTCCGATGCATGGCCAAAAACAGTATTACTGTTATGTTTTCTCAAGACAGGATTGATTTCCTATTGATAAGGTGCGCGCCTTCAATGGGATTGCTCTCTGTGAAGGGTCTAAATAGCGGGACTTTGTCATGGTGCTCTTGAGAAAACAAAACAACAACTGTATCGAAACCGATACTGCATTGCTTATCAATAGTAATGGAGTGATTCGACATGCACTCAAACACTAAGGATACGGGTAACGCTACAATAGATCTAATAACTGGTCGCAGTGGCACACCCGAACAGGAAAAAAAAGAAGTATGAAGTAAGAATTGACAAGTGAGAAGTAAAAAATGAGAAGTGAGAAGTTAAAAGTGGGAAGTGAAAGTGAAAAGTAAGAAGTCAGAAGTAAGAATTAAGAAATAAGAAGTGTGAGAAGTGAGAAGTTGGAAGTTAAAAGTAAGAAGTGAGAAGTGTCGAATTCGAAGTGAGGATTGTTAAGTGGGCAAAAAGTGAAAAATAAATTGTGAAAAATGAGAAGTGAGAAGAAAGAAGCGTGAAGTGAGAAGTAAGAATTGAGAAGTGAATAGTGAGAGATCATAAGTTAGAAGTGAAAAGTTTGAGAAGCGAGAAGTGAAAATGAGAAGAAGTGAGAAATGTGAAGTGAGAAGTGAAAAGTGAGAAGGGAGAAGCGAGGATCGAAAAGTGCGAAGTGAATGGTGAGAAGTGAGAACTGCAAAATGAGTTGTGATAAGTGAGATGTGAAAAGTGAGCACTGAGAAGTGAAAAGTGAGGTGAAAGCTAGAATTTTTAAACTTAATCTTTATTCCTTCTCATTATTCCTTCTCCTTTTTCCCTGCTTTCCTTGAGAAGTTAGAAGTAAACAATTTGTGAAGTAACAACTGCGAAGTGAGAAGTAAAAGGTAAAAATTGAGAAGTGAAAAGTCAGTAGAGACTCCGAACATTTCATTTCTCACTACCCAATTCGCACTTTTTACTATTCATTTCGAACCTCTCACTCCTCACTTCACTTAAGAAGGAAATCAATTTTAAATATTCGGCCAAATGGCATTCTGTCTAATGACCATATTTCTATATGTTGTGAAAAGTGTTTGATATTTTGGGAGAAAAACATATATCTCGGGTACTTATTCAAAAGGACGTATGTGATTTTGTTTACAAAGATTCAAACATCGATTTGCCCAATCTGATAGTACTTCCACGCAAACCATCACCACAGATAGGTAGAGGAAGCCCTCGGTTACCTGTTGATGGTGTTGGTTTGGGTGGTAGTGCCACCAGATTGGACAAATCGACGTTTGAATATTTGTTTACAAAATCACATACGTCCTTTTGAATAAGTACCCGAGAAATGTGTTCTCTATCTCGATACCTCCCTAACTCGATGGTCCCTTCAATATCGAGTAAGGGAGAGTTCACTGTACGACTGGTATCAAACCGATAGCAACCCAGCGTGTCCATATAGGTCCTTAGAGGTCATGCAAATGCATCTCCAGTCAAATAAGTCCAACGCACCTCCCTGACGAACCACAACTCGAGCCCGACGCTACGCCATACTGTTAATGACGTCAAATACCCGGATGAGCAGCTGCAATACCACAAACCTAAATCCCAACCTAGTCCGTCCTGAAATTACGCAATCTAACCTTGAGTCGCCACGAGTATCTTGATCTATACCCTTTCCCCTTACTAACTGTTGATAATAAGATGATATCGATTGTAAATATCATAAAGTCTCGGCTCCGTTAAGTGTTATACACGCCTGAGCCTGTAAAATAAACGCAATAGATAAAAAAAAGTCCAACGCAGATGTTCTAGGTTCTCCAAATTGTCCGGGAATTGAGTTCATTTGGTTTATCAGGTCAACTACACTCGATATCAAACCGACACCAACCCAACGTGTCATTAGAGCCCATGCGAATGCTTCGTCATTCAAATAAGGCCAACGCAGATGTTCTTAATTCTCCAAATTGTCCGGGAGTTGAATTAAATTAGCCTGCCAGTTCAACTACGCCTTGTAACCTATAGCAACCCAGCGAGTCCGAGATGAGCACCCAAGTCAGACTCACATGGTATGTCAGAAGTGGGAACCTAAGTAAAATGTCCTATAAGGGATGCCAGAGCGAGAGTTAGGTCGAATGATTAGAGTAGTATGTGTTAGCGCAAATTGAATGAAAGAGGTCAGACAAGTCAGACTCACATGGCATGATCGAGGTGAGCACACAAGTCAGACTCACATAGAGCGTTAGCGCGAGTGCAAGCATGGAGTGCCTGAGCGTGTACCAGGTGGTTGGGTGAGCATGCAGGTCAGACTCACACGGTATGTAAGAGGTGAGCATCTAAGTCAGACTCACATGGTGTGACAGAGCATGTAGGGTGTGTTAGAGGGTGCGATAGAGCGAGCACCCAAGTAAGACTCGCATGGGATGGGTGCCTGTGTGAGCGAGTACGTTAAGTACTGCCATCCCCCAAAAGTAATACTGGGAGGTAGTTCCTGGGGGAAACGATGGCGGAGCCCAAGGGAGTTTAGTCGGTATTACCGGTGCGGTCGAGTCCGACGCTGCAGTACACTTCCGTGTGGTAGTTTGACAACTAAAATGCACGTGTGCTGGGTTAGTGTGTAAATGCATTCTCCCTTGTAAAAAAAAACACCTTAAATTGATAAATAACACTCAAAGGTTGACTTGGGCGATTGATCGTCTCAGTTAATTGGTCTCAATGAGTTAATAAACGGCACGGCAAATGCTGGGAAAAGCGTACCATTGGTACTTCGCGTACCTGAAGGAATAAAATAGACCCCATCTCGCGGTCCTTAGCCACTTACCCAGCAACTCCTATCCCTACCTCCCCGCGGTGCTGGCCGGGATACGAGCAACCTTAGGGAAGATCGGGTAACCAACCCCGGTGGGAACTATGGTCGTATGCTGACAGGGAAGGGGGGTTTGCTCCTCTCCGGAGGTGCAAATCTTATTGAGCGTCTGTTCTCCATGTCAGGATCGGCTCACAACAGCGTCTGTTCTCCATGTTAGGGGCGGCTGATCATCGTCCGAGTGCCAGCGAGGGACTCTAAGTGAAACTGTGCACCATGGTCCACCGGAAATAAGGAGGAATGGTCCTCCGGAAATTTAGGGGGTTTGGTGTCAGGCCCTGCAAGCCAGCCTTTAAAAAATCATAAGCAACGAACAATCAACAAGAGAGTACGGACCAGAACCATCGGCGAAGACCACTGCGACGAAAAGGGACTAGCGATTGGAAACTCGGTTGGTGGAACTGCAAATCTCTCAACTTCATCGGGAGCACACGCATACTCGCCGATGTGCTCAACGACCGTGGATTCGGCATCGTAGCGCTGCAGTAGGTTTGTTGGAAGGGATCAATGATGCGAACGTTTAGAGGTAATCATACCATCAACCAGAGCTGCGGCAACACACATGAGCTGGGAACAGCTTTCATAGTGATGGGCGATATGCAAAGGCGCGTGATCGGGTGGTGGCCGATCAATGAAAGAATGTGCAGGTTGAGGATCAAAGGCCGGTTCTTCAACTTCAGCATAATTAACGTCCATAGCCCACACTCCGGAAGCACTGATGATGATAAGGACGCATTCTACGCGCAGCTGGAACGTGAGTACGACAGCTGTCCAAGCCACGACGTCAAAATCATCATAGGAGATTTAAACGCTCAGGTTGGCCAAGAGGAGGAGTTTAGACCGACTATTGGAAAGTTCAGCGCTCACCGCCTGACGAACGAAAACGGCCTACGACTAATTGATTTCGCCGCCTCCAAGAATATGGCCATTCGTAGCACCTACTTCCAACACAGCCTCCCGTATCGGTACACCTGGAGATCACCACTGCAGACAGAATCACAAATCGACCACGTTTTGATTGATGGACGGCACTTCTCCGACATTATCGACGTCAGGACATATCGTGGCGCTAATATCGACTCTGACCACTATCTGGTGATGGTTAAACTGCGCCCAAAACTATCCGTCATCAACAATGTTCGGTACCGACGACCGCCGTGGTACGACCTAGAGCGACTGAAGCAACCTGATGTCGCCACTGCATACGCGCAGCATCTCGACGCAGCGTTGCCGGAAGAGGGTGAGCTCGATGGGGCCCCTCTTGAGGACTGCTGGAGTACAGTCAAAGCAGCCATTAACGACGCAGCGGAGAACAACGTCGGGTATATGGGTCGAAGTCGACGGAACGATTGGTTCGACGAAGAGTGCAGACAGATTCTGGAGGAGAAGGACGCAACGCGGGCGGTCGCGCTGCAGCAAGGTACCCGGCAGAACGTGGAACGTTATAGACGGAAGCGGAGACAGCAGACCCGCCTTTCTCAGGAGAAGAAACGCTGCCTGGAAGAAGCGGAGTGCAAGGAGATGGAACAGCTGTGCCGTTCTCAAGATACACGCAAGTTCTATCAGAAGCTCAACGCATCCCGCAAAGGCTTCGTGACGCGAGCCGAAATGTGCCGGGATAAGGATGGGAGCATCTTGACGGACGAACGTGTGGTGATTGAAAGGTGGAAGCAGCACTACGAGGAACATCTGAATGACGCTGAGAGTACAGGCAGTGAAAGTCAAGGCAGCGGAGGAGATGACTACGTCAGTTCAGCGGATGATGGAAGCCAACCAGCCCCCACCTTGAGGGAAGTTAAGGATGCCATTCAACAGCTAAAGACCAATAAAGCAGCTGGTAAGGATGGTATCGGAGCTGAGCTCATCAAGATGGGCCCGGAAAAGCTGGCCACTTGCCTGCACAAACTGATAGTCAGAATCTGGGAAACCGAACAGCTACCGGAGGAGTGGAAGGAAGGGGTTATATGCCCCATCTACAAGAAAGGCGACAAACTGGAGTGTGAGAACTTTCGAGCGATCACCATCCTTAATGCCGCCTACAAAGTGATATCCCAGATCATCTTCCGTCGTCTGTCACCATTAGTGAACGAGTTCGTGGGAAGTTATCAAGCCGGCTTCGTTGACGGCCGCTCGACAACGGACCAGATGTTTACTGTACGGCAAATCCTTCAAAAATGCCGTGAATACCAGGTCCCAACGCACCATCTGTTCGTAGATTTCAAGGCGGCATACGGCAGTATAGACCGCGTAGAGCTATGGAAAATTATGGACGAGAACAGCTTCCCTGGAAAGCTTACCAGACTGATCAAAGCAACGGTGGATGGTGTGCAAAACTGTGTGAAGATTTCGGGCGAACACTCCAGTTCGTTCGAATCGCGCCGGGGACTAAGACAAGGTGATGGACTTTCGTGCCTGTTGTTCAATATTGCGCTAGAAGGTGTCATGCGGAGAGCCGGGTGTAACAGCCGGGGTACGATTTTCAACAGATCCAGTCAATTTATTTGCTTCGCGGATGACATGGACATTGTCGGCCGAACATTTGCAAAGGTGGCAGAATTGTACACCCGCCTGAAACGTGAAGCAACAAAAGTTGGACTGGTGGTGAATGCGTCAAAGACAAAGTACATGCTTGTGGGCGGAACCGAGCGCGACAGGGCCCGCCTGGGAAGCAGTGTTACGATAGACGGGGATACCTTCGAGGTGGTCGAGGAATTCGTCTACCTCGGATCCTTGCTAACGGCTGGCAACAACGTTAGCCGTGAAATACGAAGGCGCATCATCTGTGGAAGTCGGGCCTACTACGGGCTCCAGAAGAAACTGCGGTCGAAAAAGATTCGCCACCGCACCAAATGTGTCATGTACAAGACGCTTATAAGACCGGTTGTCCTCTACGGACATGAAACATGGACAATTCTCGAGGAGGACTTGCAAGCACTCGGAGTATTCGAGAGACGGGTGCTTAGGACCATCTTTGGCGGTGTGCAAGAAGACGGTGTGTGGCGGCGAAGAATGAACCATGAGCTCGCCCAACTCTACGGCGAACCCAGTATCCAGAAGGTAGCTAAAGCCGGAAGGGTACGATGGGCAGGACATGTTGCAAGAATGCCGGACAGCAACCCTGCAAAGATGGTGTTCGCTTCCGATCCGGCAGGTACGAGACGGCGTGGAGCGCAGCTAGCGAGATGGGCAGACCAGGTGCAGAACGACTTGGCGAGCGTGGGGCGTATCCGAGGATGGAGAGATGCGGCCTCGAACCGTGCATTGTGGCGTCAAATTGTTGATTCAGTGTTATCTGTTTAGATGTTAACTAAATAAATGAAAATGAAATGAATGAGTTAATAAAATTTTATAATTTGTAAATTAGCAAATTAGATTCAGTCAACTAGTACGATAGGTAAAAAGATATGTGTGATAGATTGGTAGTTGTAAGGCGAAATTGATAAAGAAGCTCGTATAGTACAGAAATATTCTTTGATCCGGTTTATTACCGAGGCCAGGTTTGTTGTTAGGTCTGAAATACGCAGACTGCAGAATTGTAAGTCCAGATCATATATTTAGATAACTAGAATCAAAAATGTTAATCTTATTAGCAGTTGTAAGACTTTAAAATTATTCCATTTACTTCTACTATAACACACTTTGTTTGTATCAACAGACACGTATTTTATTTTCAACTTGAAAACTTCTTCCCCTAACGATCTAAAATAATCAATCATCGTTATTAATGCCCTATTAACAATTTAAACGAAGCTAATATTTGATTAACGAAATTCTTCGATGCATATACTCCTGTTTATCAAAACTACGAACTCAATTTTGCTCTGCTGATCGAATATTCAAAGGCTTTATTTTAATCACCTTGCACTCGTAAAAATTTCTGGTTTGCTGGAATTTGAAATTTCGTTGGGTCAAACATGGGAATAATGGCCTTTTGGAGTGCATGCAGTTTTCTTTATATAAAATAAGAAAATTTATGAGAAGTATAATACATAATATTCGTATCACTTTTGATTTTTTTATTTCAATTATTATTATTTCATATAGCTTTCCTCAAGAACCCTGAAAAACGGTCAGCCTCACAAAAAAAGCCCCAGGAAAAAGTCTTAGCGACATGTTCATCACACCATCCTCTAGAACTGGCACTACTGTTGCTATTGAATACTGAGAACGACTTATTTGCCAAGATTTGTCCCGGTTGATTGAGAGTCAATCATTACTTTTGCCAATTGACATTAGTTGGTGGACAAAAGGACGACTACGCTAAAATTCAATTTGTCCCTTCTCTGTTTTGTTAGCAAAATTTAAAAGTTCAATTTTTCAATTAGCTTGGATAAGCTAATGGGCTAAAGTGGAATAAAAATATCAATCGGGATAATTTCCATTCATGGTGTCCCCCATTCTGGTTTAAATAATGATTACAGTCAGTCTTTAGTACAAGCAGATTATCGTTCACCGATCAACAGAGTATTGTTCACCAACGCATATATACCATTATTGGTCGGTTTGATTGCCTCTTTAGTACCGTGGAATATTGAAATCCGTACAACTATAAGCTATATGTAAATTTTTTCTAGAAAATACAAATCGAACGCAAGTAAAACGTTCGCTCCGTTTTTACGCATTGAAAGTTGATAAAATAATAAACAAAGTCAACACTTGCTGAATCCTAATCCTTCCAACGTAAACGGATTTTGAATAGAAGGCTCAAAATCCGTACAGCTAATTTTTAACTAAATCTTCAAATTACAGTCGAACAAGTGACTGTAGTACCACTATAAATAGTTCAGTATACGCACTTTGAGAGGTGATCTCAATGATTTATTTCCCACTTTATTGATTGTTATTTACAGTTTGAATACAGTCGTTTTTGGTAGCAGAGTTATCAGCACGTGAACAAATGGCACCAACAATTTTGAGTTTTCTGAGTGCTAATTTGTTCTCGATTTCGTTGTTTTAATTTCGAAGCCTATTACTTATTTATTCAGACTGAGGACGAAGTGGCCTGTGCGGTATATAAGAGTCCTCTCCATTCGGCTGGGTCTATGGCTACACGCCGCCAACCACGCAGCCCCAGTAACATTTTGGTGTTATGCTGGTTTTATGGTAGTTATGAAGCGCATTTTATGGTTTTGAAAACCGTTATAAAACTAAAAATGTTACTTGGGAGTCTACGGAGGGTCCGCAAATCGTCTTCCACCTGATCGATCCACCTTGCCCGCTGCGCACCACGCATTCTTGTGCCCGTCGGATCGTTGTCGAGAACCATTTTCACCGTTCGACTGTCCGACATCTTGGCTACGTGCCAGGCCCACCGCAGTCATCCGATTTTCGCGGTGTGAACGATGGATGGTTCTCCCAGCAGCTCATGCAACTCGTGGTTCATGCGCCTCCTCCACGTACCGTCCGCCATCTGCACCCCACCATAGATGGTACGCAGCACTTTTCTTTCGAAAGCTCTAAGTGCGCGTTGGTCCTCCATGAGTATCGTCCAGGTCTCGTGTCCGTAGAGGACTACCGGTCTAATGAGCGTTTTGTAGATTTGTCAGTTTGGTACGGCGGCGAACTCTATTCGGTCGGAGCGTCTTGCTGAATTCAAAGTACGTACGATTTCCAGCCACTATGCGTCTCCGAATTTCTCTGCTGGTATCATTTTTGACAGTCACCAGTGAGCTCAAGTACACAAATTCTTCTAATTTCAAAGCCTACTCGCCATTTTAATGGCCAAAAAGCTTACTGTCCATAAATTAATATATATTAATTGGTGGGCGGATTTCAGTCTCCTATGGTAGTGTTCAAGTAGTGGACGATGCTCGTGAAGGACCAACGCGCACTTGGAGTTTTCGAAAAAAAAGTGCTGCGTACCATCTATAATGGGGTGCAGATGGCGGACGGTACGTGGAGGAGGCGAATGAACCACGAGTTGCATCAGCTGTTGGGAGAACCATCCATCGTTCACACCGCGAAAATCGGAAGACTGCGGTGGGCCGGGCACGTAGCCAGAATGTCGGACAGTAATTCGGTGAAAATGGTTCTCGGCAACGATCCGACGGGAACAAGAAGGCGAGGTGCACAGCGGGCAAGGTGGATCGATCAGGTGGAAGACGATTTGCGGACCCTCCGCAGACTGCGTGGTTGGCAACGTGCAGCCATGGACCGAGCTGAATGGAAAGGACTTTTATGTATTGCATAGGCCACTCCAGCCTTACTTACTTACTTATGGATCCTGTACACCTCCGGTGGTGCAAAGGGCCGACTTGAAAGATCTCCATCCTGAGCGTGGGCCGGCTATCGCTTTAACCTATTGCCAGGTTAGATTTCGGTCAACTTATTTTATTTCTTTATTTACCATGAGCCTCTGGGTCTGCCTCTGCTGCGATGTCCCGCTGGGTTTCATTCTAATGCTTGTTTACAGATTTCGTTTCCTCCCCTACGTAGAATGTGGCCGACCCAGCCCCACTTCCGATCCCGAATTTCTGTTGCTATCGGCCTCTGGTGACAACGACGATGGAGCTCGTTGTTTGAGATCCAGTTGTAAGGCTGTTAATGAACACCTGCAGCCGTTGAGTGTTCTCCACTGATACACACCATGTTTCGCTAGCGTATAATAGCACAGATTTCACGTTAGAGTTGAAAATTCGTTTTTTGGTGCGTTCACTTATCTGCCTGTTTTTCCAGATATTTCTTAAACTCGCAAAGGCAGCCCTTGCTTTCTTGATCCGTGCGCCTATGTCGATCTTGGTACCGCCGTCTGACGCCGTTTGGCTACCAAGATATTGGAAGCTTTCAACATTCTCCACTGGTTGCCCGGCTACTGTGAAACAGGAAGGAGTTACCGTGTTTAAGTCCAACGATTTGGTTTTGTTGACGTTGATGACTAAACCTGCCGAAGAGGAGCGCGCGGCAAGGTCGTTGAGCTTACTCTGCATATCACAGCGCTGTTGCGCGAGGAGTGCAACGTCATCAGCCAATTCGAAGTCGTTTAGGTGCTCCATGGTTATAGGCTGCCATAACTACCCTGGTTCACGGTCAATCGCATCTACAAGAATCTCGTCGATTACTATGAGGAACAGTAACGGTGATAGAATACATCCTTGTCTCACACCAGCTAGTACCCGGATAGGATCGGATAGGACCCCATTGTGCAGCGCTCTACACGAAAAGGCCTCGTACTGTGCTTCGATGAGGCCGATGATTTTCTCAGGAACCCTCTTTGCGTCTCAGGGCGCCCCACATATGCTCGTGATTGAGACGGTCGAAAGCTTTTTCGTAGTCAACGAATACCAAGTAAAGGGACTCTTGGATTCTAGACAGATCATGCCGAGGTGGTGATGGCCTGGCTGGCGCTTGAAAAAGTGCTCGAACCAGCGTTTCAGCTGGTCAGTTGGGTCGGTCAATAACTGATCCGTACATCAAGAAGGCTCCGTTTCCATGTTCGGCTGATGCAGATGTGGTCGATTTGATTTTCTGTCTCCGGCTTTAGTCTGGTAATAAATAAATTAATAAATTAAATGGTAGTGTTCAATGGTAATTAAATCTAAAAACGATTCATGTTTTCAAAGCAGTCCAGTCTTTTGGTCTGTGCTCACAATTCTAAAATCGATTTCAAATGAAGCAATGATGCAAGTGTTACCCTCATGATACGAATGCAAAAATGGTTAGCTTAGAAAACTTGGAGTTAATAACTTTGGAAGTGCAGAATGAACACTAATTTGCGAGGCGACAATGTCCCAGTGGGAAATGTAATGCCAAGAATAAAAGTAGTACTCCGAGATGAGTTTATGAAAGACCTTTGAATTTGATTAGAAGAGTTTTAGGGCACAATTTCGTTAAGAATTACAATTATAATTTGAGATGCTTGTTCGATGATTCCTAAAAATGAAGAATGAATACCATTCACTGCGACGCAGTAGCAGCGGTATATAAGTATATTGTAGGACGGCATATTAAGTGTGCTCTATCACAAAACAGTAATATGCGGCCGAAATCTGATCTCTTCCCAAAGGTAGTGTTTAGAAGCTATTGTTAATTTATTATTTTTTCTGTTCATTCTTTACCAACAAATAAATATTAACAGATGATGGCATATTATTCCATTTACTTCTACTATGTATAACACACTTTGTTTGTATCAACAGGACACGTATTTTATTTTCAACTCTGAAAACTTCTTCCCATAACGCTCTAAAATAATCAATCATCGTTATTAATGCCCCACAACAATTTTTTAACGAAACTCCAATATTTGATTACCGAAATTCTTCTCGAAGCATACTCATGTTTATCAAAAACTACGAACTCAATTTTGCTCTGGCTGGATCGAATATTCAAAGGCTTCATTTAATCACCTGCACTCGTAAAAATTTCTGGTTTGCTGGAATTTGAATTTCGTTGGGTCAAACAGGAAATAATGGCCTTTTGGAGTGCATGCAGTTTCTTTATATAAAATAAGAAAATTTGTTTCAAATCTATGATAAATATATCACATAATATTCGTATCACTTTTGATTTTTTTATTTCAATTATTATTTCATATAGCTCAAGAAACCTGAAAAACGGTCAGCCCTACAAAAAGCCCTTATGGAAAAAGTCTTAGTGACATGTTCATCAACACCATCCTCTAGCACTGGTACTAATAAGTTAAGGCTATTGGAACACTGAGAACGACTTATTGCCAAGATTTGTCACGGTTGATTGAGAGTCAATCATTACTTTTGCCAATTGACATTAGTTGAAAAATCAAAGGACGACCACGCTAAAAAATTCCAATTCGTCCTTTCGCTGTTTTGCGGAAAGAAGCAAAATTTAAAAAGTTCTAATTTTCAATTAGCTTGGATAAGCTTAATACCAAAGTGGAAATGGAAATACTCAATCGGGATAATTTCCATTCATGGTGTCCTCTATTCTGGTTTAACTAATGATTACAGTCTGCCCTTAGTACAGGCAGATTATCGTTCACCAATGATCAACAGAGTATTGTCTACCAAAGCATACATAAATTACCATTGGTTTCCGGTTTGATTGCCTCTCTCAGTACCGTAGAGTACCGGGAACCCGCTAACTATAAGCCATATGTAATTTTTTTTTTTTTCTAGAAAATACAAATCGAACGCAAGCAAAAACGTTCGCTCCGTTTTTACGCAGCATTGGGCGTTGGATAAATAATAAACAAAGTTGACACTTCATACTGACTCAATCCGGTCCACTGACCGTGAACGGATTTTGAATAGAAGGGCACAAAATCCGTACAGCTAATTTTTGACTCAAATCTTCAAATTACAGTCAATCGGAGTGACTCTTAGTACCACTCATAAATGAAGTTCATTATACGCACTTTGGTAGTGATCCCAATGATTTATTTCCTACTTTATTGATTGCGTTTGCGAAATGGAATACAGTCGTTTTGGTAGTAGAAGAGCGCTCATTTAAACAAATGGCACCAACAATTTTGAG
The DNA here is from genome assembly GCF_024139115.2 of Armigeres subalbatus. Taxonomy (NCBI): domain Eukaryota; kingdom Metazoa; phylum Arthropoda; class Insecta; order Diptera; family Culicidae; genus Armigeres; species Armigeres subalbatus. The sequence continues at coordinate 2,418,700 of NC_085141.1, read as the reverse complement.
TTTTCTGAGTAACAATTTGTTCTCGATTTCGTTGTTTTAATTTCAAAGCCTATTATTTATTTATTCAGACTAAGGACGAAGTGGCTCAGTGAAGAGAGTATATGGGTGAGCTCCTTCCATTCGGTTGGGTTCATGGTTTACGCCGCCGCCAACCACGCAGCCCCAGCAACATTTTTGGTGTTATGCTGGTTTTGTAGAAGTTATGAAGAGCAACTTATGGTTTTGAAACTCGTTATAAAATTAAAGATACCGGGAGTTTGTTGAGGGTCCGCTGCATCAAATCGTCTTTCAGACCTGATCGATCCATTTGCTTCGTTGCGCACCTCGCCTTCTTGTGCCTCAGTCGGATCGTTGTCGAGAACCACTTTCACCGGGTTCGAATGTCCGATATTCTGGCGCGTGCCAGGCCCACCGCAGTCGTCCGATTTTCACGGTGTGAATGATGGATGAAGTTTTCCTGTAGCTCATGCGTAATCAGTGGTTCATTCGCCTCCTCCACGTACTGTCCGCCATCTGCACCCCACTACAGATGGTACGCAGCACTTTTCTTTCGGAAAGCTTTAAGTGCGCGTTGGTCCTCCACGAGCATCGTCCAGGCCCCGTGTCCGTAGAGGATCATCGGTCTAATGAGCGTTTTGTAGATTTGTCAGTTTATGGCGGTGGCGAACTCTATTCGATCGGGAGTTGCGTCTTTGCGGTGAGTCCAAAGTACGGCTGATTTCCAGCCACTATGCGTCTCCGAATCTCTGCGTGGTATCATGGCCAGTCACCAGTGAGCTCACACAAATTCTTCTACCCCAAAGCCTACTCTCCATTTCTTAATGGCCAAAAGTTTACTGTCCATAAATTAATATAACAATCTGGGCGTATTTCAGTCTCCCTGGGTAGTAACCAAGTAAGTGGACGATGCTCGTAGAGGACCAACGCGCACCCTGGAGTTTTCGAAAGAAAAGTGCTGCGCACCATCTATGCAATGGGGTGCAGATGGCGGACGGTACGTGGAGGAGGCGAAATGAACAACGAGTTGCATGAGCTGCTGGGAAAACTATCTGATCATTCACACCGGCGAAAATCGGAAGATTGCTGGTGGGTCAAATCAGCCAGAATGACGGAAAGTAATCCGCGAAAAATGGTTCCTCGACAACGATCCGACGGGAACAAGAAGGCGAGGTGCACAGCGGGCAAGGCGTGGACTGACTGTGGTGGAGGACGATTTGCGGACCTCCTGCAGACCTGCGTGGTTGGCAACGTGCAGCTGCGGCATGGTCTCGAGCTGAATGGGTGACTTTTTATGTATTGCATAGCCACCTCGACCTTACTTACTTACTTATGGATCCTGCACACCTCAGGTGGTGTTAAAGGGCCGACTTGAAAGATCTCCATCCTGAGCCTGGCCTGGTTATCGCTTTAACCTGTTGCCAGGTTAGATTTTCTGGTCAACTATTCTATTTCTTTATTTACCACCATGAGCCCCTGAGTCTGCCTTCACAGTGATGTCCCGCCGTTGGGTTTCAATCTAATGCTTGTTTACAGATTTCTTGTTTCCGCTCCCTACTGTAGAATGTGGCCACCCAGCTCCCATTTCCTGATCCTGAATTTCTATTTAGCATCACCGAAGTGAAAACGACGATGGAGCGCGTTGTTTGAGATCCAGCTGTGAGGCCACTCAGGTCTCGAATTATATACACTGCAGGCATCTGTTAATGAACACCTGTAGCCATTGAGTGTTCTCCACTGGTACACACCATGTTTCGCTAGCGAGGCATTCACACGGGGGGCATGTCAAAGATTCCGGAGCGACCATTTCGAAAAACATTTTGAAACTCTGCAAAACAGTTTTTCTAATTTCATCTAAATCATCATTTTCATTATATATCAAAACTCCCATATTGAGTCACAATTAACTTTTCGCAAGGGTGTAAGTGTGAAAATGGTTCAAAAAATATTTAAAAGCTTACAGCAAAAAACGGAAATGTCTGATTGTTACGCATTTTTCGGGCAAAAGTTAGACACAACTAAACAGTGATTCTTAAGAAAATGTGTACAGTAGAAAAAATTTTTTTGCCTTTTAAAATATCATTTTGTCAGCAAAACTCAAATATCTCAAAACCCTATCTTTTTCTTTCGAACGTAATTTTTTTAGGGAAAACGGTCCATTATTAGCATATCTACCATAAAAATTTGGTGATGGTAAACCAATAAACAAAAAAGTTAAGGACATTTCAAAACATTCACAAGGTTCTTTCACATTTAGTAAAAAATTTTTTTTCTGTTTAAGTTATTTCTGAGAATTGCGGTTTGATGCAGATTTGTTGTTAAGGGACGTGATTTAAACAAGTTGTTTTCATGATATTTTGATTTAATTATTCATATAGCATCTATAAAGAAAACTTAGAGATCGATCCAGTGTTGACCAAAAGTATTGATAGTGTCATAATTTTCATTGCACGTAAAATTGGCGAAAATTCTTTAATAGTGTTGAAACCTGTTGATAATAACGTTGATAGAAACATATCAAAAATGTTATTTTTAAGACAAAAGCTGCAAAATCAAAGATTTATATACACGTGTACGTCTATAGTTTACCTGCAAAAAAATATGTTACAATTTTAGAGAATAGACTTTATGATCGGGAGGAAACGGGCATCTTCTTAACAACAACAAATGCATGATAGAGTACATATACCATGACAATGTTTCACGAAAAAGCAAAAAAATAGCTACTACTAAGGTTGTTAAAGATCTTATAGTAATTTTTTCTTCAGTCACAAATGACACCAAACTAGTCAGTAAAAACTTAAAAGTGATTTTGTTTATTGAAATATTACGAACAACATGAGGTAGCCGCTTCTCAACTGGCAGGTTGGTAGGTCAGTTTGATGGAAAAAAGTGTTCAAAAGAGACATGAAATCTCACCGAAAGCACCATAGATAAACTGAAAGCGACTACATGTTCCAATGTCCACATTGAATACAAATTTACGCATTTGGTAACGTCCTGCCGTCTAAACGTTGACAAAAGAGCAATCTGTATATCATCGGTTGAGCAGAGCGCAGGAAGTTCGAAAACGACAGCAATCTGAGGAATTGCCAGTTAGAGTATCGACAACAACTGAGGAATTACCAGAAGTATTATGCTGGGAGCCTTTGCCACCGTACCATCAGCGAAATCTGTTTCAATAATCTAATCGGAAGATGAGTAAATTCAAAAGGTCAACATCGAACGCTTTAACGAGGGCATAGTTGGGACAAAAGTGACTCTGAACAGCTGGAGTAAGATGGACTACGTTTATTACCCGGAAAAAAAATACCGTGAAATAAACGAAGCTGCATGAAGAAACCTCTTCAAATTAGGAATCTGATGATGTGGAAAATACAGACTACGATGAGGTAATTATAAATATGAAGGGAAAGGTTCTCGAATGCAGCCAATGTGACAAGGAAAGAAAAATCATTGATTTTGTCGATGCTGTTCGTGGTCTATCCAGGATGCCATTGATGCAGTTCAAAACCACAGAAAGACAGCAAAAAGAGTGCAAAAACAATTCGAAGAATAACCGTCTTCAAACCAAAAAATACTAGGTCTAGTACTGCATTAATAGATGAGACAAAAGAAAATAGTAGTTCAATACTTTGAAGATGATGAAGGAAGTCGCGCTATGCCTGATCAAAAAGATTATGTAACATTAAAAAAAGATGGAAAGCGCCAAGCAATCCAAAAACGATTAATGATGACGACTTTGCACGAAGCTTACACACGCTTGCTGAAAATTCATGATAATATTAAAATAGGTTTTTCCTCATTTGCAAGCCTTTCGGGCCAAGGCAATGTAAGCTTCTTTCCAATTCAGGGAACATATATCGTGTGTGTGTGTGCACAACCCATGAGAATATTAATCTTTATTTTACATAGTTTGAAAAAGAATCAATTTAACAAAGGATATTAAAAATGTTAACTGGTAGTCTTTTTGTGTGAAAATACAACATCAAATCAGCGCCTACGATCTTGTTCGGATTGGATTGTCCAGATTCTTCATCATTGGAAAATACTTTATTCGTTATTGAGTTTGAAGAAAAATATATTGATCAAGCTATCATTTGAGCAATGGGTGACTCACGGATAGTGTGTGACATAGAAAACTATTGTAAAAACCTGGTAGATGAGTTTAAATTATATTTTTACAGCTTAGAAATTAGAAAGTTTAATCCCTCACGATTTCCATTAAAACAGAACAATCCAGCTTTTTAAAAAATACGAAAAATACATTACAAAAATGGGTGAATTTTTAGTCATTTGTGATTTTTCTGAAAATTGTGCGTTTCATTGCAAGATGAAGTGCAAGTCCCATCACTGGAACGTACAACAAGCTACAATTCATCCATCTGTTATTTATTTTAATGGAAGTACGCACCGAACACTCTAAGTTTTATTATAATTTGGAAGATTTAAGACACGATTCAGTATCTCGTAACCTTCTTGTTCATTGAAAAATGATTAACCTTTTTCCGCGTTGATAAGCATAAAGAAGTCAAAAAGATATATTTCATGTCTGATGGAGCAGCGTCGCAGTACAAAAAATCGTAAGTGAATCTCTTTTCGAGCCTAAGGTTTCAATTTAAATCAATGGCCGGAAATTGATGCAGAATTTACATTTTTTTTTCTACATCACATGGCAAAGGTCCCGTGATGCTATTAAGTGAACAATAAAGCGCATGGCCACAAGAGCAAGCTTAGCTGGAAGAACGTGAGCATCCAATTAAAACTGCGGAAAGAACTTTTTGATTTCGGCAAATTGCAGAAAAGAAAAAGATTTAAATAATAAAACAAAGGAATAAAAGTACGAAATAAAGGTCAGAGCTCAGCGAGCAACGTTATTAATGCGAAAAATGATCCAAGAATCCAATTCAAAAAGTGTTCGATATTTTAAAAAAATTTGGAATAAAATATAAATAAAAAATAAGCTATTAACAAACTGTTTTCATGATATCATAACCCATACCAAAATTCAAACCCAAAACTCTTAGAGTTTCTATAACAACATTGTGTAACTGCCACATTTAATTTTAATACTTAGGATATTATTAATTCATTTTTATTTATTTATACATATAATATTTATACATATAATATACATAATATCGATGAAACAGCATAAATATGAAATATCGCTACAAACAACTTGTTTTAACTCACGCAAGGTCTCCCTTAATAATAAAAATCAGCATCAAATCAGGATTCCTTTTTAAAAAAATACACGGAAATTTTTTTTGTTTTACTATATGTGAAAATTCGTGAAATGTTTGAAATGTCATAACTTCTTTTTTTGTTTTATTAGCTTACTATCACCAAATTTTTATGGTAGATAGGCTAATATAATAGACCAAGTTTTCCCTAAAAAATTGAACGTTCGAAAAAAAAAAGAGAAGTTTGAAGAGTTTTGAGTTTTTAAGACAAAATGATATTTTGAAGGCAAAAATTTTTATTTTACTGTGCACATTTTCTTAAGAATCACCATTTAGTTGGTTCTAACTTTTGCTGAAAAAAATCATAACAATCGAACATTCCGTTTTTGCTGTGCAGCTTTTTAAACATTTTTAAACCATTTTCACATACACCCTTTTTGAAAAGTTAGTCGTGACTCATTATGCAGATTTGATATCGAAAAAATGACGATTTAGACAAATTGAAAAACTGTGCAAAGTTTCAAACTGGCAATAGGAAATCAGGCGAATTAAAAATTTTCTTAAATTTGGCTGATGTTAAGTTTGGAATCGCTCAAGTATAATAGCACATGTAGATTTCACGATAGAGTTGAAAAAATTCTGTATTTTTACATGCGTTCTGCCTGTTTTTCCAGATATTTTCTTTAAACTCGCAAAGCCAGCCTCTTCGCTTCCTTGATCCGTGCGCTCTATGTGGAATTTGGTATCGCCGTCTGACGCTACCGGCTACCAAGATATTGGAAGCTTTCAACATTCTCCACTGGTTGCTCCGGCTACAGTGAAACTGGAAGGAGTCACCGTGTTTAAGTCCAACGACGGTTTTGTTGGACGTTGATGACTAAACCTGCCGGAAGAGGAGCGCGCGGCAAGTGTCGTTGAGCTTTGTTTCTGCATATCACAGCGTTGTTGCGCGAGGAGTGCAACGTCATCAGCCAATTCGAAGTCGTTTAGGTGCTCGGCGGTTATAGGCCGCCATAACAACCTGCGGTTTGGTTCACGGTCAATCGCATCTAAGGTTAGTTTGCCGTCGATTACTATGAGAGAACAGTAACGGGTGATAGAATACATCCTTGTCTCACACCAGCTAGTACCCGGATATGATCGGATAGGACCCCATCAGGCAGCGCTTCTACATGAAAAAGGCCTCGTACTGTGCTTCGATGAGGCTGATGATTTTCTCAGGTCCCTCAGCGTCTCAGGGCGCCCCACATATGCTCGTAGATTGAGACGGTCGAAAGCTTTTTTCGTAGTCAAATCCAATACCGGGTAAAGGGACTCTTGGATTCTAGACAGATCATGCCGAGGTGGTGGATGGTTCGGCTCAATGGCGCTTGAAAAGTGCTTCTCGAACCAGCGTTTGGCTGGTCAGTTGGGGTCGGTCAATAACTGATCCGTACATCAAGAAGGCTCCGTTTCCATGTTCGGTTGATGGTGATGTGGTCGGATTTGATTTTCTGTCTCCGGCTTTAGGTCTGGTAATAAATAACAAATAAATAAATAAAATGGTAGTGTCTACATGGTACCAACCTGTAAAACGATTCATGTTTTCAAAGCAGTCCAGTTCTTTGGTCTGTGCTCACAATTCTAAAATCGATTTCTAAATCGAAGCAATGATGCAAGTAAGTTACTTATGTCACGAATGCAAAATGGTTAGCTTACGAAAAACTTGGAGTTAATAACTTTGGAAGTGCAGAATGAACACTAATTTCTGCGAGGGCGACAATGTCCCAGTGGGAAACAAATGCCAAGAACAAGTAGTAAATTCCTGAGAAGGAGTTTATGAAAGACCTTTGAACTTGATTAGAAGAGTTTAGGGCAATACCGTTAAGAATTGAATTATAATTTGAGATGCTTGTTCGATGATTCCTAAAAATGAAGAATGAATACCATTCACTGCGAGGGACGCTGTAGCAGCGGTATATATATTAGGACGGCATATTAAGTGCGCTCTATCACAAAAACAGTAATATGCGGCCGAAATCTGATCTCTCTCCTCAAAGGTAGCGTTGTTGAAGCCACAATTTATTATTTTTCATTCTATTCTTTACCAACAAATAACATACAATGATTATAAAAGGCTTGAATAAAATTATTGTTAATTGTGTTTGTTTTGATATTCTTCTTCTAAGAGTCCCTTTAATAAAAACGGTAATCTTAAATGAATCTCGAAATTTTCGCTTCAAAATATATGCGGCGTTATCCTGGTATCTTCTAATTTACAAATGTCTCTATATATAAAAATGAGTTTGAGGAAACTCATCGGATTTGACGGACCGATTTGAAAGATTTCCTCTTTCAATTGATTCGTGAGATCAGATGTATTTTATATATTTAGTTTGAAAATTTGATAAGGAAATTTGTAAATCATCCAAATACAATAATAGGAAGAAGGTGCAAGGAAAATCAATGCGAATAGACTGAAATTGTTTAAAACTAAAAAATCTAGTGCCTCTTCAAGGCCATTAGGTGAAATCAAACTTAAAAAATAATTATTTAAATAAAAAGGAATTTTATGAACGTTCACAATATTCCTTGATATGCAAGAATGCCGAAGCAACGAAAATATGCATGATTGGTTATAGAAACCCCTGACAATTTTATTAAAGAACAAAATCGGCCAAAGCTTGCCATTTCTCATCTATGGTAATACTGTATTTAACTCACAAAGATGAAGGGACAAATCGGTCAACCGAAATGTATAATTATTAAAAACAAAAATGATATAAAGTTAAAAATAAGTTTACTACCAATTAAAACCCCATAAATTGATACATTTTGTATTCACCAACAAAACCTGAGCAAACGCAGGGTACGTTCTGCTAGTATAAAAGATATTTTAGTTACTAGTTAAAGATTGTCGCCTTCGGTTCCCTTTGGTTCTGTTGCCCTGAAACATGTGTTAAATTTACACAGAAAAAAGCATTTAGTAAATACGACAATAATAAAGTTCTCAAAATTATCTGTGCGTCAAAATTCAGTGATAACAACAGAATATGTAGTCAATCTTTACCACATTATAAAGTACAGCATACCATGCTTCATCTGAGTTCAACTCATATATCTATTGGGTCAGAATAAATATATTCTATTTTTTAAAACAACAATTTTGCTCATATGGAAAATACTATTTTTATGGTAACATGCGCCATGTGCATTTACTGTAATCGAATCATCCCACCTCCTTTTGTTTATTTTCTCACAATGTTTGTGGTTGGTCATGCGTATTGAACCGACGATTTTCAGCCGCCGAAAATGTATTCTTTAACAAAAACATGGTAATTGTCTGGTGCTAAAAGTTGACTGAACGCCATTTTCTTTTGATTCAAAGTGAAAAGATTTTCTTCGCACTTCTGTCTTGATTAATGCCCTTGATACAAAAAATTAAAGGAGTGATCTTTTAAAACAGGAAACAGTGAATATAATTGATAAGCGATAATTGATAATCCGGATATTGATGAAGTTGCAAGCATTTCTTGGATATGGAATATTTCTAAATGATAAATTTCTTACACTGAAAATTTCTGAATCGCTCACAGAGGAAAAACCAAGGACCCGAAATTATTGCAGGAACTAATTACAAAAATGGAATTTGAGCCCATCAATCTACGTTTCCATTCTCATCCGTAAGTAAATATCAAGCTTTTATTAGATAAATATGATTAAAAATTTCAGCACAATCTGTCTTACAGAATATGGATTCTCAGTTGAGTGCACCCAGCGAATGGACGACAGTCGTTGGACGACGTTTTTCAGGGCTGCAAATGGACCGGGCATAAGTGTGCCCTTCTGACAAAAGTTGGTTCGTAGGCAAGACAAAGCGTTTTATACCAAACAGCAAGCACATCAAGCGCACAACAAAATTCGCCGGAGGTAAAACACAGTGGAAGTCCCAAGAACATTAAGCTATCACAATCAAACCAACTGAAACATCGTCTATTGCCGACTACAGTGCAATAACGGTAAAATTGTTCGAACACATTCTCAGTCGCCTGAGAAAGCGTAAAATTGTTGCTGTAAAACATTTCGCTAATCACCAGTGCCCTCGATGCTACCCATAGAAAATATTTGGCTCATGCACGATTGTCGATTGTCACATCGCCAACGAGCTGTATTTTCCTGTTACCTGACATGGCCAAATCTTGCTTTGTCAACTTATAGTCAAAAGCGTTTTACAAAACAGAGTTTGAAGTGTAAGTTTTCCTATAATAAAGGTATATAATTCAGTTGAATTGAAAGTTTTATCTTAACAGGTGATCTACTATAATCCCCGTGACGCCAAAGCTGATAAAACACCTATCCGACTTAATCTGCACGATCGCTTTCAATAATCGGAATAAGGCAGCAGATTTGCTTAAGGTTCCTAAACTGGGAACGGTACCTTTCCAGAAGCAAAGTATGCTGCACTGCATCTTTCTGAAGACGGTAAGACAGTGAATGTATATATCGACCTATATAAAATATCCACAGATAAAATTATATTTGATGTAAATTTTGATTAACTGATTGGACTACGGCGAGAATTTTTGTTCGCCAATCGACACCGTCATTATTTGGAATTCAATGAGACCATGCTAGTTAATTAAGTACATGATTGGTAACTCACAAACCTATATTTATTAGTAAGTTAATCCCAGCGCAAAGTACGCTAAGCCTGAATTTTGACAAGCTTTTAGTGTCATGGCTTCATTTAGCGAAGTGGATTGTGGAATGTTACCCATGACCTGCAAACCAGTAAATCACTGCTGTATTGTATCATTAATAAAATACATCATTAATTAACGGCTATCATTTAGCCATTTTCCTATTTGCAGACATCATAAAGCAAACAGTAATCTAAAGAACTGGTCGCAATAATTTCACTGCTCCGGCTGAGAGGACGTTCAGACAAGTAAACAATCAGTGCCATTGCGTTTATGTTCAATTATCAATGAAGCTGATATTGAAAAGGTGATGTACTATTCTGAATGGCCTAGAATCTTTGATGAACTTGGATATCTGTTGGTAAGGATATAAAATCTGATTAAACGAGATGAATACTTTAAATATCTATGTGTTGAAACATATTCCACTGATAGCTGTCTGTCATTTATTTCAGTTTTATAGTATTATAGATGTTGCATTTATAAATACTGACGGGTACATTGACCTGTGGTATTCTGTATGTCATCGCACACAAAATGTATTCTCAAAATATGTATCGTTGTCAGTTTTCTACCGCCACCCACTTTCTAGTAAGGATAGATCCTCCCATAGGTGATGTTACGTTTAGATTAGCCAAGGGAAGACAATTGAGTAGAATTCAAATTTATGTTAAGCTTAAAACAAGGCAGGAGAATTGAACAAGCTTACTGAATTGAACATCTAAACCAACAATCAATGTGAAACTGGCGATTTTAATGGTTCCAGTTTCGCAGACTATGAACGAAACGGTCCCCAGAAATGTCATCAGTAGGCAGTACCTCACGTAAATAACCTTCCGATGTTTATAAGTTTCCCTTATGAAAATTAGCCACAAGGAATCACTTTGAAAAACATAAGGTATTAATGAACCGAATGAACTTTGGATGAACCAGGTTCATAATCAACATATATGTTTATCTTATGTTTTACCTTACTAATTTCATAAAAGCAACCTTATGAAATTCCATAGTTAATTTTATGAAATTCTTGACGATATCAATATTTTTTATACATGATTCATATGATTAAAAATATATAGTTATTTTAGTTAATAATTATAGTTTTAATATACTTTCGAAATTTTTATTACAGATAAGTAATTAAATAGTCAAAATCATTGCCTATTTTTTTTTTCAATAATATTGCACGAAAATGTTTCCCACTAGGACGTCGGTATTGGTACATCAGCACACTGGTGCCACTAGCATCTGAAATATACAAATCTTGAATCATCCATCTAGCGGTAATAATGCGTTTCTCGATTGCATAAAAGTCAGAGAAGAGTACTGATAGTTGGATAGTAGGGTGAATCCGAGGTGAATCCTATTATAATGCTATAGCAGCATTCATTTATACACATTGTAAGGACCCCCGTCGATTAATGAATAGGTGCATCTTATTGTGAGTAAATAGGTTGAGGTCAATTGCCCAAAAATTATTGACCTCGTGAGTGACTTTTCCTCACCCAGACAGACAGACCCGCATAATGAAAACGACATACCATACAGTCAAAATTACATATGCGTTTATAAAAGATATATTGTCTCTATTCACTTCATTGTTAGCATATAATCGCATTGTTGTAAAACGTACGACACTGGCCAAATTGCAGATTTGTTGTACCCCATGCACCTTATTGCTTATATTACATAAATTATTCAAACCATACAAGCCCGTAAAGCTAAAACGAATAGATAGTACTACTACCACAGAGAACAGACATGGAGGCTCGAACAAAATTTCTTATGCAAAACATGTGTAAAACAAATACACCGAACCTCAACGCCATCGACGTCGACATTGCAACTCACAATCTCATTTTGACAACACGATGGCGCTGGTATAACTCTTACATGCATAACGACACTCGCACAGTGGCATTTTTTTTTTATGACGCTAGCGCTAATTATACACAGGAAAACGGCGACATTCCAAAGTTAATTCAAAATGAACGGTAAAAAGTTATCACAACATGGCAGTGCAGCTTCAACGTCTGTTCTCTGTGCTACTACTAATATCTTTATTAATGAGGTTTTCGGCCCTAGAGTTCGCCTCGTAAGGAATAGATAGTACGTTAGTGGACTTTATCCACACAAGACGAGTTGGTACACCAATGTTTTGGCATAAAGACCGTTTGGAATAAAATAAATAAAATAAAAATAATCATAATGATGGGATCATTTGGCCATACATTCAAGTACTGAAAACGGTTTGCATGATTCTATAACTATTTGAGCTATACTGTCTTTGCACGCTTGTCGCAGCATGCGCTTCGCCAGAGTAAACGCGGCGTGCGTACGACGCGACTCTGATGCAAGAACAACAATAATTATCAATGAACTGTCGCGTCTACTCTGGCTTCGGTAAAGATTGCGCATGGGATACGTTTGCGTTGCGTTTGACAATTTTCCATGGAAATGTGTCAAACACAACGCACAATCCTCTATGTGCGGGCTCATAAACAAGGATATAGCCTTTTTGAAATGAAGCTTGTTATATGATTTCAAAATTACTCTCAAGACTGATTGCTTACCTGTTGAACGAACATTTGACTGGTCAGAACCACTAGTGCGCTACTTTTGAGCACGATAAGTTTTACACCACCAGTGCCTGGCCAAACCAATTCTGCATCAATCAGGCCTCGGAATGGGACCAAGTATTTTTGATTACCACCAAGCTTAAAAATCAAACTCGAGCGGTGTTGATACTCGGTTGAAGCTCCAAATAAACAAGCACCAGCTGATCGAATCGGTTGAGATTGGCTTGCTGCTTCTGCGAAAACAATTTGAATCCTTTGCCAAAACAATGTGCGTCCAGGTTCCTCGATTTGAGTACCGAGCAAAGAAATATAACGAATTATTATTTTCAATTTGTTTGCACTAAATAGCATACGAACCTTTCATCGTTTCCAAAGGTCCAAACTCAGAGACAATGCACTTCATGTATCAGTATTTCTCACATATCTCTGGAACCAAATGTCGGATTGTATACATTCAAAAAATTGAACTCGTACAATGACAAAGTCATAGCTTCGTTTAGTGTTAAAATCGTATTCGAAATCGGTCCACGGACGGCTGAGATCTTGGTGTGAGATTTTTGTAACGCACACACATACACACACGCACACGCACACACACACACATACATACATATGCTCAGTTCGTCGAGCTGAGTTGATTAGTATATACGACTTGGTCTCGGCCTCGGATAAAAAGTCGGTTTTTCAAGCGATCTTTATACCCTTTTTAGGATGTAAGAAGGGTAAAAAGGGATATTTCTGGAAATTTAACAATTTTTAAAAATTCAAAAAAGACTGCAGATTTGATTTGCCTTAAATGGCAATATCTAAAGCTTCTGTTTAAGCTGCAAAGAGTTCAAATCGGGTCATAGACGGCTGAGATATTGGTGTGACAATTCTTCATTAGTAGTCTGAAAATATGTCTCATATTCGTATTTCACAGGCAGATGTATCTTGATTACCAGGTCAATCTATACGTGCAGCATGGGTCTGGGAAGCTGGCCATCTCTCTCCATCCTCCACTACCGGTGTACCAAGTACCTACTATGAATATGATAATGATGGGAATTTGTTATTTGCATTATATGTAGTTAGATAACATTAGGTAATAACTGCGAGAATACTCACTTATCTCATTGTAAACGGGGTCATGAACCACTTGAATCTAGTAGTGGAAAGTGTGGATTTGGCTGTTGATTATAGTTAGATGTTTACAAGAGTTGAAACAGATCGTGTTCCAAATCTTTGTCGGTTGGCAACTTCCACTGATTCAGGCGAGAAAATTGTTCACCTGTTATAACGGATATAACCGGAATCGCCGCTAGAGGCCATGGCGTTACGAACCTAATCCAATTTCCGCCATACTAATTGAAGAGAAGTCATTCGGGTCACGATGAGGATGTGCACCAGATGGTTTATATTGGCAGTTCCTGCTGTGAGCTTTGCTGGAATTCCATGCAGTTCTTCCATTACATCACTCACCACCCGTTTCAACATACGGAATTTAAGATTTCTTTTTTCAACCCGATTTATCACTATAAAATCACGGAAAACTTGAATAAAATCAACGACAAATGAACAACAATGTGACAGTTATTTGAAAGAAGAAAATGAACACGACCAAAACCACAAGATAATTTCATAAGCTCTTTTAAGTTTTTACAATATTGACCAATGAATTTCATAAAGGTATATTATGATTCATACTTCGTGAAGCTTTAATTTCGTGAAAGGGGCCTTGCATGAAATCGATTTCTAATGAACTCATGCGGTTTCATAAGGCAATAGTTATGAAAATCCTAATTTTATTTCTGCCAGTGTGCGTAATTTATTGAAGTCCCTTTCAAATCGGTTTTAATACAGTTACCATGGTTGTCTCATGGTTGTTTTTTCAATTAACAATCGGCCAAAACAAAAAAATCAAGATGATGCCTGCAAATCGTTGCCGGATTTATTCATTGATACATATCTTTAAAATTGATCATTGTGTGAATATTCATTAATTTAATTTACAGTCTTTGCAGGTGGACATTAACGGATGCTGATTCCAAATATTTATTTTTCTCTGGACGAAAACTTGGAAGCTTCAAACGAACAAAAGAGAGCCTTTGTTGAATAAAATGGGAAGGAAATTCAAGTTTGCCGGCTCTTGAAAAATGTGCGCGAGACTAAGATCGTGATCAATTCAATTGGCACACTTCCTTCTTACCTTCCATAATAAACTTTATGGAGTCCTTACAAAAGGCAATGCTGTTATACAACCGCCCTACCCAAGTAACCTAAAGTTTTCTTACTAAAAATACGTTTTTCGCTTAAGCAGCTCAGTGAAACTGATTAAGGTCCTCCTGACGGAATCCAAGATTAAAGTGCTCGCGTTTTCGGGGCACCTCGATTCAGAGGCGGCGCACAACTGTTATTTTTGTTAATTTAGCTTTGCTGCGTCGCAGCATGCGTTAAATAATAAAATGACAGGTTGTGCGTTGCTCCGTATCGAAAGTGGTGTGCCTCCGAATCCTGGCTGACTATTTTATTCAGGAATGTTTATAAGAAAAAACGTACTCTTGAACTTTTGGTTTGGGCCTGGGAGGATTCATAGTTCAACTATGTTGACCGCCTGAGACGTCACGGAAGTATAAGTCAATGAGGGATAACGCTCTTCAATTTACGACCAGGTTGTCGACAACGATTGACCGCGTGGAATAAGCCAAGCCATCGAACTCACCAGAAGAAAGCGTCCCAGTCTAATTTGTGATTGCGGTTGAGATGTTTCAATATTTATTAGACTTGTCGTTTTATAACGTGTGTGTATTGGAGCTGACGCTTAAAACGTATTTGTTTCCAAAGATATGTCACAGTAGATGTTGATTCCAAACAGCGGATATTGCACGCCTTTTCCGGTACTTGATGATACTCCGGACTCTCGGGTCAAGAGGGCCGCGATGCAATTGTCAGATGATTTGAGTGGCTCTGTAGATTCAGGCTAATGCTAACGGATAGAAGCTTCTTCTGACTCTCATTAGGCAGTTAACCTTGCAGATAACACTGTTGGAATGCTAACAACGTGATTAGTTGGTGGGTACAAAAATGAGGTTAGAAGGTTACTAGAGGAAATTAATGTTTGTGTCCCTACGGACATTTGTTCATTCGATACCAAATCAGAATTACGTGTAGCGAATCTTTAACTCTTTAAGTGTTAAACAAGTTTCAGTACACTTTACAAAACAAACTTCTGCTCCTTGCAATAGGAAAAGTTTCTGGTTAAAGAGAAAAATTGGAGGAAAGACGTGAAGCAAATCTTACTTTCTGCGACCCTAGCAGTTTTTGTACTACGTTAAACTCACACCTCCTTCTATTTTGGCAGTATACTATTATACATATGGCAATCTGTTTTGCTATTTGGCGAGAAATTATCGGCAGTATATGCGCGTCTTTAAAAACAATTGAAATTGTTTTCTATTTTAATTTTACTATTTCTACATCAGTTCTGAAGTGCGCATGTAAATAATATGTTGTCTTTTCATTTTTAGGTTCAACAACTTCTTTTCTGTATACATAATCTATTAAACTTTTTGTGACCGATTAAAATCGATTTTTATTTGTACAATACGGCTAGGAATCAAATGTCTCAACGGTAACAACGGTAAAACAACACTTAAGCCAGAAAATCGAGGCTGTAACAAGCGCGGTGTCATCATCATCAATAGACATAGACCGCTGTCATCATTGAAAATTAGTATGAAAAAATTGTGGTCAGGACATCCTGGCTACGATTTGGCGATGGAGCTAAACAATAGCATGACAGCAGCTTGCAGAAAATGCAATGCAATGGAATGACAGAACGAAGCAGCTGGATAGATATAACAGAAAATGTATGAGCTATCTGTCAAATCTTGCGGTTTTTGCAATGGATGAGACTAGAAATACTACAATAAGAGATCGGCGAAGACGCCATCTTGTTCCAATCGAACCGTCAAAAGCGGTTTCCAAATCGATTGTTTACTTTTTGCATCCATAAGAAGCAAGCAAAAGTTCAAGTGATCACAATATTATTTTCACGATTTCATGCATTTCATACGTTGCCATTTCGACAGTTTTCACTCCGCCGGTCTCTGGTTATAGGGTATTTCTAGATGAGACAAGGTTAATAGAGGTTGAACTTCGTTGATTCTTTCTTGGGCACATATGCATCTAGTTGCTATCAAACCTTTTCGTTACAGCTATACTGTTTACTTCAATCACTGCTCTAGTAAATGCTCTGTCATCATGTAATTTAGAATTCAAAAAATAATGAAGCCTCTTCCAAACATACAAAAGTCGTGCGTTCCGTTGTCTCCTTGATTAGTTTATTCCTTTTACAATTTTGTACAGTTCCTATCTTGAAAACCAGAACAAATATACAAAGGGAAATGCTGGTATGGCTGAAAATTCCTCGATCTTTTCCGTATGCTGTTCAATCCAGATTAGTTTTACTTGTAACTAACTGTTCTGAGGTGATTCTAAAGCGCTTCATTAGTAGCTCAGCCTTATGTAGTTCTATTTTGGGGCAAAAATCCACTTGCTACTGTAATGCACCGAAGGTATGGAAACATTTGAACAAGTTATTTGAGGTATAAAGGCAGTAGGAGCCAAATGTAAGCTATCGAATGTGTCCATAGGTTTTGAGCTATAATGCACTGTGGTGGTACCGATCACGAGTAGAAAAGTTGACCTCTAATAAGCGATGTATACACAGTACACACATCTGAGTGGAGTTTGAATAGCTCCGTTGCCCACATAAAACTAGTCTACGTAAAGACCATAGAAGAATAGGTAATAGAGTTAGGAGTAAGAAAGTTCAATTTCAAAAATCTATAAATGATATTTCAGAATTTTTGTGTGTAATTTCGAAGAACATATATAAAGACAATTCGGAAACTAGGTGGTTGTTCATTTGAGACGACGATTCAAAACAAATTAGACATCGATTGCTTCAGACTAGGATTTCAAGTTTAAACAACTACGTAATCAGTGAAGCGTTACGAGATCAGTTCACCAGTGGTGGGATTTCCAGAAATAAGTGGCCAAAATCTGAGAACAGAAAAGCACTCGTCACTCCCGAAAACATCCTGAGAAGAATTAAAGCGAATAAGTTGGTCCTGATCAGTGAATTGGCCAATTGAGTTCCGCCTTGAACAGGTCATGGTTTCTCGGTCCAGTCTTAGTAAAGCTTCTGCTGGTTTCATGTTTTCTTCGGTAAATATTCCATAATTGGATATTTCCATTAATTGAATCAACTGCTAAAATCGATTAATTTGGTTATAGATTGGCTGTAATTCGTTTTAAAACCACGATCTGAATTCAATATGCACTGCTGGAAAGTTGCTTATCAGCTTCGAAGATAATCACTGTAGTGGCATACTTTTTGTCTTTGTCCTGATTTTGTCGGCAGTGAATATCCTTGGCCAATGATTCAACCTAAAAGAAAGCGAAACTATTAAATGACAGAAGCAAATCATAAATTTATCTCCAATCTGTTCCTAAAAACCCACCGACATCGACCAAAAATAATAAATAAACAAATGCGGCAAATACCCATGACTACGGTAAAGAATTAGAACAAATTTAAATTCAATTTGGATTGCACTTAGTTTTACTGGGCACCGATGGGTACCAAAGAGCTGTACACAGAGGAACCATGAAATGAGTACTAATTTGCGACCCCAACATCTTGATAATTATATCTATGTCTAAACACCGTCATTCAACTCACTTGAACGAAAAGAAAGTTAAATAAGTTCAAATTTTGGGCAATTCAATTGAATTCAACGTTGTAGCATTAACGTCTAAACACCTAATTTCGTATAAATAGCTGCTTAAATATTCAGATCTAAACGTAGCATTACAAAGTCAAACCAACCCGTTCCTCCTATTTCGCAACGTAATATTTGAATACCCCTTTAAAGCTTCAGGTAGTTCAAAATTGTTTTCATTAAGTTTCACAAAATGACACGTACTGATTCATTAGTTTTCAGTTTCTTGAAGTTAATTTTTTGTTTGAAAAAGTTCGATAGTAATATAATTTAATCATTCCTACAAATCGTGAATCATTCAGAACAACACCAATCTATTCATGAGCATTGAAGCGAAATCAGGATGATAGTGGATAAAATGCTGCTTTCTGAGTTGCCGAGCGTGAGATACTAGAAATTGTATATTGTGTAATTAATCAATAAAATCCAGCTCAAAAGCCATTCGTGAAAGGGAATAACAAATCCGTACTGACTTCCAGCAGCATTTGAAAATGTAGTTTCAAGTTAACAGCCCTGCCAGTGTTAAGAAAGCTGCCAAGCCTGCAAAACTCCTAAAGTAAAAGATTTGTTTTGGCAAAAGTTCGTGCTGTAATTGTAGAGTACCCTTAAACATTACAAATAACGAATATCATACTGATCTGCAGCTTCAGCACCACATCTGAGCAATCCAACAATATTGTGAATAAAACGACATGGAACATTTTTGCTAAGCATGAATTGCAATGATCTCCATGCCCTAAAAATCGATCATATATATGACCCTTCAGAACGTCTGCTTATAGGATTACTGCAAGCCAACTAGGATAGTTGACCCTTTTAACCATTGTAGTAATTGGAAAAGTGCTTTGGTAGTGCTTCTTAACAACAAGCTCGAAGATGCCTCTCAGAGCATTTGCAAAAATTTGATATTGATATGTGAGTCATAAATAAGCAGATCATTCCCTGTCACTCCCGATTCCCGTCGGCAACGTTAATAACTTCTGGCCAACCAAATGTCTTGATTTTTTAGTTTTATTTCGTTTTGATGATCTATAATTACAAAGCATATACTAAAACCAAATATCTAATTCGCTTGTGTAATGCGTTCGAGTAATGAACGGGTATGAAAGGTGCTGCCCTAATGGCCCTTTTTTATCCTCACACCCAAAAAAATTCAAAAATGTTGTTTCCACCTGAAAAGTACGTAGATTTTTCCACCTGAAATTCACGTAACTTTTACCTGATTTTCGATAGAATTTTTGCCCCACGAAAATCAGGTGTCTTCTAATTTGAGTTTTGCATAGAATTCACCGGACACGTAAGTTTCACCTGAATTTTTCTAAAGCATTTGTGCCACGCATTTAAATGTACCTGAAAATTCAGGTGGCAATGCTTAGATTATTTGAGTGTATACCCAAAAATCTTTGCACGTTGTTTCCACCAAAAGTACGTAGATTTTTTCCACCTGAAATTCACGTGCAACTTTACCTGATTTTTCGATAGAATTTCATTCTACGAAAAAATCTTCAGGTAAAAGTTCTACCTGAGTTTTGCATAGAATTCACCGGACACGTAAAAGCCTCAATTCGAATTTTTCTAAAGACTTGGTAGCTACGTGTGCACGTAAATGTACCTGAAAATTCAGGTGGAAACAACGTGTTAGATTATTTGGAGGTAGATTCAAAATTCAAAGCATCTTTAAAAGCGGCTACTTTTGAAATCTAAACCTGACTCAGGTTGATTGCTTTCAATTTTCTCACAAGTGAATTTTGCATTTTGATACTGCCTTACCTAATATAACACGAGCTTGCACCACAACAAATCTTCACGCCAAAACGCACAAATATATTTTTTTTGTATTTACAATTGAATCTTTTATTAATTAATCTGCTTCAGTGATTCGATTTCATTTGATCGTACTGAAATCTTCATTCGAGAGAGAGACGATGTATTGTCGCGCCGCCACCAAACTGGACCGTAAGTGATTGTGCACTCGCGCTGCGGCACGAGTCAAAACCCCTGCATACACATTTTCACGTCGATCGGTTGAGTTGTAAAAAACTTCGTCATCTGAATGCTAATAAAAGAAATTGTATAATTATAAATATAATAAATACTATTATATATTAAAAACACAACATTAATAAAGTTTTAAAAAAAGGCTATTATGACCATTTAAAAAAACCCTTTTTACAGATCGATCTCAGACTTCATTTTCTCTTCTGGGAATTCTGAGAAACTGTTCAAATGAATGGAATGGCCTCTCCGGTAATTTCTTGAACTACATCCGAAGCATCGAGATAAAAGACGACCACCATTACGACAGCTTCTCGACTCTTCTAGCAGATTTCCATTATCAAGGTAAAAGAAGTTTGAGAATCAAAATTGAATTGAAAATCAAATATTTGTACCTGTTTCCAGATAGTCGTGATTTGCCGTATGTGGCGTATTTCCAAGCTGTTGTCTAAACCAATGAAGCAGTGGTAGAAAGCTTTCCAACAATACTACAGGCATACAATTTTACGTCTGTTACTATTGCAAACCCACGACGAGAGTATATATAGTGATCTCTGTACAAAAGACAGGAATGCGTAAACAGCAAAAGTTCAAATGACTCCACGCATTTATGTTATAGGCAGCATTTTGAACACATTGAAACACTTTAAGTGTCGTAAACCGGGAAGTTTGAGTATAAATTGCCGTCTCTTTTGCGTAGCTTTCGATGTCATCATCAAGTTGAAGCACGTGCTTGATCATCGTTTTCCAGAGATAGTTGCGAAGCACTCCTGGGGCCTTCGTAACCCGGTTCTTCTAATGAATCGAATATAGAAGGAAAAGTCCAAGAACAATCAGCTGCTTCCAATTAATTGCATATTTAGAATCTCTCCACGGAGGAGAGATAAAGTACTGGACCGTTACACTCTGCTACAACTTCTTTCCCAACTTCGATAATTTACTGCAACATATTCATGTGGAACATGGAGTTCTAAGATCATTGCGAATTTTAAGTGCACCCTCGCATGTAAACCTCTACAACGATTTTTCAAAGATGTGCATCGCTTCAAACGCCACATAACATCTCATGTCATTTTTCGCTGTTTCAAACAAGCAGCGCTTGTGTACAAAAAACATCCTGAAGATGGAGTTGATATTATCGCGACTCATCAACCTGAAAGTTGCGGGACGTAACAGAAGTACCATTTCGAGTAAAAGCGATTGAAGATGATCACGCTACGAGAGATAATACAGTAGATGAGATGACTGAAAATATTTATGCCATCATAATGCAAAAGATGAAGAAAGACAAATAAGAAGTAGGTTAAGAGAGTTCTTTTCAAGTTTTACAACAAGTTTACTTAGCAAAAAAATTCATTTCTAGAAAAGATGTCATCGAATCCGCAACATAACATTACCGAAGACATTGTTGTACCTCAATACCAGATACCATTGTCAAAAATAGCAGATATTAGAGAAGATCCTATGAATGTTGGAGCTTCTAAGGATTTATGTAGATCCTTTAATTTCATATGCACGACATAGGTTGAATCACCAATTAGAAAACTTTGAATATGCTAGAAGTTCCTCAAGAAATTCAAATATAAAGATGCGTGAAGAAGGAATGTTGTGTTGAAAGGTTGCTTTAAGTAAATTAAATTCCAACTAAAAGTTTTTTGAAAAATCATCCATGTTAGAGCAAACGATGCATAATATGACAAGATCAGAGCAGACTAACGACATATCGAATGTTGTTACATGTAACGTTATGGAAAAGTAATAAAGCCTAAGGCACAGTGAACAATTGGTCATTCTTAATTCCTGCAATTTGATGAAGCAGAGCTGAATGATGCAATAGGAGCTCATTCTGGAACCCACAAAGTGTGTGGTCTGTATTACAGTTTACTTCAACAATACCATCCTCATTATTTGTTATATTTTTTATAAGTTTGTATTTTCACCGTTGGATCTGTAAAAGCCAACTGACATTGCAGAACGTGGACCATCGACAGCATTAAAGCGACCTTGTAAATATATTAATTGAGCTTGAAAAGGATGGTATTGAAACTAACATAGAGAATAAACCTGTAAGAGGTACTTGTGCTAATGGCTATTCTGGTGATAATTTAGGGCAACCAACTTCATAAGGTATGTCACATCTTTTCAACTCACTGTTGTAACTGCAGATTTTGTACACTGAATAAGTAAATGAATGCAAAAAGACAATCCCGTCATTTTAGATCCCAACTTAATCCGGTAATAAGGAAAATTATGCTATTGATTTAACTAAAAGTTCCAAAGAGTCAGCTGAATTAAAGATAATGTGGTTTTAATAGGCTTCAGCATTATCATGCTGGAGACTTTGTTGTTGTTGACGTCATGCTAATGATTTCTTCTCGCATGGTATATGTGCTTTTCGATCTCATTAGCTTGTTTTTGAACATATGATTAAAACGCTAAGAATCTCATTGAGTATAATCAATTATCGCATACAAAATGTTTTGATTATGGCAGGACTGAGAAACAACAAAGACAATCAAGACTATTACACACTCAAATAAAAATTAAATTCATCCTCATACAAATGACCGCACGTGAGATGATGCTTTTAGTTCTGATATTTTCCATTAATTTTGGAGATTTGATTCCCTCAGCACGACAAAGTTTGGAATTTTATGATGTCATTAGTTGAATTAGTAGATATAGTGCTACTCCCACGTTTCAATAATGAAATGTTAAGCATACTTCATGAACAGATTATGTACCACCATACGCACTATCAGCAATTATTCGGTGCGAAGTTGAAGCCAAAATTTCATATACTATTGCATTATGTTGATGTCATTAAAAAGGTTGGTCCTCCTAGGTATACATACATGAAGTTTTAGATTCGAGGCCATGCATCAAATGTTTAAGCAATATAGTCGCAACATCACATCAAGAAAAAACATATGTCGTACATTATGTATTAAGGCTAATTTGTTCTTTATGCAAAATATGATAAATATGGAGAGACCAAGCAAAACATTTCATATAAAATGCATTGCATATTAAAATAAATGAATTACCTTATTATAATACGATATCGTCCAGAGAAAACTTGATTTCTGATGCATTTTACATTTATAAAGTTGCAACATACAAAGGTACAGAGTATAAGATTGGAGATTTTGTTACTAAATCTGAACATAACATGCGCAGAATTGAATTATAAGGAAATCAAAGATTTGCTTGTATTTGAAAACGAACTATTATTGGTTTGTAAAAGAATGGTATGTTGGTGATTATTCATACCATTTTGCGTCAATTGAAGTGCATTGAATCCAAACACTTTTTGAAATTTGTAATGTGTCATTGTTTGATGGTCCACCAATACACGTATATAATGTAGATGTAAGGAAATTTATAAGGCTAAAGAAGTTTTTGTATAAATTTGCAAATAAAACCACGAAATAAATCAAAGCCTTTCGATTACTATTATGTATGATAATACAAGTGTTACAATTGATATCAAATGTTTTCTAATATCAAATTGAACAGCATATTAGAATTTAAATAGAATTTAAAATACCATGAATATAATAACAATCTATATTTTGGATATTTTTTTTAATCAAATTTCAGTTAGAAATTCAATTTAAATTGCTATGTCCAATAAGTTATTTTACTGTAAGTAATTACTAGAGAATTTTTGGTATGGTAGTGTTATGTAATGTAACAAATGCGTTTAAGTATACCATAAACCGAAGAGTAACAGTAAAAACTATTATTGCAAATTTAAATACCATCATAGTAGAATCACATGCCGCACAAAAGGCAGAATTACCATAAACAAACATGGTAAAAAGCATTGGAAGTAGAAATATTCCAACATAGTAGAAATTACTGTTCTTTTAGTTGTAATAAAACAATTGAATTGTCAGCTGAAAATCGTGGGTGTGTAGCGTTTAATTTAACCCTCTATAATAGTAATTTTCACTGCACCTTTTCTTTCTGTGTAACTGTCAAATCGTATGTATTTTTCCTTCATTGACATTTATATCCCCTATCCTCGCCAGCAAAAGATGTTCCGGACAGCGACAATGTTTATCTTGTAACTAAAATATCTTTTGCTAGTATTCATTATTTTTAAGCCAAAAATCCGAGGGGGATGAGGAGACATATATCATTTAATTCATAGATGTATCCACTACCAAGGGGCTTCAAAATGAGCTTTTTGGTATTGGGGTCAGCGGTTAGTAATTAAGAAAAAAAAAGTATCACCAAAGATGACCTAATGGAATGATCGCAGCTCAGCTGCAATTCTATCATTGTCACTCATACCCCTCGTTCCATTCTGACAGACGTCAGCGCTGTCAGATTCATCTCGCCATCTCGCTCTTTAGACATCCAGATTCCCTGCTTTTCTGCAGGGTTGCACTTAGAAGCACGGCCATCAGTGGCAGAAGAAAGAAGGCAAAAAAGAGTATAGAAGTGCGAGAGCGAGTGTCCATTATTCTTTTCGACAAATCTCCTTCAGTTTTTGTTTTCCATTATTTTGTCGCGAAATAATCAACTTGGATACGGTCCGGCATGAGTGGAACTGTGTAGATTCGGTGCGGAATACGGGCGATAACGATGTGAATTTGCGATACCGGCATTTTTCCGATTCGCTATCGGTGCAAAACTCAGTCAATAAGTCGGCGAGCGCAGCCCTACGCAAAAAGACGGTCGACGTACGGACTTACTACCGACGACGGACGGGCGACAACAGGGATCCTACACAATTGCAACAAGAGGGAGAGCAATGTGGAAGAACCAAGCCCACTTGTGCTTTCTGGTTGTTTGTATTTACACTTTGGGCCATTGCATTACCGAAATCGACGCTACCGGCACTAAAGGTAGGTTTGAAGTGTTCAAATTTTAATGAAGTGTTTCAGTTTTGAGTGGTTAGTCATGGTAAAATCTGTAGTGCGAATCGCTATCGGAATCCCATTTTTCATTCATTCTGTGCGACACTTCCTCTACACTCAATACACACTCCTCCCGCAACATCAACACTCAGTTTATCTCTTTCACTCTCAACTAATCACACAATTCGCTCACTCACTCAATCACAGCAAGCCAGAGGTATACATTCGCATCGCATCTATGCTTTCTTGTTTATGCACATAGGAGGCGAAGTCGTCGGCTGGCGACGACTCCATAGAGGGAGGGAGCCTCCTTCTGAAATAACATATTTTGTATGTGACTGCTTCTTCGACGATACGAGCGCGCTCTATTCCCAAGGAGGTGTCTCTTTAACCCTTTTAGCCCCCACATTGCCATTGACTGGACACATAAGGACTAGCGGAAAACTTAATGGCCCCATTCAGTCGTCGCCAACTTGCATATATTTGCATTTTAACCCATACTAGTCCAGCGTGGATGTGTCACAACATGCTTCTCTGCTAGAATAATTGACTCCCACTGCAATACACCCCCTTTCCAAGTGACGATAATAATTAACCGTTAATTTCAGCGTGGCAAGTGCATCCACTTGGAAGATGATTAGAGCATTGAAGACATTAAACATTCAATCATCATTTTGTTTCTATTTTCAGTTGAACCGTGGTACTTTTTAGCAGGCAAAAATGGCACTTTGTCCTGCAGGTTTTTGGGGGCGGAGAATCCAATGTGGCAGAAGGATGGAAAGAACTTCACCGATAGCAGGTGAGTCATATGACAGTTTTTTTTTGGTGAAACACACTCGAAATGAGAAAGGCATTGAATGTGCTGAGTTATATCTACGGAATATGAATCACAAGAATTGGAACGCACTCTAAAATCTAAAACTGATGAATTCAACATTGTGCATTGATATGTGGATGACGTTAATGTGCATGGAACTTGAATATGTATTTTTTTTTCTTTACGTGATCTTTGACACGAATTTTCAATTTATAAAATACACTGGATTCTGTTTTTACACGATTTACACTTTCTCAATTTTGCACCCATCCTAAATATACAATGCATATTAATTACCATGTGATTTTTCTTTGAATTATTTAGGATTTTTTGAAACATGTTGGTGGTAAATTGAAGTCACACGATCAAACATACGAGCGAAAAAAAAAATCGTGTAAAAACAGAATCCTTTGTACTTCTCGTAAAATAAAATTGATTTCTCCGTTTTTACAAAACTACCTTTGTAGCAATAAAATAGTTGGATAACGCAAAGGAATAGAATTAAAAACATGGTTCATCTTTGTCACCAAAATAGGAAAACTGATTTTTATTTCGAATTATTTCGATTAAAAAAAACATGTGCCTAATATGTAATTAAAAATGAAGGATATATACAAAAATTTATTAGGCTCATCCTCTTCGATCATTCTGGCAACTGAAACAAGCTGGGATGAAAGCTTTAGAAGTGAAGAAATTTTTGGAAGCAATGTATTCAGAGATGACAGGAATTTTCTCACGCCTCAGAAAAAGTCCGGTGGGGGGTTCTGATAGCAAGTTCGGCAAACTTTATTCTTCACAACAAATAAATTCAAAGAATTTCTGGGTAAATCCATATAGCTGGAGAAATGCACATATTTGAATTTCCCACCAAATCATGCATGTAAAAATAACTACGAATCTTTTTTTGAATGCGCTGACCAAATACTATCAGAGCATCCACCGGAGGTTAAAGTTCACATCTCTGGTGACTTTAACCAACGCCATGCTGACTTTATTCTAGACTCTGAAAATGAATGTATCCTACTGCCAGTCGTTAGGGATAATGAAACTTTGCAATTAATCTTTGACAAGTCTGCAAGTTTAGGACTGAATCAAATTAATCATATAAAAAACAACCAAAATTGCTATTTGGACTTTTTGTTGACAAATATTTATGAAGATTTTTGTGTAACAGAATCTCTAAATCCATTGTGGAAAAATTAAGCGTTCCACACTGCAATCGAATACTCGTTATTCATACATGACCAACAAAGAGACGACTGTGAGTATGAGGATGTCTTTGAGTACAATTAAGCGAATTATGAAAATATTCGAGATAGGTTAAGCAGTGTAAACTGGCAAATAGTCTTAAGAAATGAAGAAAATGTCGAAACAGCTGTTAGCACTTTTTACAGATTATTATCTGAAATAATTTCACAAGAAACTCCACTAAAGCGAAAACGACGTCATAACAATAATAAATACCCTATTTGGTATGACCGACAAATTAAGAGCTTAAGAAATCGCAAGCAAAAGGCACGCAAAATTTACAAAAATCATAACAGTAATGAAAATTTATTATTTTACTTAGACTTACGCGATCCGCTGAATTACGCTATCGGTGACGCTTTTGAAGGTTACAATTTAAGAACTGAGAGTGAAATAAAGTCCTGTTCAAAGAACTTCTTTAATGAGCATGAGCATGAGCATTATGACCGCACAATTCGTAGTTGCTACTCCGTGATTGACTGAACTTGCGAAATTGTACAGAGAACACAATGAATGGGCTTGGATTAGCTACCCATTCTCAATGTACACGTTCCTGGAGCTCAAATATTTAAAGTCAATAACGGCACCGGCCACGTCCTTACAGCCATATAGGAAGGGAAGGTTTGTTAGTCCGACTCGTTGCTACTTAGAGACTGAGTATACCTCTGCATCTCCACGATTGTCTTGGAATAGGAAATCGTCTTAGTTACAAAGGATAATTTATCTGGATTCACTTGGTAAGCGATGCGATCTATGGGATGGGAAATAACACTAATACGAGTTAAAAGCTAAAAACCATGCACGCCCGGTGGCATATGAAAGCTAAGGAGATTCGCGTTTTGGACGACCGCGCGGAAGCGCAGCACTCTGTACTCACTTGCTCGATGGTTACAGCAAACTATTGAAGAACTCGCTTTTTTCGACCGCGCGCGACATGCGCATGAGCCACTGAACACAAGATAGATATTTTATTTCTTTCCTGATGTTAGTCGTCGCGCTGCACTTACTTGTTCAATAGCTTACTTGTTCTTATTACCGGCCGCGCAATGCAGAACAAATATTTCGGCCGATCGCGTTATCGTTATGCAGTCCGAAACAAGAGAAATCACGCACTGCTCTGATTTTTATTACCGGCCGCGCAATGCAGAACAAATATTCGCGCGATCGTTCTGCAGTCCGAAACAAGAGAAATCATGCACTGAACTCTGTTCAAAGAACTTCTTTAATTCCGTAAAAGTTAAACTGAAATCTAGTAACTTTCCATCAATTACGCATTTTGACGGAAATATTGGGGATAGCTCTGAAAAGAACTGTTACCTTTTTGCAGATTTTTCCAAAAAATCTATTCGACATTTTCGGAAAATGATTATTTTGCACAGTGGCGTAGCCAGTAAATTGGTCTGGGGGTTTTCTGAAAAAAATTTTCGAAAGTTTCTTCTAAAATGTTGACTCTGGGGGGGGTTTTATGCCCAAAACCACCCCCGTGGCTACGCCACTGATTTTGCATTCTACTCAAACTTTTCAAATGATGTTGGGGTGAATCAGCTTCAAATCCAGGATATTGTGCCCTTCGAAGTTTAGACGCCTTTAAAGGTCCTGGACCTGAAAGAATCCCTCCTCTATTTATGAAAACCCTAGCAATGGAACTAATTGCTCCATTATTTTGGCTATTTAATATGTCACTAGAATCTGGAGAATTCCCAAATATATGGAAAAAAATCATTTTTGATACATATTTTCAAATCTGGCTAAAAATCAGACATACGTTATTATCGTGGTGTCTCTTGTATTCCAAAACTTTTTGAGGCCATTGTTAACGAAAAACTATTCCAACAAGTAAAACACCGAATTACAGACGTGCAGCATGACTTCTTTAAAAGGCGTTCAAGTTCAACCAATTTACTTGAATTTGTTGATTATACGCTCAATGCAATGGATAAAGGAAACCACGTTGAATCACTAATAGAAAATTTAACAACAATTGATCAAAACTCATTCAAGTCACTTCCGGTGTTCTCCAGGGCTCTCAATTGGGACCTCTATTATTCATAATATATGTAAACTACATTTTCTTCATTCTTGACTAACTTAAAGTCACTTGTCATAAGACGAGTTGGTATAAGTACGAGACACTGAAGACGGCCTTACTGTTGAGGTCGAAATACGTATCTGTCAAGGTACAATTAAGTGGGGGAATTAAACGGGATTGTACAAACTCGTCTTATGACAAGTGAAGACATTCCACTAAAAAGCTTAATATAATTTTCTTAACAAACTTAAAGTACTAATTTATGCAGATGACATGAAGCTCTTTTTGGAAATAGGGAACAGAGAGACCTTAACATATTCCAGAACAAAATAAGCACATTCTACGAATGGTGCAATAAAAGACTACATTGTACAGGGACTGTAAAAAAGTGTCAAGCCATTAGAACGAAGGCCACTAGGCCGAATGAAAAGTGAGAAGTGAGTTCATTCTTTCTTCCTCTTCATTCTTCTTTCTTTGTTCTTCCTTTTTCCTTATTCCCTCTTTCTTCTCCCATCTTCCATCTTTCTTTTTTCTTCCATCCTTTATTGTTCCTTCTTCCTTCTTTCTCACTTCGTTCTTCTTTCTTACTTCTTCCTTCCTTACATTTTCCATTTTCCTTATTTCTTCTTTCTTCCTTCATTATTTCTTCTTTCTTCCTTTTTTCATTCATCTTTCTTCCTCCTTCTTTCTTTCTTCCTTCTTTCTTCGTTTTCTCTACTTTCTTTCTTCCTTATTTTTCACTTCTCACTTCTCATTTTCGATTTCTCCCTTCTTGCTTCTCACTTCTCACTTTTCGCTTCTTACTCTCACGTCTCACCTGTCACTTTTCATTTCTCACTTTTCCCCTTTCTGACTTCTCACTACTCTCTTCTAATTGTTCTGTTATCACTTCTAACTTTTCATCTTTACTCCCTTCTCACTTTTTACGTATACCTACTTACCCGATTTTATCAAGTATGTTTTTCATGAAATAACTTTCTCCGCCTGTGGTTTATTATGAATCATTTCTGAGTACCTGTCAGCAATTTTGTGAGCCTTTTCGCCAAGAAATTATGGGTCCCGTTTACGTATTTTGCCTCTTCAAGCTATAAACTGATTCATATTTGTGTTGAGTGAGTGTCTCTTAGCGTGTTTTTCGCATAGAAAATAGTATTTTGGCCAAAACTTCTGATCCCACAGTCCAATCTGGCCAAACAATGGGACAGGATGAAAATTTGCATAAAAAATATAAAAAGCAATAAAACTGAGCATTTTCCATAGATGACTCCTTCTTTAAAAGAGTTTAAAGTTTATGGAAAATTTTATTGCTTTTTTGTTTTTTTTATGGAAATTTTCTTCTTTTTTTCATTGCTCTTTATTGATTTTTTTTTTTTGAAAGTTTTCAATTTTTTATGGAAAAAATATTCATTTTGTGGAAAATTTGGTAATTAAACAAAATTTGCTAATGTTGATTTATTAATGGAAATTTTGTATTTTTCCCGTGGAACATTTTGATTTCTTTATGGAAAATTGCAATTTTGCTTTTAAAAGTGCTAATTTATTTTTGTTTTGTGGAAAATTCTTGATTGTTTATTGAAATTTTGCTTTATTTGTGTAAATTTTAATTTTTTTTATTACTCATACCCTCATTTCTTTATTGGCAATTTTCAATTTTTTTATGGAAAATTTAAAATTCTTCATGGAAATTTTATTTTGTTGCCCTTGCAAAATACTGATACTAGTGATACTAATTTCAATTTTAGCGAACGGTTAAGCAGACTTGTTTGAAAACATCGTTTAAAAGTGCGTCCTTCAACACATTTTGAAATTCAGGCTTCTGATTGAATTATTAAGACGATTATATTGTCCATTTATTTCACCAGTTATTGTTTTCAGATTCATTAGTAAATTATTGATTGATTTGAAGAAAACAATCGCAACTTACACTATTTATACTACGCTAGGTACCTAATCTAATCTTATTTGCCTACTTTTATTTACCTATACAGTAAATTACTTTAAATTAAAGTGTAGCGTAGTATAAATAGTGTAAGTTGCGATTGTTTTCTTCAAGTCGAGTCAAGTACAAGACACTGAAGACGACCACACAGTTGTGGTCGAAATACGTATCTGCAAAGATAACGTAAATTAACTGGTGGAATTAAATGGACAGTACTTAATTCGTCTTAGACGGTTTAATGCATTCCACTAAACGAGCTTAATATATTTCTCTGAATTGAATTAAAGTTCCCCCAAACAAACGCGACGCAATATTCGCTCGGGTCTGGGGGAGCCTTTATTTACAAACTATTGAATGACATTGATAATTTACAGAAACAACTGAACAGAGGTTTTTCCTCCATGAGTTTTTCCACTACAAGAACAACACCACATTCTTGAGAGTTTACAGAAGCCATCAGAAATGCATGGTTTGTTTTTCTTTTCTCGTCGCAGAAAAGTGAAGGTATTTGATTATTGCTTGGAGGATCGTGTATTATTTGTATTGTTGTCGAAAGAAGCGCGATCTTCCTCAGTTTGTGGGATCCACCGAGGAAATGATCGACACTAGAATCTGTGTTGCTTTTTTTGGTTTTTGTTGGAACTCAGAGGAAAACTCGGTCTTCAAAAAATAAGAACCACCTACAAATATTCTTTCCATCTTCCTCACTGATTACAAGTAGTTGTCCACGCCGTTATTGGTAATTGCAATTTACTGAGTGAAAATATTTGACCGATTCCAGTCAGTCATTTAGTTGATTCAAAGAAGGATTAACAACCATAGATATGTGTAGTCTTCCCCAAGTTTTTCACGGAGTTTTCCTCCAGGAGTTTTATTTTTCGCAATTCCTCCTAGCGTTCTTCCCGGAGTTCCTTCCAGAATTTCTCACTGATTTTCCTTCGCAATTTCTTTAGAGATTTCTTCCTCCAGTTCTTCCAAAATACGTTTAGAAGACGTAATTTTTTGGGCTAAAAACCCTCTAATAATTTTAAAAAATACCACCAGAAGGTCCTCAGCAAATTCCTCCAGAAGTTCTCCCCAGTATCCATTCACCCGTTACCCTGGGATATGAATACTCTGAAGTAGTGCGTAACGGTGTTAATTCGGCCATATCGACAGTCTCTGTACAACACTGAAGCTGACAATATTACCTCCCTAACCCCGAATCCCAAGGTGTCAGACGACCCTTGCCGAGGAGATGAATGACCTGGGAGGTAAAATAATTAGCCAGGCAGTTACCGGAGCCTGTAATGCTCGGTAAACACTTTTTAGGTGATGCATCACAGAGTAAGATCTACCGCACTGTGCTCTAGTTCTTACTCTTCTTGTTAATACTTATGAGTGATTTTTTGGAAGAGTATGAAACAACTATAATTTGCTTTTAGATGACCCATCTTTTACATCTTTTGGATGGAGTTAATGGACTAAATTATAAAAAAACGTAACTCATTCTTAGGCTGGTTTCGAAGCCAACGACATGAATCTCCAAGCTCCAGAGACCTGATTAATAAGGAAAGGACCGAATACGAATTTGATAGATCTGCTAAACCCTGCGACTGATTAGAGCTCTGTGTGAAGGTGAGATTCCGAAATACCAAACGCAATGAAATCAGATCTCTCTACAAAAACGAATTCGAAATATGTTTGAACTTCAGTACTGATGCATGGTCAAAATCAGTATCATCCCACTTATTATTGATGCCGAAATACAAATACAAATACCCGGTCAGAAGCCATGAACTGAATAACAAAACATGATATGGAATTGATCGATATAAGGGATAAAATAACAGGCAACAATATCAAACATTTGCACCGAAATATCAAACCAATGCACAGTGGCTAAAATCGTGTTTTTAGCGCGTTTATTCAATAGTATCCTTATTATTTATTTATTCAGACTAAGGCCGAAGTGGCCTGTGTGGTATATAAGAGTCTTCTCCATTCGGCTCGGTCCATGGCTACACGTCGCCAACCACGCAGTCTACGGAGGGTCCGCAAGTCATCTTCCACCTGATCGATCCACCTTGCCCGCTGCGCACCTCGCCTTCTTGTGCCCGTCGGATCGTTGTCGAGAACCATTTTTACCGGGTTACTGTCCGACATTCTGGCTACGTGCCCGGCCCATCGCAGTCGTCCGATTTCGGCGGTGTGGACGATGGATGGTTCTCCCAACAGCTGATGCAATTCGTGGTTCATTCGCCTCCTCCACGTACCGTCCGCCATCTGTACCCCACCATAGATGGTACGCAGCACTTTCCTTTCGAAAACTCCAAGTGCGCGTTGGTCCTCCACGAGCATCGTCCAGGTCTCGTGTCCGTAGAGGACTACCTGTCTAATGAGCGTTTTGTAGATTGCCAGTTTGGTACGGCGGCGAACTCTATTCGATCGGAGCGTCTTGCGGAGTCCAAAGTACGTACGATTTCCAGCCACTATGCGTCTCCGAATTTCTCTGCTGGTGTCATTTTCGGCAGTCACCAGTGAGCCCAAGTACACAAATTCTTCTACCACCTCGATTTCGTCACCACCGATGCAAACTCGCGGTGGGTGGCTCACATTGTCTTCTCTTGAACCTCTGCCTATCATGTACTTCTGTCTTCGACGTGTTGATGACTAGTCCGATCCGCTTAGCTTCCCTCTTCAGTCTGATGTAGGCTTCTCCATCTTCTCAAAGTTGCGTGCCATAATATCTATGTCGTCGGCGAAACCAAATAGCTGGACGGACTTATTGAAAATTGTACCACTCGTGTTAATCCCTGCTCTTCGTATTACCCTTCCAAAGCGATGTTGAATAGCAAACACGAAAGACCATCACCTTGCCGTAACCCTCTGCGGGTTTCGAAGGGACTCGAGAATGCCCTGAAACTCGAACTACGCACATCACCCGATCCATCGTCGCTTTGATCAACCGTGTCAGTTTATCCGGAAAACCGTGTTCGTGCATTAGCTGCCATAGCTGGTCCCGATCGATTGTATCATATGCGGCTTTGAAGTCGATGAATAGATGATGTGGGCACGTTGTATTCGCGGCATTTCTGCAGTACTTGGCGAATGGCGAACACCTGGTCCGTGGTGGAGCGTTCGCCCATAAACCCGCCTGGTACTGCCCCACGAACTCCCTTGCAGTTGGTGCTAGTCGACGGCATAAAATTTGGGAGAGTACCTTGTAGGCGGCGTTCAGCAATGTGATTGCGCGGTAGTTGCTACAATCCAGCTTATCGCCCTTTTGTAGATGGGACACACGACACCTTCCATCCACTCCTGCGGCAAAACTTCCTCCTCCCAAATCTTGGTAATGACCCAGTGCAGCGCTTCAGCCAGTGCCTCACCACCGTGTTTAAATAGCTCTCCTGGTAGTTGGTCAACCCCAGGGACTTTGTTGTTCTTCAGCCGGCCAATCTCCTCCTGGATTTCCTGGAGATCCGGAGCCGGTAGAATTATGTCCTGCGCGCGTTCTCCCAGGTCCATCACCATACCGCCATCTTCGTCTGCCACATCGCCATTCAGGTGTTCTTCGTAGTGCTGCCGCCACCTTTGGATCACCTCACGCTCGTTCGTAAGAAGGTTCCCGTTTATGTCCTTACACATATCTGTGGCTGTGGCACGTGGCCCTTACGTGAACGGTTTAACTTCCCATAGAACTTTCGTGTGTTATTAGCGCGGTACAGTTGTTCCGTTTCTTCAGGGTCTCGATCTTCCTGTTGGCGCTTTTTCCTCCGGAAAATCGAGTTTTGTCTGTTCCGCGCCTGTTTATATCGTGCCCTCGTTCGCCCTCGTGCGGTGTTGCAGCAATCTCGCCCATGCTGCATTCTTCTCTTCCACTAACTGCTCACATTCGCCGTCATACCAGTCGTTTCTCTGATCCGGGGCACCGTGCCTAGTGCAGCGGTTGCGGTGCTACCAATGGCGGATCGAATATCTCTCCAGCCATCTTCAAGAGACGCTGCGCCTAGCTGCTCTTCCGTTGGAAGTGCCACTTCCAGCTGCTGCGCGTATTCTTGGGCTAGTCTACCGTCTTGTAGCCGCCCAATGTTAAGCTGGTGTCTGACTTCGAGGCGTGTTGTACACCGTCGAGAGTTTTGAGCGCAGGCATACTGCAACGAGGTAGTGGTCGGATTCAATATTCGCACTGCGGTAAGTGCGGACATTCGTGATGTCGGAGAAGAATTTACCGTCGATTAGAACGGGATCGATTTGGTTTTACGTCTCTTGGTTAGGTGATCTCCATGTGGGCGTGTGGAGATTTTTGCGGGGAAAGAAGGTGCTTCGACTACCATTCCGCGGGAGGCTGCGAAGTTTATGCATCGTTGGCCGTTGTCATTCGATACGGTGTAGACTATCCGGTCCGATGACCGGTCTATACATTTCCTCCTTCCTACCTGTGCGTTCATGTCGCTGATGACGATTTTAACGTCCCGCAGTGGGCATCCATCGTATGTCTGTTCCAGCTGTGCGTAGAACGCTTCTTTCTCGTCGTCGGGTCTCCCTTCGTGTGGGCAGTGCACGTTGATGATGCTATAGTTGAAGAAACGGCCTTTAATCCTCAGCTTGCACATCCTTGCGTTGATTGGCTGCCACCCAATCACGCGTTGGCGCATCTTACCCAGCACTATGAAGCCGGTTCCCAGCTCGTTGGTGGTGCCACAGCTTTGGTAGAAGGTAGCCGCTCGATGCCCGCTTTTCCACACTTTCTGTCCTGTCCAGCAAATCTCCTGCAGCGCCACGACGTCGAAGTTGCGGGGATGTAATTCATCGTAGATCATCCTGTCGCAACCTGCGAAACCTAGCGACTTGCAATTCCATGTTCCAAGCTTCCAATCGTGATCCTGTCTTCGTCGCCTAGGTCTTTGCCGATTATATCGAGTCGCCTTATCTCTTATATTGTTCGTAATGATTGGTTTTCTAGGCGGCTTATTGGGCCTGCGCAAACCTCCTGTCTCGTCGGAGGGCCGTCGTGTCAGGGCTGTTTAGCGTCCCACCTAACACCAGGACTTGGGCTTGTGCGCTTTGAGCGGCACACGGTCGCTTTGGTGGGACCTACTTGCGGATACATGCAACAGGGCCCACTGTCAAACCCCACCACATCCTAGGCAAGCCCCACAACTCGCAGATGGCCTGGGAGGGATCGTCAAGCCCTTGGACATAGTCCCTGCTGCCCGCGATAGTATCCTTATTATGTGATTTAACGTAATGGCGTCTTCGAGACATTTTATCAGTAAGTCGACGCGCTTTTTTGGAGGTATTCTTCCTTATGATCAATCCCCCTAAAAAAGAGATGAAAAATTTATTTTTGCACTTCACAACATATAAAGATTGATTCTTCATTAAAGTTGTAGCAAAAGTTCTCCTGCAAAACTTTGTCGAAGACACCAAGTTCGTAATTTCATTACTTTTGGAGATTTATTGATTTTTATGCCAACAAGTTTTGAGCATGTTCGATGTATGAGCATACAAGCACATGGAGA
The DNA here is from genome assembly GCF_024139115.2 of Armigeres subalbatus. Taxonomy (NCBI): domain Eukaryota; kingdom Metazoa; phylum Arthropoda; class Insecta; order Diptera; family Culicidae; genus Armigeres; species Armigeres subalbatus. The sequence goes on along the minus strand of NC_085141.1, from coordinate 2,382,088 downwards.
CGCATGGTGCATTAGTTCATCAACTCCTTGAAGGGTGATTGATTTCTTACTCGTATAGTAGGAAATGGTTGTTGATGAAACATTCCTTACATCTGCTTAGAACTCTACAGTTCAGGTATTTAATAAAAGTCAATTACTTGTACTTTATGATGCATATGAGATTGTCTGCCACAATTTGACCCTTGTTAAGTTGCAGTTATATCAAATATGACTAAAAAACCCAACTGTTATAACTTTTTTTAAAGATAAAAAGACCTAAATAGCCACCAAACGGCGTATTTTAATATTATCTAAAACTTTCTGAAAACCAAACTGAATACCTCCAAAAAATCGCATAAACTTACTGATCGAAGACACCATTACGCTAAATTGCATTATAAAGATACTATTAATTAAACGCGCTCATAACACGATTTTAGCCACTGTGCAATGGAACATGATATTGATATTAATATTGATCAAATGGCCTTAAATAATTTTTGACTATTTTGGATGGTCCTATTTTCTCGATGGCTGGGTTTGCGGAAATTGCTTTCAATAGATAACGAAAAACGATAAAAGAGAGGCAAAAACTGTTCCGAATCATAACAAGCCATGATAACAAATTTATCAAACTTCTATACAAGTGCGAAAAAACAGAATCGGATAGGACGCCCCCACAGAAAAATGGTGATTCTCGCTTTGTTTTTGCTCGTTGAAATGCATCATCAGAGCCATTGCTCCCCAACATTTGGAGCTTTCTGAAAAGAAATTTATCATGGGGTACAGCCTCCTGAATCAGTTCTCTATCATGACAGCTTGCGAAAAAAGTCTCTCGCGGCATGCTACATATCGTATATGTATGTCGAGACAAAAGCAAAGTGAACATCCCTAGTAAATTTATTTATTCCCTACTCTCTTTTCTTTATTTTTCAATTTGTTCAGAGAATTCCTCATATGAAATTATATTGCCAGTACTCATATGGACTTGCAAGAGACTGGTTCGCGTTAAGATCGTATTAAAAGTATTCGGTAACGATATTCCAATTATTTCAGTCGTCTTGAGATCCGAAAATAGTTATTCCCTGTGGTCAGCTGTGGTCTGCGGTAGAAATTCCTCGTCCGGGAAATCACGCGACGCACATGACCCGTATGTAACTGAAGAGGTTCAGCGTGTGTTTAACATTTATCATCGTAGCTTGCAGGCTAGTGATAAAGTCGTTCATAGCCGTAGTGATGATACCACCTACTAAATTAGTGATATAGTGTCATTTATCTATAATATCCGTGTGGGGTTGAGTTGAGTCGATTGAGCAACGAAAAACGTGGTTCTGTGGACAAAACCAATAACTCTGTACAACAGAAGAATCAATTGTTCGTCTTCGTTAATCGTTCTCAATATTGTGCGAAACTAATACCACTGAAAAAAATAAGAGAGGATTTCAGACCAGTAACGTCTATGGCCAGATCTGCCTATTGCTAAAGAATGAATCCCTACAACAATCCTCCTCCTCCTCCCCTTTATGGGCACCCATAGTATGCGAACCCAAATGATAACACTCGCACGACTGGTAGATCAGCTCAATTTTTCAAATATGACGTTGGCGAACGTTACTACCCAGTTAGAAGAAGTGCGAGGTGAAATGAACATGTTGCGAGCAGAAAACTACAGATTACATAGTGCAAATGGCGAGCTTCGAGCTCGTCCACACGTATCCAGCACACCACAGCAAAATGCTCCTATGCGAGGAGATGGATTACGTGACTATCGAAATGTTGAAAATGAACACTCTCTCGAGAGTAATAGTGAACGCGGTGCGATTACGCAGATTAGACACCGTAATATCCCACATGGTGATTGACAACGTGGCAACCGGTGTGGCGATGAAGATGATATTTTCGATGACAATAGCGAACATGGATCAGTGAATAGTTGTGTTCATCGTGGTGATACAGCAAACGCCCGTTTTGAATCGAATACAATCGCCACCGTCAATTTGATAGTTTCGGAAGTTGAAGCAGCGTTCAACGAGTTCTCCGGTACTGACTTTATCCAGTACTGAAGTGGATTAAAGATTTCGAGGAAATGGCCGAGTCGATTGGGTTATCGGAATTAAGGAAGTACGTTGTGGCAAAAAGAAAACTAGTAGGACTAGCGAAATCTTCATTAAACACAGTGCGTCATGTTACAAATTGGAACGCATTGAAGGACTACCTTGTGGCAGAGTTTCACTGTCGAGAAAATAGTGCAGTAATCCACGATCAACTACGGAAAAGGAGAAGAAGTTCCCATGAAACAGTGCGAAAGCTGACCTGGAAGCGGAGGCGATTCTATCATACACAGTGAACGGCATAGTGGATAATAGTGCGGACAAAACAGTGATGTATGGGGCAGAAACGATCCCCGATTTCAAGGAGAAGCTACGCATTTATCAAAACATAAAAAATAGTAAAGATATTTCCACATCTATGCAAACATCGAATATCACGATAGTGCATATCGACCAAAAAGTGGTACTGCAGAAGTTAGACGTCCAGTCTGTTATAAGTGCCAGGAGCCTGGACATATTATGCGAGAATGTCCGAAGGATAACCGATCAGTAAAATTGTGCAATCAAAGATCTGTGGTTGATAGTGGGACATTCCTGTCGGTTATTGTCGGTGCAGATGTTAAACAAGTGTTCTTCGACTGCGGGGCTTCCGTTTCCCTTATTCGTGAAGACGTGCATAACAGGCTGAACCTACCGTTGAACGAAGAAGAAAAGCAGGAGTTGTACACACTCAGTGGCCCTGTGTGGACCTTGGGAACGGCAGTGCTACATATACGGATCGCTGATACAGTAATGCCGCTGAAATTCAGTGTCATGTCAATGGAACACCTTAACATGGAAATGTTAGGTCGCAATTTGTTGTTATACGGTGATGTGAAGGTATCGGTAACAGGATCGAAATTCTTTCCAAAAGATGACAATTTTGTGCATTGCATTGATACTGCAGACCAAAGTGAAGATGATCCCTTGGCGCATATAATTGATCCAACAATAAAAGAACAAACACTGAACCTTATAAGCAACTACAATCCCCGTGTGTCACGATCATCGGACGTCGAATTGAAGATCGTATTGAAAGATGAGACGCCAATTCAACAGCTTCCCCGTCGACTGGCTCCATTAGAGAAGAATATCGCTCAGAAGCAGGTGGATCAATGGCTGAAAGATGGAATCATTCAACCGAGTACATCGCCCGAGCAACACACATGTTGTAAATCAGTCTATCATATAAGACTAAATTTGGTCATATATGAGTTATATCAACCAAATCAACGTGAATTGTGCTGCTAGGGCGGAGTACATCGGTAGCCGACAGCAGTCGTAAATACACGTCGTTTGTAACCCCATTTGGCCAGTACGAGTTTCTTGTCACGCCATTTGGTCTTAGCACATCCCCGACCGTTTTTCAGCGATACATAAACCACATATTTCGGGATTTGATAAAAAAAGAAGGTCGTAGTCGTCTACATTGACGACCTTCTCATTCCGGCGAAAGATGAGCAAGAGGCGTTAGAAAAGTTGACCATAATATTGGCGGTTGCAGAGGAGCACGGGTTGAGAATAAAATGGTCGAAGTGTCAGTTCCTGATGCGGAAAATAGAATACCTTGGTTACGAAGTTGAGGATGGATCAATAAAACCAACATCTAAAGCCTAAAACGTTCAAGGAGATTCAGCGATTCTTGGAGTTGACTGGATACTTCAGGAAGTTTATACCCAATTATTCAACCATCGCAAAACCGTTTACAGATTTGCTGAGAAACGACGCTGTATTCTTGTTTGGTCCTGCGCAGAAAAGATCCGTGGAGCAATTAAAGGATGCCCTTTCTAGAAGACCAACTTTGGCGTTGTATCATCAGCAGTGACGGAGCTGCACACGGATGCCAGCAGGGTTTTGTTGCAGCAAGATGCGGTAGATTTCCATCCAGTTCAATACTACAGCAGAAAAACTTCAGCGGCGGAAGCTAACTACCCAAGCTACGAACTCGAAGTTTTAGCAATCGTGTCAGCATTGAAAAAGTTTAGGGTGTACCTGCTCGGAGTATCATTCAAGATCGTGATCGATTGGTCCGCGTTCAAAATGACGATGGAAAAGAAGGACATTGCTCCGAGAATCGCAGGATGGGCTCTTCTATTGGAAGAATATGACTACACAATAGAGCATCGCCCAGGATTCGCATGAAGCACGTTGATGCTTTTGCCGCTATCCAGCGGTGCATATTCTGCAAAACAACGTGATCGAGCAAGTGAAAGCAAACCAATGTAACGACCAAAGACTGCGAGCTATAATGAAAGCTCTGGAGTAAGGGAATTTCGACGATTTCGATGTGGACCATGCGGTACTCTACAAGTATCACGCCGGTGGTAAACTTCTGGTGGTACCGTGTATGATGCAGTATTCGGTAATTCGGCAAGCACACGAGCAAGGACATTTCAAGGCAAATAAGATGAAAGAACTCACCCAGCGTGAGTATTGGATCGAGATCTACAAGCAAAACTAGAACGTTTCATAGAGAACTGCATCCCATGCATTCTGGCAGCTAGGAAGGCTGGAAAAGGAAGGACTGCTGCATCCAATCCCCAAGGATGATCTTCCACTGTCGACATACCACGTTGATCTCCTCGGTCCCCTAACAGCATCTAAGAAGAACTATCGTTACATATTCACTGTCGTAGACGCTTTCACCAAATTCGTCTGGATCTACCTGGTGAAATCAATGACTGCTGAAGAAGTTCTCAAAAAATTGGAAACTCAAAAAACTTGCTTCGGTAATCCGATGCGAATAATTTCCGATTAAGGGGCAGCATTTACATCCACTATGTTTCAGGAATACTGTGAACGTGAAGGGATTCAACACCTTTTAACGACAACTGGAGTCCCTCGAGGTAATGGGAAAGTTGAGAGGATTCATGGTATTATCGTCCCTGCATTGGCAAAATTGTCAATAGATAATCCAGATAACTGGTATCGTCACGTAGCTTGCTTACAACGTTATCTAAACAATTCCTACCAACATTCGATCGACCGGAGCCCATTTCATTTGCTGTTCGGGGTCAATATGAGAAGTCCTGAAGATACACGTTTGGCGGAAATAATTTTGCAAGAAAATGTGCGGTTGTTCGACGACGGAAGGGAAACGGAGCGTGTTGAAGCGCGGCTTAAAATAGCAAAAGAACAAATCAATTCGAAGCGACAGTTTGATCGAAAGCGTAAGGAAGCGAAAGTTTACGAAGTTGATGATTTGGTGGCCATCAGCAGAACTCAATTCGGGTGCAACTTGAAGATTGCCAAGAAATTCCTTGGCCCTTATCGTGTTACGAAGCAGAAACGAAACGACCGCTACGATGTCGAAAAAGTTGGTCTACACGAGGGTCCGAGCCGAACCTCAATATACGCGGAGTATATGAAGCGGTTCGTTCCTAGCGATGACGACGAGATCTAGGATGCAATGTTGGTACCAAGTGCGGGCGTTGAAGCAATCGAAGGCCTTAGTGAAGCTAAAGCATCATCCGAGCCGGATGATCGTCAGGTTGGCTGAATGTCGAGAGAAAAGCAAAGTAAACATCCCTAGTAAATCTATTCTCTACTCTCTTTTCTTTACTTTTCAATTTGTTCAGAGAATTCCTCATATGAAATTATATTGCCAGTACTCATATGGACTTGCAAGAGACTGGTTTGCATTTAGATCGCATTAAAAGTATTCGGTAACGATATTCCAATTCTTTCAGTCGTCTTGAGATCCGAAAATAGTTATTCTATGGTCAGCTGTGGTCTGCGGTAGAAATTCCTTAAAAACTAAAGGCTCCCCCAGACCTAAGCGATTTGATCGCCGCGACGGCGACAACTAGCCGCCGCGATTCTATCGTTGTGTCGCTGCAGGCAATGTTCTATTTACGCTTCCATACCAATGGCGACAGAATCGCTGTCGCTAAGAGAAAGAATCGCGTCGTCGCGTGTGTTTGGGGGAACCTTAACATGTAACATTGTATACAGAGATGATAAGTGAGAGACTTGTTCATGCTCTTTGGGATTCAATCCCTGCTCGATGGTCCCTTCAATATCATATGGAAGAGTTCACTGTAACGAGACGAGCCAGCCTTGGGCTGAAAGTCTCGCTAATAAAGACAAAAAAAAATCACTGTAGCTAAAACAATTTTTCACCAAACCATACTCTCAAATTTAACTCTCAAATTACGAAACAATTAAATATAGTCACATTATAAATCCTATAAAAGTATGATTTCTGCATTAAAATGTAGATGACGTTTGAAAATAGTAGTGACCCATCTCACCCTGTGACCTATTATGCTCCAATTTACCAAGAAATTTTAGTTACTATGACATACGTTCTTTCTCCAGTAGCCTTGCGAGTAAAGGCGTAGGATTGCCAATACGGAGATGGCGAGTTCGATTCTCGGTCCAGTTTTGGATGGTTTCGGGTAGGAAACATTCTCAACTCCCTGGACACAGTGTATCCATTGTACTTGCCACACAAGACACGTACTCATGCAATGGCGGGCATAGAAAAGATTTCAATTAATGACTGAGGAAATGCTGATGGAATACTAAATTGAAAAGCACGTCAAGTTCCAGTTGGAATGTAGAGCCATTAAAAAAGAAGAAGAAGAAGACATACGTTCTTTCTTCGATCCAAACTTTAGTGAGATCAGTAGATTGGTTCAATTGATAGAGTCAATATTAATTGTTTGCTACGCATTATCCATGCAGTTGATTAGTACTTAGCTATCCACCCGATTTTGGACTCAGGAAAGCAGAATTGAACAATTTGGAAAATCACAAAACTGTTGAAACCCTATTGAACTGTAATTTAATGGAACCGGGATAAGAATAAAAATAATACCAATTACTTTACTTTTAACTTTTTCTTGATTTATGACTTGTGAGGGAAGTCAGATTTTTACTTTTATTGGAAAAGATATTTAATTTTGATACACATAAGTAGTTGAGTTTGCCATGTTTAATGTATTTTTATGAGAAACTGCGAAAAAAAAAATTCGGCTGCCGGTGGGACTTGAGCCCACACTATTCCATTAAGTCTCTGAAGCACATGTTTGTGATTCAAACGCAACCGACTGTTGTTCAATTCTGATAAACTAGTTGGGTAAAGAGAAAAGGTGTCAAATGTTGCCAAAGCAGATTCGATAGATACGGGGAATTGATAGATATCCCATCGTTATTAACTGGTTATGGAACAACTTCTCGCAAGGGCAGCTGTTGTATAGTTGGAAATACGTCCGTGAACTTAATGTAGTAGTGTGGGTTCAAGGCCCACCGGCTGCTGAATCTTTTTTCGCAACACCTTAAAAATGGCAAACTTAACTTTGTTTATCCAAATTTACTTTTAACTGTTTTCGCTTCCAATTCAAAGAATGCGTTCAATAATCATAATAATAATAATTCTCTATATTCCTACAGCGCCAAAATCTCCATCATAATTGTCGACACGGAGGCAGATGTGGAGAAAATATCCGGTGTCTCTGAGTCCAAGCTCCAACAGGAAGAAACCACCGAAGCGCCAGATGTGGCCACATACACGGCCATTTCCACCTTAACCGTGCATAACTTTACGGGGTCCGACGCCGGAAACTACACATGCCGCGGCGCAGACGGCAGCGTACTCGCCAAATACTCGGCGCGGGAAGTGATTCTACCAAAGATAACTGCCTCCAGCCCGGAGCGAACCAAGATTCAACAGCAGAAAAACGCCCAACTGTACTGCGTGATTCAGATGTATCCACTGGAGTACTTTAACAACTCGATTCAATGGTTCAAGGAAGACGATACCACCGAAAATAACTTCCTCAAGAACGCAGCAGTGCGCGTACTGAATAGAACTCACGTAAACGTGACACTAACTGTTAAGGATGTCAGCAAAGCGCACAATGGAACGTACTCGTGCAATGTTGGTCCGTCTGCCATGCTGGATGAAAATTCAGCCACCGATAAGAAGTCGATGGCATTGCTCGTACTTGACAAGCCGCAAGTATCAATTGATTACGTTAAAGCAGTAGGTGCCAATAAAATTTACCTGAACTGGACTGTGAACGATGGAAACGATCCCATCAAAATTTACATGGCGCAGTTCATGAAGAAAGGAGATTCGACTTTTACGTATTATGAAAGCCGTATAGATGGGTCGAACACTTCTTATGTGATGCAAAAATTTGCAGCCTCTACGGACTATGAGATTAAGTTGACTGCTCAAAACGGTCAGGGTAGTGGTCCGCCGTCTCCATCTGTGAAAGTTCGTACCCTAGACAGTGATCCAAGCTTCACACCCGCTGTTGAAGTTAAAGGAAACACTCACTCGACTATCACCATTGGCTGGGCGCCTCCTCCAGCCGACCTCCTGGAATATATTCAGTACTACGACTTGACGGTGTCGGTTGCTGGTGAGAATTCATCCAAATGGGAAACTTATTATCCACAGAATAGTCGGAACCTTCCGTACATGTTCGACAACTTAGACACCGCTACGGAATATAGTTTCCGCGTTCGGGCTTGCAGCGAGTTAGCCAAAGCTTGCGGAAACTGGTCCGAAGAAGTGAATGGAACTACCAGCGATGGTCTCGCATCAGAACCGATCAACATGAACATTTCTTGCTTACATTATAACATCTCGCGACGGTCTACAGTTCGGATCCATTGGGATGCACCCAGAAAACCTAATGGAAAGGTAATATCATATCAAGTCATTTTGGATGGCTTGTCGCAGTACCGCAGTGAACACGGTATGTTGAAAAACGAAACATACGGACCGAAAATCAAAAACGTGCAAGCTCAGTACACGAAAACAGACTACGACGGAATACTGCCCAACACCAATTATACCGTAAGGGTGGCAGCCGTCACTCGTACGAAACGGCCGGGAGATGTTGCAAGCGCGACGTGCACGATGCCTGCGACCACTCCGGAAAACATCGGTCGAATGATGTGGGGAAAGCTTCGCACCGAAGACAATCAGTGGATCTTCAAGCTATTCCTGCCTCGTGTTTCCGAACGAAACGGGCCAATTTGTTGCTACAAGGTCTACCTCACGCGGCTGGGCCAGCGGAACAATTCGCTTCCCGTACCGGAAAGCATACCGGTGACGAGTTATGCCGACGTCCACTCCATCAACAACACCCGCGGTGGAACCTATCTGGCGGAAGTGTTCAACACGCTGAACTACAGCTCCGAGGTGTTCCTGGGCGATGGCAAGAACAACGAATACCATAACACGGACCTGTGCCCGCAGTGCTTGCACAAACGCACACCACCGGTGGAGAAAACTAGTGGTGAGTATTTGTGTTGGAAACAATGCATTATGGCTTTGTTCGGGGGAAATTTCCACGTGGTTCGGACTTGATGGCCGAAAGAACAAAACACAGACGCATCTGCTCGGTACAAGATTTATTTTTCTACTGACTTTGTCAAGGTTTATTATTATACAGGTATAACAAATTCTAACATAGTGTACACTGAAAATAAGTGGACTGTATTTTTCTTGTTGCGTAATCATACACACCCCGTTGGGTCGATAGATTCAACATCCGGAAACGGGCAGATCTTGGTCACTGACCTTTTGTATTCGCCGTCTTGATGGTGACCACTCGCACCACCTTGTCCTCGCCTGGATGTGTTGCCGTGATACAGCAGACGGTGTGATTCAGATGTACCATTGCTAGACTCGATACCTAGACCAACCTTACCTGCGGCTTTTGATCCGTCGGTGTACCGGATTGTGAATAACGAGTACTTCCCGCTGAACCGTTGCTTGAAGAGGTCTTGCGTAATTTGTTTGTTGGGTCTTTTGGTTGGAGAGATCGATTTTCGGCTTGGCTGTGTCCCGGTTTCTAGCTCCGAGACGATGCAAGCCAGAGATTTACGGTAATTGGCACGTTTCTGGATGATCTGGTTTTTTTCGAGGAAATTTACTGCTTTGGTGCATAGTGCTGATGTGGCCATAAAACGGAAAGGCATCACGCCAGCTTCAACATATTTTGTGTCCGCTGGAGTTGACGGTAGAAGTCCAGAAACTAGCCTTATTGACCGGTTGTATACCAAAACAAGGGACTTGATAAGTTCTGTGAGGTCCCAGGATGTCAGTTCTATGCCGTAGGTGAGACGACTGTTTATGACCGCGTCGGCGACGCGAAATCGGGTGGGACGGTCGCTCCTGGTGCGTTTCTTCGAGATTAGGTTGATCATGTTGATCCGGGCTTTGCAGGCATTGCGGGTGTTTTCAAAGTGCTTTTTAAAGGTGAGCTGGCAGTCGACCGTGACTCCGAGTAGCTTCACACAATTACGCGTCGGGGCAGTGCTTCCATCAAGGATGATGGGTTAATTCGGGAGCCGATGATTGGTGTCGCAAATATGGACCCTTTCACATTTTCTATCAGTCATTTGGTAGCCGGCTGTGTGGGTCCATTTCACCACTCTGCTGACGGTTGCCAGGACCTTCCTCCTTACGAGTTTCGGGTGCTTACCTGTGGCGATCAGCAAGATATCGTCGGCGTAAACGAACATGTAAACTCCTTCGGGCAGGTCGGCGACCATGGCCACCAGGAACAGGGTTACGGCGATGACGGCGTCTTGGGGGACCCCGGTCTCCTCTTTCTTGAGTCCTGAGGTGTGCGATCCGAGTTGGACTCGGAAGGATCGGTCGAGTAAGAAGTTCTTGATAAACTGGAGCAGATTTCCGGAGATCCCCCAACGCGCCAGCTTCCCTAGGATGCCCGGTGTCCAGGTCCTGTTGTAGGCCCTCGAAATATCGAGTGAAACGATCTCCGTGTGGTGACCCGCGTTCTTTGCATCCTGGAGGATTTGGCTTAGCGATGCCAGGTATGTACTGGTTCCTCTTCCGGGGCGGAACGCGTGTTGCCGGTTGTCGAGACGTCCTGTGTTCTCCAGATACTCCGTTAGTCTTCGATTTACGAGGCGTTCCAGTACCTTAGCACTCACGTTCGTTAGCGCGATCGGGCGGTATCCGCTGGCTTGATTCGACGGTCCTTGGCTTTTCGGGATTGGCACCACAATGCTGGACCTCCACTCTGTGGGAAGCGTGCCACTTTGCCACTCCTTGTTAAGGGACTCAAGGAGGGCGATTTTTCCTCTAGGAGGGAGGTTTTTCAGCATCGGATAGCCTAGGTTGTCTGGTCCGGCAGATTTCCCCTTCCCCTTCCTCAGCGCAAAGTCAAGCTCCTCCAGAGAAAAAGGCCGGTTGAAGTTTGCTCCATTATCTGCCGGGACTTGGAAAGTGAGGATTTCGGCTGATGGGTTGGGGTGTTTCTTTCGGAAACCTTCGGGGTATATAAAAATGGACGGGCAAAGTGTCCGCCACGATAGCCTGGTCGTGTTGCACCGTACTATTAATGGACAGGGCGATACCTCTGGCTCGTCTCTTACCTGAGAAGCAGTTGATTCTCCTCCATAGCTCGGTCGTTGACTGTTCGCTGGAGATACCGTCGAGAAACTCCGTCCACGATTTCTCCTTAGCCTCCCGAATGGTTTGCCTACAGTCGTTCCTTGCGGCTTGATATTCGTTGCGGATAATGGCGAGATCAGTACTGTCGGCTGCTAGTCGTTTTTTGGCCCTCTTAAGTGCACGAAGGGTTTTTCTTCTGTTTTTAACCGCCTTTCTTGCCTCTTCGCTCCACCAGTGGACTGACTTTCTTCCCGTGTTCGCGCTGGTTTTCGGGATCGTTTTGTTGGCGGCCCGAAGAATGGCCTCTGACAACTCGATGGCGGTTGGTGTTGGTGCTTCTTCCAGTTCTTGTTCTATTTCTTGTTGGTAGCGGCTCCAGTCGGCCTGGTCGAAGGTCTACTAACCCTCGGTGGAAGGTGGGAGTGCCGTCGTTTAGCACCATTAATCCTGCCTCGGCTGCTGCGTTGAAGACTGCGTTGCCTCGTGTGTTGTTGGAACGGCTACCCCAGGAGTGGTGGTAGCCGTTCACGTCACCAAGTACAATCACCGGTGATGGCAGTTTCTCGAAGATGTTCACTAGCTTACCTTGCAGGTCTTTGATTCTTCCGCTGGGAATATAAATGGAAACGATCGTCATCGGGAAGCGTCTAAGATAATTTCGGCGGCAGGAACTTCGCTTAGGATTCCGATGGCGGCAGATTGGTAGACGTTCTGTTTTATTTCAGCGTACCACTTGTACCGTCCTCCAAGTGTTCGGTCCATGGCAGTCGGTGAATCTCCTGGAGGGCTATGGCTGCGGGTTCAGAGCCTGACACCAGCAGCACCAGGTCGCACAAATTATTAAAGTAGCCGTTGACGTTCCACTGGAGCGCCAATGTGGTGGAACGGGTACTGGGTCTTTGTGGTTGTGAGGTTGATGATACACTGCTGCAAGCTGAGGGTCTGGAACCCACAACCGGCAGAGATGGGGGAGGCGACGGGGCAAAATTGGTAGTCAGCGTTGGTGTGCTCCCCTCCAGAGCTCTTCCGGAGGCAAGTCGGTCAGTTGCAGGTGTCGTTGGCTTGGTTTGGTGGCCTGAAGGTCCAGGTAGGATTAAGGCGTTGGTGCGGTACCTTCTTTGGTGGAGTAGGTCGTATAATGCCGCCGATGTTGCTTCCGGTCCCAGTGGTGGGAAGTTGACTTGGGCAGGAATGATATCCGAGTGCCGGAGGTTGTCCGCCAGTTCCGGTAGGTGGGGCTGTAGCGTCCGCACTGGCGGGGCCCCGGCTACTCGGATACCCGTCTGCGGCTTGACGTCCACCTTCTTGAACATGGGACCGGGGAGTGGAGGGTTGGTGGGTGGTTGGTGTGTTTAAGTTCATGATTTGAGTAACTGGTACTCTTATGTAAGGCTCAGTTTGCATATTTCTATTGTTTGGATTAGGAAGGGTAGTGATTGAAGGGAATTATAGGCAGGGTCTTGTAGGTAGTAGGTAGTAGGACAGTAAAAATCAGAGGGCGAAACTGAGCCTGTAAATCATTTACTTGAGTCCTTTCGGTATAGCACCACGTTTCGCTAAAGATGTCGTATACACTGTTCTCATTGTTGATCTTCTTTTCTTGTTCTACAGCCTTGCTTGTCTTCTTCCCTTGCTCTTCGACCTTGTTCATCTTCTTCCCTTGCTCTTCAACCTTGTTCATCTTCTTCCTTTGCTCTTCAACCTTGTTCATCTTCTTCCCTTGCTCTTCTTCCTTTTTCTTCTTCATTTCCTTGTTCGTTGGTTCCTGGTTGGCTCGCAGATTTTCTACGCTTGTAATTCCTTCACCGTGGTAAGCTCGGAGACTTTAGTGATTAGGTCTTCGATCGTACCGTTCGGTCTTCGTAACGTACCGTTGAACAGATTCGAGGCGGTTGCCTACTACGGATTGTCGCATTTGGCCGGTTTGCTGTCGCTCTTCTTGCAGCTTAGCGATGATTTTTTGCAGCTTGTCAATCTCTTCATCCTTGCTAGCGCTGCCCAAGTAGCACATTTCTATCGAATCTGGTTACAGCAACTTGATTGTGACCAAATTAGGTCGAACATCATTAACGGAAACCGACCTGGAACATGTGTGCTACTACTCGCAAAAGTTCCCGCTTGTCCTGATCCGGATCGGGCTTCAAAAGCCTTCCGGGCTTGTATATAGGGGATTCCCTGGTCGACCCTTATCCTCTGTATTTCTGCCTTTTTAAGGTATTCTGCCCGAAATTCCAACATTTGTAGCATCTCATGGGATTCGGGTAGTAATTCCTGGTGGGACATCTTGACCACCCGAAATTAACGTACTCCGGGATGACCGTTCCAGACAGCGTCAATACCATGGTCGGAGTATTGACCGTGTTGCCTTCAGGGAGCCTTTTTTTGATACGGTAAATGTCACGCACTCCTTGATCCTGCAGCTGGTTGAGGAGGTAATCGTCAGCTAGGGAGACGGCGTTGACATTGGACACCAGGCATTTGACGGAGTTGAGCGATGGGTGTTCGACAACGGATACGGCCGTGCCGTCATTAAGCTTGTCCATAGTTAGCAAGCGATTGAAATGGGCTGGGTTTCTTATCTTTAGGATGTAGGAGACTCCGCGGTTTTCTCTACTGGCGCTCTCAATAGCTCCCCCAAGGAAAGCTTCAACTGAGCGGCGCAGTAGGAACGGGTTAGTTGGGAGAGGTCCATCTATGCCCTGCATTCGCATGATTTGCAGATGTCCGGATCCATAAACCGTGGTAGTCTGCGTCCAGTGTACTGACCGTCGATACGGTTCAATGGTTTGCCATTATCGGAGCCCCCTAGGCGGTAGGAGTGGCCCGTGGCCAACTCCATTTTTCCCGCACACGCGCCGCCAATTGGCACGGGTGATACTTTCGTGTTTAGTCCCGAAATTCACCGGAAAACGTTTCTCACTTCTATCGTTGAAGTTACTACGTTACCGAAGAAAAAGTTCGTTCACTCCCACCGCGCAAGTCACAATGACGATCCCCCTTACGAGATGGTTCGTTAACTCCCTTCGCGCAAGTCACTAGTTAACCGCACTAGCGACTATGCGTCTCCACCACGCCGATGGGGTGGTTTTCACCCTTCACCAACAATCCCGAAATAGCCACTATGCGTCTCCACCACAACGCGTCTCCACCTGACCGCACGAGAAAAAACCACTGCGCGCCTCCACCGGCCGAACGGCTGCAAAAAGCGTCGCTGGGCCTCTTCAATGGCAAGAAAAAACAAACCAACAGCACCAGTTCACTCGAGGTCGTGCGTGTGCCTTCCCGCAGGGAGTGCACTTTGGAAGCCAACTAAAATTTAGTTACACTTAGTGTTTCGAAATCAAAACTCTTCAGTACGATAGCACTTGCGGGTGAAAAGGCACCCAATTTTTCAACCCTTTTTTCCACCTTAGAATCACGTTATCTGGACGGGACGCACTATCCAGCTCTTCTTTACGATGCCCTTCGCACGAACTAAGTATCCTGGGACCTCCCAAGCCAGAAGAAAAAGAAACTGCCGTATCTCCGGATCCCGTGGTCAGATCGGTTCGCAATTTGGGATGGGTCTTAACCGCACTGACCGAGAATAGTCCACCGAATATCAGAGAGATAACTCAACTCTTTCACCGAATGAAAAACTCTAGAAGCACTCGCGTGTAAACACGACCGTTTCGCTTGCTTGTTCGAGTTAAACTGAGCTCCAAATGTACTGCTTTTACGGCCATGTACACCAGGGCTGTCCAACGTACGGCCCGCGGGCCGGATGCGGCCCTCTGCTCCATTTTTTGTGGCCCGCGGCATGTAAAAAAATAACCTCATAATCGGCCCACCAGCTTTTCTATCCGTCTCCAGAAGTTTTTTTTTAATTTTTATTCATTAGTCAATATGGAAATTTTAAATCAAAGCTCGCGCCATTGCCAACCATTCATTTGAATTTGAAACAAAAATAATATTTTTCATATTTGAAAGGAATGTGATGTTTCACATTAACACTTTGTATCTTGGGGTCGCTTACCCAAAATAAAAGGGTTAATGTGAAACGTCGCGTTTTCAATGAGGATTAGTCAAAGTAGTTTATGTTCACGTTAAAAAAAGGAAAGCCGGTTTGCTTAATTTGTTCGGAAAGTTTTGCTTTATTGAAGGTATAAATTCTGAATCCAAGTATTCTATGAAATACGATATTTGAAAGGGCACAGGTAGAAAACAAAAGTTGATAGAATTACAAAGGTTTCAATTTAAATTTCCATTTATTGATTCAAATTATTGGTACAATGGATTATAGAAGCAACAAACTCTTTTCACTCGAGCTAATACGAAGTCAGAAAATGCAGTACGGGCCAGTTTTGCTGTTAGTAAGATTTTGGAAAAAACGGATGATTTTTTTCCAGGACGGAGAACTTGTTCAGGAATATTGACATCGTGTCGTAAGGAAACAGCCTCTTCCTGTAGCATAGTTTGCACGGAACACGGTGAAGAGTAAAAGTTCTCCCAAAAGATTTGAAAGCTACGTAACGTAAAAACCCGTCAGCTTCATATTCTACTCTCTCGCAAGAGATGAAAATGCCGTCATGAAAAACGTGGCAAAAGTTTTTGTCATTATGGTCATTTTTGAATGACAGAGAAATTGGCAGCTTTATTCCCAATGCAGAGAACAACTAACGGAGAAACCTGAGGGCTGTTAAGACCTGTGTAAAGGAACTTTTTCTTCTTCGAAAACTTAAGTGACCAGCGATGAAAGAAAATAACAGTGGCGTTGTGACAATTCTAAGCAAAGAAAAGTAATCACATAGGTATGGCGATATTTCCCTGCCATTCCACATTCACCAAAAAAAATCGATGTGCGAAAACGACCATCGTTATTAAGAAAATTAAGTGTATCAACGTTAGGGAACTCAACCCCATTAATTATAAATGATGTTGACGGAAATGAGAGCCGAATCCTGAAACTTGCTGTATTATTATGAATTTCATTGACTAAGCCTTGGTACCATACTTGACAGATTTTATTATTTTCGAAAAGAAAATGGCACTATTTCTACACGATGAAAGAAAACATTGCCCGAGCTGAACGATCCTGAATAGATGAGTGACTTGGCTTTTCTAGCAGATATCGCCAAACATCTCAATGACTTGAAATCTGGTACATATCTCTCATCCTATTGAAAACAGTTCATGCAAATCTGTTCAATATGCTGGAAAAGTAAAGAAATTTCCATTTTCAACATCCGGTAAATGGTGTGAATAGATTAATTTAATGTCTCAAATGGATCTCTAATGCATCGACGAAAACAAAATAAACAAAAAAGATTGTTTCAACGCAATTAAATCGTGATTAGTTTTTCTAGAAAATAAAAAAAAATGAAAATATTTAAAAATGTATGTACAAAATATTTTCTGGCCCGCCAACAAGTGTGAATTCTGAAAATTGGCCCGTGGCTTGAAAAGGTTAGGCAGGCCTGATGTACACGAACACCGCAACGTACGCTTTCACGAACTTCGATTTCTTGCCACTCTCCCTGAGTATGAATGACCCAGCAAAATCTACAACAGTAGAAGCAAACACTGGTGCAGATGTGACGCGGTAACTTGGCAGATGGCCCATGAATTGGTTGAATTGGCTTGTGCTTGTAACATCTGAAACTCTTGTCAGTTGTCTTCACCTTGATCGGCCAATACTGCTGACGAATGATCGAAATCAAAACGTTCTACCCGACGTGGAAGTTTTTCTCCTGCATCATCAGCTTCGCAGTTGACATCACCGGTCCCAGGAACCACAGTAGATCGAAAAGCTTACTGATCTCCGAGAGCTCTATCCTTTTTGGGGGCCTATCATCGTTGCGCTATAAGAGCGGTACGTTGCATACGAAGTAGTCGTGACCGGGACTCCATATCAATCCTAACGTCTTCATGGTATCGTTTATCTCGAATATCTCTAAATTTACCTGCTGCTCCTGCAACTCCAGTGGAATTAATTGTAAAACTTCGATCCAGCATAGCCGTTGACTGTTTGTAGATTTTCTTGACTTCTGCGGCTGATCTGCCACCCGTGAGGAAATCATCTATATGGTTGTCCTCCTTGACGACCTGTGCTGCCACTGGCACTGGGAAGTTGGAAGTGGTTTCTGGATGTCCGGTTCCTGGGTTTTCGCAGGACCACATAAGACCCACCCGAACACTGTTTCAGCCAGTATCGGAAAGTCGGTTCCAATCTTAAAACGTCCTTTTTTCAAAACATCGTAGTGCAGCTCAGCTCCGATAATAACATCTACTTGGTCCGGTACATTGAATGCAGGATCTGCCAGCTCTATGCCGACAGGGAGTGGCCAGTTTTGTGTTGCTACCTTACCCGTTGGTAACTCGGTGATAGACGGCGTTACGATGAAGTCAAGGATAGCAGAAAACTCTCCATCCTGAGAGCACACCTTCGTCTGGACGACCTTATTGACTGTTGTTTTCATACCGCTGAGTCCGCAAATAGCAATCGGTGGATTCATCAATGAGAACTGCATATTCAGCTTTTTAGCCAACCTCTTCGTAATAATGGACTCGGAACAGCAGTCCTTCAACGCTCTACATGTTGTAGTTACATAATCGGAACCAAACACTACGATTTTCGCTGTAGACAGAAAAATCTGTTTTGGTACTACTTGCGTTTGTGTGCAGTAGCTAACTGTGCGCTGTTCTGCCGCAGGCGGTGCTTCTTCCTTCTGCTCTGCTCCTACTTGATTCTTCAGCTGGGTAGCCTCAACTGTCTTCTTGAGATCTTCGGAGCGCTCGATGTGGAGGAGGCCTTGATGATATCAGGCTTGCTACGTCTTGCATCCGGGATATGGACAAAGGCTTCGCTACCAAAGACGCGAAGATCATCCACCGACGCGACGGTTTCTCCCCGTACCATCGCTCGTAGGGTGTTCCGTCGATCACCCTTGAGGGAAGTCGATTCTGTAAAAAAGTGGCTGTTCTGATGGCTTCACCCCAGTATCTCTTCTCTAAGCCCGCATCAATCAACATACAGGAGGCCATTTCCTGCAGTTAGCGATTTTTTCGCTTGACAACTCCGTTAGATTGTGGTAAGTATGCAGTGGTACACTGAATTGCCTCTTGAGCATAATATGTAGACAAATCTTTGTTCAAGTACTCACCACTTCCTTCGGACCTGGGGCCTCATTGCGCATCTCCTTTCGACAGCTCTTTCGTATGTCTGTTAGCATGGTTTGCTCGTTTCGAGTCGAGGTGTGGAATGCCAAAATAGTTATGGCAGAAGTGAACGTACTCCTTAATCCGGTCCTTGGCCTCCGATTTCTCCTTCAGTAGATATACAACCGTAAACCGGCTGTAATCGTCGATGAGGCACATGAAGTACCGGTTGCCACTGGGGGTCACGTTGTTGAAGGGGCCTCACAAATCGGTATGCACTATGTCCAAGATCTTTTTCGCCTTTCGCTCCGTGACGCTGGGGAACGGCTTCCGCGTTAGCTTCCCTTCAAGGCACTGTTCACATACTTCTTGTTTACTACATTTAGTGACCTTCATGTCCCGACCGAGATGTTTTTTTATCAACTTATCCACGACATCAACGTCCCGGTGGCAGAACCGCCGGTGCCACAGATGCCAACTCCGATCACTGTGACACAACACGACCGAATTTGATTCTTCCGCAATCTGCAGTTTGTATAAGTTTCCGTACCGTTCACAGACGGCGAAGTCGCTTCCCGATTTATTTACGATGTTGCATCCGTCTTCGTCGAAATGTACCGCGAAACCTTTTCGAGCCATTCTCCCGACGGACAAAAGTCCACCTTCCAATTCTGGCACGTAAAGCACTTCAGTTAACCGATTATCAACCGGGTCCTCATCAGCACTAATGCCTTCGATCACTCCTTTACCGGATTTACCGGAGTCGAGTCTTCTTGCCGTTTCGCGTTTGGTTTCATCTCTTTCTCGACCGATTTTCCCCTGTTACGGTCGACTTGATGCTGATAGGCGTCGAGCAATTTTGTTTTCACTAGATCGAGAGTGATGTCCTCGTCCGGCCGGCATTCAAGGGCCATCACTAAACTGTCGAACAAGTCAGGTAGGCTGCGAAGCAATATAGCCACTTTCAAAGAGTCGTCGATTTTTTAACGGACGTTTTCCAAACGCTCAAATAAATCTTCGAAGTCCACTAAGTGCTTTTCCATGTCACCGCCGTGGGAGAAGTTAATCGAACACAACCGTTTCAATAACGACAAACGCGACGACATGTTCGGCTTCTCATGATATTTCTTGAGCGTTTCCTACACTGACTTTGCCGACGTTTTCTTCTTTATCAAACTGTATTGCGACTATTCAAGACATAGCCCAATAGTTGCTATTTGCACGTTGATCGTCGCGATCACATGCCACAATTCTTCACGAATAAAAAACATGTGCATGCAAAAGCACCACGACTGCCAATTCATATTGTTCAATCGAACAAACGAGAACTTGGCTATGTCTGCCATTTTGTCCTTTTCCGGCAATCGGTCGAATACCCGCCGATGCTTTCTCGCACCAAGAACCACACACCGCTACCGAAAAATAACTTCACGATTCCCGACACTCGACCGTCGTTTTCGAGACATCCACAAGGCCCATAACCTGTAGGAGGACAGTGGGAATACGGATTTTCGGACAGATATTGTGCTTCCAGTTGAAAACCGAAGTGAGCTCTCGCGACGATTGAGTTTTTCCTTATTTCTTGATGTCGCAACTGCATCGCGACTAGTGCGCATCTATGCTACCGCCGTGCGCCATCA
The DNA here is from genome assembly GCF_024139115.2 of Armigeres subalbatus. Lineage (NCBI taxonomy): Eukaryota > Metazoa > Arthropoda > Insecta > Diptera > Culicidae > Armigeres > Armigeres subalbatus. The sequence goes on along the minus strand of NC_085141.1, from coordinate 2,361,854 downwards.
TGCGCACTAGTCGCGACGTAGTTGCGACAAAAGGAAATGGGAGAAAACTCGATTGTCGCGAGAGCTCACTTCGGTTTTCAACTGGAAGTACAATATAGGTTCCATAGACGAGCGCAGGCACGGTTGGGTTATTTCGATTAAGTGTGTTTTTCCACTTTTTCACAGTGTACCACGCGAATTTGACGTCACACGCTGCGTTGCTTGGATTGCAATAGTGACGTCATGCTCGTTTGGCTACACTAACTGACAGTTCGTTTGGCTACACTCGCATTCGCCTCAGCTCGTCTATGGAACCTATAGACCAATGCAAACTCTAACTTAACCTCACTTATTTTGACAGTTCACAGAGCTTGTTTACAAGGTGTTAGAAGAAAATTCGATTAAGGGAAAATTAAATTTCATATTTTTAGTTTAAAAGTGCTGTGATTCGAATATTTCAGTGATATTCTTTGCATTCAGCATGAAATCAATCGCAGAAGACATCTACATGCGAATAAAATGGCGAAACAATTTTATCGGGAGCTTCACCGGAGGCTAAGTCCTGGTGAAATAGCTCTTTTTTTTTTTTTTTTTTTTTTACAAGGGAGAATGCATTTACACACTAACCCAGTACACGTGCATTGAAGCTGCCAAACTACCACACGGAAGTGTACTGGAGTGTCGGACTCTGACCATACCGGTAATACCGACTAAACTCCTTGGGCTCCACCATCGTTTCCCCAGGAACTACCTCGCAGTACTACTTGGGGGACGGCAGTACTAAGCGTACTCACTCATTATCGCTCACACAGGCACTCGTCCCACGCGAGACTGACTTGGGTGCTCGCACCCCATTCACTCCATTTGAGTCTTACTTGGATGCTCTCCTCGACGCTCCGCTGCCATGCCTCGAGGTGTCAATAGCGGTAACTGCCTGGGCCTACAGATATTGCGCTACGACACTCTGCCTCAGCACGAGCAGATCAATCACACCACTGCCGAAGCAGACCATACGCTACCCTGCCGAAGCAGGGACACTCCCCATGCACCACATGTGCAATAACTGTAGGTGTGTGGGTACAACCCACTGCTACCCTGCCGCCGAAGCAGCTTCTCCAAAGACCATTCGCTCCATGTGACCCTTTTTCAGGTGCTCACTCTAACACTCCACTGCAATGCCTCGGGGTGTCGATGGGATACTCGACTCCTGCCTCAGCATGTGCAGTCCATACTCAGACTTCTGCTGCGCTTTGAGGTGACAATAGCGGCGGAGAAACGCTATGACACTCCTGCCTCAGCACAACCAGAGCAGTCACCCCCTGCCGAAGCAGCTCACGCGCTACCCTACCGAAGTAGGTACACTCCACAACTTATTCTAACCCTCCACTGCCATGCCCTCGAGGTGTCGATAGCGGTAGCAACGCCACGACACCTTACCTTAGCATGTGCAGTCCATACTCAGACTTCTGCTGCGCTTCGAGGCTGCCATAGCGGCGGCGACTCGCTATGACACTCCTGCCTCAGCACAAACAGATCACCTACCCCTGCCAAAGCAGCTCAAGCACTACCCTACCGAAGTAGGGACACTCCACATGCCAGTTGGCACTCCCTCCCTGGGCTTGTGCTTTTGAAGCGGCACACAGTCGCTTTGATAGAGTCCGCTTACGGGCACTTGTGGTTTTTTGGGAGGGATTTTAGCAGAGCCCACTGCTAAATCCCACCACGCCCTAGGCAGTTCTCCCTGACTCGCAGACAGCTGGGGAGGGGTCGTCAAGCCCTTGGACATGGTCCCTGCTGCCCCTGGTGAAATAGCTCTGTGAACTGTCAACCTACGTCATCATGCACTGGTCAATAGTGTCCATAATAAACACTCGTTTGAGACACACGGTATTAAAAGAAAAACGTAACTTGTATTTGGCGATATTTACACCGGCGCGAACAAATAAAGACTGTGTCAAATTTTCTCTCCACTGATCGTCGAACGGTACAGGCGAAAAGTGTTGTCCGATGACGGTAATGCTTTCGTTGCTTCGCCCATACAGGGATGTACTCAGGAGTTAAAGATTGCTTCGCTCCGACAGAAAGAACAAAACACAGACGCATCTGCTCGGTACAAGATTTATTTTTCTACCGACTTCGTCAAGGTTTATTATTAACAAGGTATAACATATTCTAACATAGTGTTCACTGAAAATAAATGGACTGTATTTTTCTTGTTACGTAATCAGACTTGATTCGGGATAATCGGGATAATTGATAACATACTCAATAGATCCAAGTAGCCCACAACTGATCTTTTTTCACCAAGAAGCCTAATGAAGTCTTATGGGGTATGAGGTTTCGGGAGAGGTAAAATCTGGCTTACAGAAATAAGTCAACATCAAACTTTATCATATTCCAGCCATTAACAAAGATGACGAGGTTCAAAACGCCTCGGTAAGCACGACAACAAGCTCTCCTAAACGCACTGGCAACGAAGCCGTTCCCGTTGAGGATCAGCTAAAAATATCTAGTCACGATAAGCGAGAAACCAGCGGATATCACGACCATCCGGCACCTCCCCAGCTGGAAACTGCCTTCGATGGCGTCCTGGATCCGTCCAGTAACTACACTGGTTTTGTAGAGGTCGTAGGTAAGCTATTTGGATAACTGCGTACTGAGTGTTTAAAAACCCACTAAGCCTCGTTTATCATTTCCAGTGAAAACCGAGAGCGATCACGGACCGCGATATATTTCGGCCTTCAGCGAATATTTTCAGGAGATGAATGCTGGAGCACCATTGGCAAGCGAAAACGACGGAAGAGATCTCACCTTCATCCTCAACATAGTTATACAGATTTTATGTGGACTGATATTGATAGTTTTAATAGTCTTATTGACTCTCTGCCTCTTGCACAAACATTTCAGCAAAAACATAGCCCAGGAAGGGGAAGCCATTAGCTTAGGAGACTCGCTTAGGTAAGCATCGTTGGTACTTTCAAGTAAACGTGATTCGAACTGAACCTCGAACAATTCTAGGCGCGCTCTTTGTCATGGACGCAATGGCAATCCCCATCATCGACATCTGCTTGGAACAAACAGTGCCAAGCCACCGGTGCTTCCTCCGATTTCAAAGGAAGACCTCGTCAAAGCATATTTAGATAAGCATAAGGATTCGGACTACGGATTCCAGCATGAGTTTGAACTGCTTCCGGATAAGTTTGTGGACAGGACAACGAAGTACTCCGACCTTAAGGAAAATATCCATAAAAACCGATACCCAGACATAAAATCCTACGATCAGACACGGGTGAAACTGTCCACGATGAACGGAATGTCCGGGTCAGATTACATCAACGCAAACTTCGTGATCGGATATAAGGAACGCAAGAAGTTCATCTGTGCCCAAGGGCCAATGGACAGCACGATCATTGACTTTTGGCGGATGATTTGGGAACAGCATCTGGAAATTATTGTCATGTTGACGAACTTGGAGGAGTACAATAAAACCAAATGTGCCAAGTATTGGCCAGAAAACATCAACGATTCCACTCAGTATGGAGACATTCTTATCACGTTTGCTTCCGATAGTTACTACGCTGATTACATAATTAGGAATTTGAAGGTAAATTCAATAAAAAAAAGTTATTAAATGTTCCGACTTAACAAGGTTCGATTTTCAGGTCACCAAACGTAGCGTCAATTCATCCGGCGAAGAAGTCGAAGACACCCGATTTATCTCACAGTACCATTATCTCACCTGGAAAGATTTCATGGCCCCGGAACACCCTCAAGGCATTACAAAGTTCATCAAACGCATCAACTCCGAATACTCATTGCAACGCGGCCCCATCCTTGTACACTGTAGTGCCGGCGTTGGCAGAACTGGAACCTTTGTAGCACTAGATTCACTCAGTCAACAGTTAAACGAGGAGGGCCAGGTGTCCATCTTCAATACAATTTGTGATATGCGATATCAAAGAAATTTCCTCGTACAGTCATTGGTAACATGTTCTACATGGAAAGTCATAAGAGGATATCTAATATTGATTCCATTTTAGAAACAATACATCTTTTTGTATCGAGCTCTCACCGAATTAGCGTACTTTGGGGACACAGAAATCGACCAAAAATCCCTAGCCGCTATCGTAGAAAGTCTGAAACAGCCGTCTGCTGAGAATCCCGAGATCTGCAAGCTGGAAGCACAATTTCAGGTATTTCATGAAACTATTGCTAAATATTTTTCCCAATCGCTTGCTTCAACCCCTATTTCACCATCAGCGAATAAAGTCGTTCCAAGAGGACAGCCGTAAAACGACCGCCATCGGTGGCAGTGAGGACAATAAGGTGAAAAATCGCTCCGAGTTGTGCGCGCCGTACGACAAGAACCGGGTGATCCTGGCGCCGATTCCCGGCCATGACAACTGCACCTACATCAACGCGTCCTTCATCGATGGATACGACGATGAAAACAACTTCATCATCACGCAAGACCCGATGGAGAACACCATATTCGACTTTTGGCGGATGATCTTCGAGCAGAGGATAAAAACCATCGTCATGTTTTCCGAGGTCAGTTTCCGAAACTAGAAACGGAGATGGATTCCAATTTAACAAACTCTAATTGTAGATTGGAGACGGCCCGAACAAGTGCCCCCGGTACTGGGCGGACGAGGAGATGCAGTACGAAAATCTGCTCGTCACGTATATCCAAAGCGAGAGTGGTCCGTACTACACGAAGCGGGAGTTCACGGTGACCAACTGTAAGTCGAAGGACACCATTCAGGTGACGCAATTTCAGTACAACGGTTGGCCCACGGTGGAAGGAGAGGTCCCGGAAGTGACGAGAGGCATGATCGAGATAGTCAATCAAGCACAGAAACACAGCACTCAACAGGAGGACATTTTCACCATTGCTGTTCACTGCAGGTTTGTGATCAGAACTTTCGATTAGGATCTGTGGCGTAGCCAGAAAATTAGCTCGAAGGGAGGGGGTGGTGTAGGGGGTGTCCTTATGTGCTTCTCTTGTTACATTTTATAATATATGAGAAAGGCATTATCATGATTATGGATTGAGCAAATCTCTTTGATTCAAACCTGAATTGTAGACGTACTGACGCCAGCTTCGAGGTCGTATTCAGGAGGGATAGTTTCTTAGGAGGTTGGCCAATTCCTCACTTTCTAATGTTTCTGTGAGTGTTCACAATTTAACTCCCACTGTCTGGCAGTGGCATTATGGATAGAATATTCGTTCAACCATTCTATTTACATAATTGCAAGACTCTTAGATCCGGGAGCTAGAAGGTGATAGCTCTATTGCAACTCCTATCGCCCATTTCAAGAACGCATGCATTCCGATGTTATATTCGTGTACAATTACGCATGATTACATCCACGTATCATAACGATATCTGAAGTGTATTCACATTTCCTGAATCCAAATTTCATCTCAATAATTATTCTTATCGGAGCTTCCTTGTAATTATATATCATCTATTACAACGGTTCTCAACCTCAACCTCAACCAACCAACCACAGGGGGTACCTCGGATAAAAATGGTGGATGAGTTCCAATCAAACCTTATTGATAAAGTTTTGATAATTTTGTATTTTTTATTTCAAAACTTTGTCTCGTACATACTACGCATGGCGATCAGTAAATCATTGACTATTGAATCCTGCCCTCGGCAACCAGTACAATGGATGAAGGGCTGTGGGACAAAAGATCAAAAGGACAAAACCTCGAATGAACAAATTTTAAAAATCTTCTATGCAATCTACCTGATCAAAACAGAATTTTGAATAACTTGTTAAAAATATGCTTCTTAACTAAAATCTAGAGTCTGCAGATTCGGAAGCCTCCATTTGAGAGACATAAGGGTTTTTTCCCGAAAAGCTCAGTTTCTTCGTTGCAAGAGCATTGGAAGCATCATTCTACGTTTCTCGGGAGCCTCCTTCTGAGCAGCTCGGAGGACTCCTTTCAAGAGATTATTGGGAATATATCCGGTTAGATACCACCGTTTGGAAGCCTTTTTTAAGAGGTTCTGAAAGCCTTCTTTTAAAAGGCACGGAAGCCTAATTTTAGGAGGTTCGGAAACGTTCTTTCAAGAGACCTGGAAGCCTTCTTTTAAGCTATTTTACTATGAACTTTCGTTTCCTTTTTTTTCTTCTTCTTTTAAAAGCCTCGGAAGGATCTTTTCAAGGGGCTCGGAAGGCATTTTTCAACAGGCTCGAAAGCCTCCTTCAAAAAGCTCGAAAACCTACTTTTAAAAGGCTCGTAATCCTACTATCAAGACGCTTGAAAGCATCCACTCTAGAGGCCCGGAAGCCCGAAAGGCACGGAAGTCTTCTTTTAAGCTTTCTATTTTCTTTTCTCCTTTATTTAAAGGCACGGAAAGCTCTTTCCAAAAGGCTCGGAAGGCTCCTTTCAAGCGGCTCGGAAACCTCTTTGAATGTGGTTTGGAAGCATCCCTTCATCCTTCCATAAAGCTCGGATGGTTCTTTTAAAAAGGCTCGGAAGCCTCCTTTCGAGTGGTTCGGAAGCCAACTTTCGAGTTTTTCGGAAGCCTGCTTTCAAAAGGCTCGGGATTCTTCTTTCAAAAGGCTTAGAAGCGTATATTTAAGATACTCCAAACCTTCCTTTTAAGTGGCTAAAAAGCCACCATTCAAGAGGCTCAGAAAGGCCAAAAGTGTTTATTCAAGATACCCCAAGGCCTCTGTTTAGGGGGCTCAAAACGCTCCATTCAATAAGCTCGGATGGCGCTTTTCAAGAGCTCGGAAACCTCCCGTCAAGATGCCCGGATTTTTTTAAAGAGGCTTGGATGCGTATTTTCAAGAGGTCTTTTTAAGTAACTCAGAAGCCTTCTTTCAAGAGGCTCGGAAGCGGAAGGCTCCTTTCAAGAGGCTCGGTAGCATCCTTTCAAGAGGCTCGGAAGCCTCCTTTCAAAAAACTCGAAAGACTCCATTCAAGAGACTCGAAAGACTTCTTTCAAGAGACTCAAAAGCCTGCTTTCAAGAGGCTTGAAAGACTCCTTCCAAGAGGCTCGAAAGCCTCCTTCTCCTTCGAAAGCCTCTTCAAGAGGCTTGAAAGCCTCCTTTAGAGAGACTCGAAAACCCCCTTTCATGAGGCTCAAAAGCCAACTTTCAAGAGGCTCGAAAGCCTCCTTTCAAGAGACTCGAAAGCCTCCTTTCAAGAGGCTCGAAAGCCTCCTTTCAAGAGGCTCGAAAGCCTCCTTTCAAGAGGCTCGAAAGCCTTCTTTAAAGAGGCTCGAAAGCCTCCTTCAAGAGGCCTGAAAGCCTCCTTGAATAGGCCTGAAAGCCCCTTTATGAGGCTAAAAGCCTCCTTTCAAGAGACCTGAAAGCCTCCTTTCAAGAGGCCTGAACGCCACCTTTAAAGAGACTCGAAAGCCTCCTTTCAAGAGGCCTGAACGCCTCCTTTAAAGAGGCCTCGAAAGCCTCCTTTCAAGAGGCCTCGAAAGCCTCCTTTCAAGAGGCCTGAAAGCTTCCATTCAAGAGGCCTGAAAGCCTCCTTTCAAGAGGCCTGAAAGCCCTCCTTTCAAGAGGCCTGAAAGCCTCCTTTCAAGAGGCCTGAAAGCCTCCTTCAAGAGGCCTGAAAGCCTCCTTTCAAGAGGCCTGAAAGCCTCCCTTTACAGAGGCCTGAAAGCCTCCTTTCAAGAGGCCTGAAAGCCCCTTCATGAGGCAAAAAGCCTCCTTCAAGAGACCTGAAAGCCTCCCTTCAAGAGGCCTGAACGCCTCCTTTAAAGAGGCCTGAACGCCTCCTTTCAAGAGGCCTCGAAAGCCTCCTTCAAGAGGCCTGAAAGCCTCCTTCAAGAGGCCTGAAAGCCTCCTTTCAAGAGGCCTGAAAGCCTCCTTTCAAGAGGCCTGAAAGCCTCCTTTCAACAGGCTCGAAAGCCTCCTTTAAAGAAGCTCGAAAGCCTCCTTCAAGAGGCTCGAAAGCCTCCTTTGAATAGGCTCGAAAGCCCCCTTTCATGAGGCTAAAAAGCCTCCTTTCAAGAGACTCGAAAGCCTCCTTTCAAGAGGCTCGAACGCCTCCTTTAAAGAGACTCGAAAGCCTCCTTCAAGAGGCCTGAACGCCTCCTTTAAAGAGGCTCGAAAGCCTCCTTCAAGAGGCCTGGAAAGCCTCCTTTCAAGAGGCCTGAAAGCTTCCATTCAAGAGGCCTGAAAGCCTCCTTTCAAGAGGCCTGAAAGCCTCCTTTCAAGAGGCCTGAAAGCCTCCTTTCAAGAGGCCTGAAAGCCTCCTTTCAAGAGGGCCTCGAAAGCCTCCTTTCAAGAGGCCTCGAAAGCCTCCTTCAAGAGGCCTGGAAAGCCTCCTTTACAGAGGCTCGAAAGCCTCCTTTCAAGAGGCTCGAAAGCCCCCTTTCATGAGGCTCAAAAGCCTCCTTTCAAGAGACTCGAAAGCCTCCTTTCAAGAGGCTCGAACGCCTCCTTCAAAGAGGCCCGAACGCCTCCTTCAAGAGGCCTCGAAAGCCTCCTTTCAAGAGGCTCGAAAGCCTACTTCAAGAGGCCTGAAAGCCTCCTTTCAAGGGGCCTGAAAGCCTCCTTTCAAGAGGCTCGAAAGCCTCCTTTCAAGAGGCTCGAACGCCTCCTTTCAAGAGGCTCGACAGACTTCCTTCAAACGGCCCCAAAGCCCCCTTTCACGAGGCTCCAAACCTCCCTTCAAGAAGCAAGAAAGCCTCCTTTCAAGAGGCTCGAAAGCCTCCTTTAGAGAGGCTCGAAAGCCCCCTTTCATGAGGCTCAAAAGCCAACTTTCAAGAGGCACAAAAGCCAACTTTCAAGAGGCTCGAAAGCATCCTTTCAAGAGGCTCGAAATCCTCCTTTCAAGAGACTCGAAAGCCTCCTTTCAAGAGGCTCGAAAGCCTCCTTTAAAGAGGCTCGAAAGCTTCCTTTCAAGAGGCTCGAAAGCCTCCTTTCAAGAGGCTCGAAAGCCTTCTTTCAAGAGGCTCGAAAGACTTCTTTCAAGAGGCTCGAAAGACTTCTTTCAAGAGGCTCGAAAGACTTCTTTCAAGAGGCTCAAAAGCCTCCTTTCAAGAGGCTCGAAATCTCCTTTCAAGAGACTCGAAAGCCTCCTTTCAAGAGACTCGAAAGCCAAGTGGCTTGGAAGCGGAAGGCTCCTTTCAAGAGGCTCGGTAGCATCTTTCAAGAGGCCTGGAAGCCTCCTTTCAAAAGGCTCGAAATCTTCTTTCAAGAGACTCGAAAGACTCTTTCAAGAGACACAAAAGCCTGCTTCAAGAGGCCTGAAAGCCTCCTTTAAAGAGGCCTGAAAGCCTCCTTTCAAGAGGCCTGAAGGCCTCCTTTCAAGAGGCCTGAAAGCCTCCTTCAAGAGCCCTCGAAAGCCTCCTTTCAAGAGGCCTGAAAGCCTCCTTCAAGAGGCCTGGAAAGCCTCCTTCAAGAGGCTCGAAAACCTCTATCTGAGAATCTCGAAAACCTCCTTTCAAGAGGCTCGAAAGCCTCCTTTCAAGAGGCTCGAAAGACTTCTTTCAAGAGGCTCGAAAGCCTCCATTCAAGAGGCTTGGAAGCCTAATTTCAAGAGGTCGAAGGGGTTTAGAAGCTCGGGGCTCGGAATTATTCTTCCAAGAGGCTTGGAAACATACTTTCAAGCAGCTCAGAGGCGTCCTTTCAAAATGCTATGAAGCCTCCTTTTAAGTGGCTCAAAAATCGCTTTTCAAGAGATTTGGAAGCCTTTCTTCAAGGGACTCGGTAGGTTGTCTAGGAAGATGGGCGGAATCCTACTTTCAAGAGGCTCGGGAGGCTCCTTTAATTACGCTCGGAAGTCAAAAAAGTTCTGCAGGAAGCTCGATGTATGAGCTTAATTGGAATTGGGAAGTTTCACGAAAAATGAAAATTTCAGAAAAGCTAATGGAGAGAATTCTAATCTATCGGAAATTTCGATAGTATTCGAAGGAATATCTGAAATAATTTTTCGAAAGGGTTTCTATAGGAATTTCTGAAGGTACCCTTGTTTTTTTTTTTTTTGGAAAAATCTTGGTGGTATTTCCTGAAGAATTATTTACAAAAAAAAAGGGCAGAAGTTGATTCCCCATGAATTCTTAAGAACATCCGAAGAATTCAGGTCAGTAGTCAAACCCGGTTTTGACTCTGGAATTGCTTGGCTAGAAAATCGCAATTACAGTCCATACATTATCACACAGGAATTGCAAGTTTTTGGAAAATATTCCAAAAAAAAATCCTTTTCAATTTATTTTGTTACATTTGAACTGCCTGACATTTTTTTAAATTAATTTATCGCTTTACTGATTAACGCCTCCAATTATAAGGGTGCGGCCAGAGTAGACGCGAAGTGCGAAGCGAAGCGAAGCGTCCATACGATTTGACAGCTCCTTATTATTGACTGTTATTCCTTTGCGTGCAATTTTCGCGCGGCGCCGCGTAGACGCGTCTACTCTGGCAGGCACCTAATTCTTACTACTGACGCCAAATTATAAATAAAACAATTACGCCAAAAATGCTGGTGACCCATTTTTATCAGAACTCTGGTGTCGCTAGTGGTGATTACCCAACTATTATGCCAAATGGCTGTTATGACAAACGACACTATGCCAAACGCCCTTATAAAAAACGGCATTATGGAAAACGGCGTTCTAAATGACCTATGTACCACCGACGTGAATTTGTTTCTTCTACATCGACGAGTTTCCTAGCGCCATCCTCTTCGGGCGGTATTATTCGGGAAGGTCGCAACTTTCTGACCCATTCATCAGACTCAATACCGTATCATCCGAGGCATGGCAATCAAACAGATCTCGAATATTTATCAAGTTATACATTTCTGTGATATAATTTTTTATTTTCAGTTTGGGAACGGACAAAAGCTCCCTTTTTGTTGCCATGTGCATACTTGTGATGCAACTGAAAACCGAGAAACGAATCGACGTCTGTTCGATAGTTAGGAAGCTTCGAGCACAACGTAGTCTAATGATAGAAACATATGTAAGTACTTCCCAGCTAACGTATACGTTCGGTAAAACATTCATTTTACTTCTTTTTTTTCACAGGCACAATACGAATTCCTGCATAGAGCTATTGTAAATTTCGCCGATCTATACAAAATCTCGTTAGGAATAGCTTCCGACTGTTGATGAGCTGAACTGTGTAGTGATAGCAGAATGCTGAGGTAACGCAAAACCCGCGCTGAATAATACGTATGTGTATATGTTTGACGAGTTCTGAGTCGAGTATTTGAGTCAGAAGAAAACGTAAAATCTATCATAAGCCAATTTACCGCGCACCGCAGTGGAGCTGAGACACGAACCACTGACAGCACACAGTTTATGTTGCTTACGCTAAACGGTTAACATGTGCATGCGATACTTGCTGGCGAAAAGTCGTAGCGAGCTATTGTGCCAGAAATGCTTCAATTATGCTATAAAATTGTATGGGATTTTAGCCATTTTTTAAACCAGTATACAAATGCATGATTTCTGTTAAAATTGTATTCAGTCAAGAGCAGTTGGAACAAGTGACGAATCAAAGGACAATGCGGGACAATGAGATTAGCAATGACGCATTTCTTTCAAAGTTTTGTTAGGTTATGATTGTTCAAAACGTTTCAGCATGAAACATGTTTCGCCATTTTGAAGCGGAACGGAATCAATGTATCTTCCTTTTTTATGAAAAGCCATCCTTAGTTACTAATCTCAAAAAAGTAATTTCCTATTTATATAGAGGACACACTACATTATAAATAGCCATCATACAACTAATAAAACTCAAAAACACTAGGAAGGAAAAGCAGGTACCTTTTATACTACCCCTGAGCAGAGACATGATGGAGGGAGGAAATAGTTAGGAATCCATGAGAAAGCATGCTGATAGAAGGAAGTAGACAAGTCGCGTATAGGAAAGCAAAAGACAGAATAAAGAAGTAGAAAGTTGCAAATTAAAATAACAAAAGAGTGTGATCAAAACATACAACTTGTAGGAAGGATAATAATAACACAAAACAACGGATAAAAGCGCAAGGCAAACGACGTGAGTTAGTTATTTTTCATGTTGAAAAACAGAGCATACAACAAATTCAATCACGGGAAGGTAAACAATGACACTAAAGTAAAGCAGAAAGATGCAAAATATACCTCTATCGGTGTGTAAAAGTCAATAACTATTAAGGTATCTGTACCAGTATGATATTTCTATGAATAAAAATAAAGAAACAAACGAGATTAAAAAACAGAAATAGGAAGAAACACGGCTGGAAACCATGGTCATGTACGCAAGCAAGTCGGACGAAATGTGGGTGATTCATTGTGCAGTTTGTCGATGCTGAATCCTCAATTTACTACATTATAATGTTTGTATTTATCAAAAAAAAACTATCAACAATCACAGAAACAGCAAGAATAAGTGAAGACGAAACTTGTGTACGAATTTTTGTGTTGATTCAATTTATTACATCCGAAATCCAATAAGAATTCAGAGCTTTGGTGCATTGGGAATGTAGAGCTTGCATGATCGCTTGCATACAAGTTGATGCCAGCAAAGTCCATGGTACAGTCAGTCAGACATCTAGCTGACACCATGGCTAGACAAATATTTGACGTTGAGACCTGCAGCGCTTGAAGCCTAATTTGAGATGAACGAAATGATGATTGAATACGTTCAACACCTGCCATACCATTTACGTAAAAGAAACCAGTTTGAAAGAGAACGGTGTTGAACTTAATTTTAGGGGCCGTACACGAATTACGTAAGCAATTTTTCTGGGTTTTTCAACTTCCCCTCCCCCCATGTAAAATTTTTCCCATACAAATAATTTTTTATTCATATGGAACGTAAGAAAATGTCAAACCCCCCTCCCCCCATAAGTGCTTACGTAATTAGTGTACGGCCCCTTAAGATTAGAAAAAAACAACTGAGAAAAGATTAAATAAATAAGTTTAAAATTGAAACTGATAATCTCAAGTGATACAGGAAAAGAGCACGACCCTCCAAGTAAAGCAGGCAGGATTCTGCCCGGTAGATCATGTGTGGGCTATATTGTCACGTTCATCTTGTCATCTTGGAGCAGGTAAACAAATTTCAAGAGGCTCTTTACTTGGTATTCATTGACTACGAAAAAGCTTTCGATCGTCTGAACCAGGAAAATCTGTGGGCGCCTTTAGACGCAAGAGAGTTCCATACAAAATCGTTGGCCTCATCGCAGCACTGTGCGAAGCTTTTACATGCAGCCATGCATAACGGGGAAGGGTCTTTTGGCCGAAAGCCATTTGGCGAATGCCACTAGGCCGAAAGTTGTTTGGCCGAATATACCATTAGGCCGAAAGTCATTTAGCCGAAAGGGTTGTTTGGCCAAAAGGGTTGTTTGGCCGAAAGGGTCGTTTGGCCGAAAGGAGACGTCTCACTACTTACTCCGGGCTTCTCACTTTTTACAGCGAGAAGTGATAAATGAGGAGTGAGAAGTTAAACGTTTCACTTCTCATTCCTCATTTCTCACTTCTCACTGTAAAAAAGAGAAGCGCAAAGTGAGTAGTGAGGCGTCACTCTTCTCATTCCTAATTTCTCACTTTTCAATAAACTATTCGGCTAAATGACCTATTCGGTCAAATGACCCGTTCGTCCTAACGACTCTTTCGCCCAAACGACCCTTTCGGAAAAAATATGTTAAGCTCTTTTTAGTGGAATGTATTATTTATTATTTATTCAGACTAAGGCCGAAGTGGCCTGTGCGGTATATAAGAGTCTCCTCCATTCGGCTCGGTCCATGGCTACACGTCGCCAACCACGCAGTCTACGGAGGGTCCGCAAGTCATCTTCCACCTGATCGATCCACCTTGCCTGCTGCGCACCTCGCCTTCTTGTGCCCGTCGGATCGTTGTCGAGAACCATTTTCACCGGGTTACTGTCCGACATTCTGGCTACGTGCCCGGCCCATCGCAGTCGTCCGATTTTCGCGGTGTGAACGATGGATGGTTCTCCCAACAGCTGATGCAATTCGTGGTTCATTCGCCTCCTCCACGTACCGTCCGCCATCTGCACCCCACCATAGATGGTACGCAGCACTTTCCTTTCGAAAACTCTGGCGCGTTGGTCCTCCACGAGCATCGTCCAGGTCTCGTGTCCGTAGAGGACTACCGGTCTAATGAGGGTTTTGTAGATTGTTAGTTTGGTACGGCGGCGAACTATATTCGATCGTCTTACGGAGTCCAAAATACGTACGATTTCCAGCCACTATGCGTCTCCGAATTTCACTGCTGGTGTCATTTTCGGCAGTCACTAGTGAGCCCAAGTACACAAATTCTTCTACCACCTCGATTTCGTCACCACCGATGCAAACTCGCGGTGGGTGGCTCACATTGTCTTCTCTTGAACCTCTTCCTATCATGTACTTCGTCTTCGACGTGTTGATGACTAGTCCGATCCGTTTAGCTTAGCGTCTGATGTAGGCTTCCTCCATCTTCTCAAAGTTACGTGCCATAATATCTATGTCGTCGGCGAAACCAAATAGCTGGACGGACTTATTGAAAATTGTACCACTCGTGTTAATCCCTGCTCTTCGTATTACCCCTTCCAAAGCGATGTTGAATAGCAAACACGAAAGACCATCACCTTGCCGTAACCCTCTGCGGGTTTCGAAGGGACTCGAGAATGCCCCTGAACTACGCACATCACCCGATCCATCGTCGTCTTGACCAACCGTATCAGTTTATCCGGAAAACCGTGTTCGTGCATTAGCTGCCATAGCTGGTCCTGATCGATTGTATCATGTGCGGCTTTGAAGTTAATAGATGATGTGTGGGCACGTTGTATTCGCGGCATTTCTGCAGTACTTGGCGAATGGCGAACACCTGGTCCGTGGAGGAACGTTCGCGCATAAAACCCGTCTGGTACTGCCCCACGAACTCCCTTGCAGTTGGTGCTAGTCGACGGCATAAAATTTGGGAGAGTACCTTGTAGGCGGCGTTCAGCAATGTGATTGCGCGGTAGTTGCTACAATCCAGCTTATCGCCCTTTTGTAGATGGGACACACGACACCTTCCATCCACTCCTGCGGCAAAACTTCCTCCTCCCAAATCTTGGTAATGACCCAGTGCAGTGCTTCCAGCCAGTGCCTCACCACCGTGTTTAAATAGCTCTCCTGGTAGTTGGTCAACCCCAGGGATTTGTTGTTCTTCAACCGGCCAATCTCCTCCTGGATTTCCTGGAGATCCGGAGTCGGGAAAATTATGTCCTGCGCGCGTTCTCCCAGGTCCATCACCATACCGCCATCTTCGTCTGCCACATCGCCATTCAGGTGTTCTTCGTAGTGCTGCTGCCACCTTTGGATCACCTCACGCTCGTTCGTAAGAAGGTTCCTGTTTATGTCCTTACACATATCAGGCTGTGGCACGTGGCCCTTACGTGAACGGTTTAACTTCTCATAGAACTTTCGTGTGTTATTAGCGCGGTACAGTTGCTCCGTTTCTTCACGGTCTCGATCTTCCTGCTGGCGCTTTTTCCTCCGGAAAATCGAGTTTTGTCTGTTCCGCGCCTGTTTATATCGTGCCTCGTTCGCCCTCGTGCGGTGTTGCAGCAATCTCTCCCATGCTGCATTGTTCTTCTTCACTAACTGCTCACATTCGCCGTCATACCAGTCGTTTCTCTGATCCGGGGGCACCGTGCCAAGTGCAGCGGTTGTGGTGCTACCAATGGCGGATCGAATATCTCTCCAGCCATCGTCAAGAGACGCTGCGCCTAGCTGCTCTTCCGTTGGGAGTGCCACTTCCAGCTGTTCTTGGGTTCTGGGCTAGTCTACCGTCTCGTAGCCGCCTGATATTAAGCCGCGGCGTCTGACTTCGACGCGTGTTGTACACCGTCGATAGTTTTGAGCGCAGGCATACTGCAACGAGGTAGTGGTCGGATTCAATATTCGCACTGCGGTAAGTGCGGACGTTCGTGATGTCGGAGAAGAATTTACCGTCGATTAGAACGTGGTCGATTTGGTTTTCCGTTTCTTGGTTAGGTGATTTCCATGTGGCTTTGTGGATATTTTTGCGGGGAAAGAAGGTGCTTCGGACTACCATTCCACGGGAGGCTGCGAAGTTTATGCATCGTTGGCCGTTGTCATTCGATACGGTGTGCAGACTATCCGGTCCGATGGCCGGTTTATACATTTCCTCCCTTCCTACCTGTGCGTTCATGTCACCGATGACGATTTTAACGTCCCGCAGTGGGCATCCATCGTATGTCTGCTCCATCTGTGCGTAGAACGCTTCTTTCTCGTCGTCGGGTCTCCCTTCGTGTGGGCAGTGCACGTTGAGTTAGTGGAATGTATTCAATCAGATAAGATGTAAGTAACCTCCATTTAATTCCGTCAATTATTTCGATATCTTTGCAGATACGTATTTCGACCATAACTGTGTGGTCGTCTTCAGTGTCTCGTACTTGACTCGACTTAAGTCGAAATACGTATCTGCAAAGGTATCGAAATAATTGGTGGAATTAAATGGAGGTTACTTAACTCGTCTTAGACGGTCGACTCTTTCGGCTAAATGACCCTTTCGACTAAATGACTCATTCGGCCAAACGACCATTTCGGCCAAATTACCCTTTCGGCCAAATGACCCTTTTGGCCAAATGATCCTTTCGGCCAAATGATCCTTTCGGCCAAATAACCCATTCGGCCAAACGACCCTTTCAGCCAAACGACCCTTTCGACCACACGACCCTTCCGGCCAAATGACCCTTTCGGCCAAATATCCCTTTCGACCTAATGACCCTTTCGGTCAAATGGCTCATTCGGCTAAACGACTCTTTCGGCCAGATGGATTTCGGCGTAATGGCTTGTTCGGCCTAGTGGCATTCGGCCAAATGGTCGAATAGTTGAAATACGTGTCCATATTAAGTGTGTGAAGTGAGAAGTTAGTAGTGAAAAGCAAGAAGTGTTTGTAGTGGGAAGCAAGAAATGAGAAGTGACAAATGAGAAATGAGTAGTGTGAAGTTATTGGTAAGAAGTGAGATGTGATAGGTAAGAAATAATAAGTGAGATAGCAAGTAGCCAGCAATACGAAACAAGATCATCTCCAAAGAATAAACATAGACGAAGGAGGACGTATAAAGAACTTAGGAAGTAGAAGGAAAAAGAAAAAGAGGGAGAAGGAAGAACAAAGAAAAAGAGGAAGAATAAAGGAAGAAGAAGGAAGGAAGAGGGAAGAAAGAAAAAGGAAAAAAAAGAAGAAGAAAGAAAGACGAAGGAAGAAGAAAGAAAGAAAATGAAGGCGGAAGAAAGAAGAAGGAAAAATAAGAAGAAAGAAGGACTAAGGAAGACGGAAGAAGGAAGAAGGAAGCAGGAAGAGGAAGAGACAAGAAGCAAGAAGGAAAAAGGAAGAAAGAATAAGGAAGAAGGAAGAAGGAAGAAAGAAGAAGGAAGGAAGAAAAATGAAGGAAGAAGAATGAAGGAAGAAGAAAGAAGGAACCACTCGTAAACTGTTAGGAAGTAGAAAGTCAGAAAATAGAGGATGGAAGAAATAAGAAAGAAGAAAGTAAGAAGAAAGAAGAAAAAAAAGGAAAAGGGAAGATGGAAGAAGGAAGAAAGAAGATAGAGGATGGAAGGGAGAAAGAAGACAGAAGAAGGAAGAAAGAAGAAGGAAGATAGAGGATGGAAAAAAAAAGAAAAAAGGAAGAATGGAGAGGGAAAAAGGCAGAAGGAAGAAGGAAGAAGGTAGATGGGGTGAGGAAGAAGGAGTAAGAAAGAAGGAATACTCGTAAACTGAGGTCAAATATTTTAACTATTCGGCCAAACGGCATTCGACCAAATGGCCTGACACAGACCTAGCAGTTTATTTGGCCGAATAGGACGTTCGGCCGAAAATGCCATTTGTCTGAAAAAATCGTTATGTCGAATACTATTTGGCATAAAAGGCCAGTTGGCCTTTGGCCAAAAATTGTAATTTGACCGAAATGGATATACGGCTGAATTTGTCATTCAACCGAACTGGTCACTTTCCCAAAAAAATCGGTTGGCAGAAAGTCGACATTTTTGACCGCATGACCGATCAACAAATGACAATTCGACCGTATGACACATTCGGCCAAACTACCATTTCAGCCAAACGACATTTTCGACCAAGTAATGTTAGGGAAACATCGTTTTAGGCAAAATTACCAGTTTAACACTATATCCCTTTCGAGTTCAGCCAAATGATATTTTTGGCCAAATTATGTTCGACCTAGTAATTTTTTCATCATTTAGGGCGAACTTTTTGCGAAAGAATGGATTGTGGAATTGAATAGAATTGTGCTAAACTCGTCTTATGACAGTGAAAACATTCCACTAAAAAAGAGCTAAACAATTTTTCTTTAAATTCTTCAGACCAGTTAACAAAACAGTTTTTTGGGGATTTTTTTGTTTTCGATTTGAAAAATAGTTAAAAGCGTTGAAAATTATGGGCTTATTGGAAAAGTTGACATAAATTAGGTTAAAGAATCAGCTGTAACAGTAAATCGAGAAAAAATTACCTGGAAGGATCAAAGCAGTAAAATGTAGGTTGAGGTAGTAGATGCGTAGGGGAAATATGTATAAAATGTCTCAAAATCGTGAGCGACTGAATCTAATAAACATTTGCAATCCTTTACACGAAACAACTTGATCAGAAACTCTGTATTAATTTTTTTAATTAAATATTTTTTTGGTTTTTTTAATACAATTTCGGTGTTAACGTCAAAAATGCATTTTCTTTAGATACAAAACAACAATTTTTCCTGATTATAATCACTTTAAAACTTTGACTAGCTTAAAATATAAGACTGACATTAATCTTTTGCAGATTTCACTATTTTGGAATAAGATCGTTTTCTTGTAGAAAATGATTTTATTCCAAAATTGAGAATTTCCATCCAAAACGAACGATGTTGCGCCACTCAAATAGGATTATTAAAATATTCCGATATTTTTCAATAAAGTTGTTACATTTTTCTGCAAAGCCGAGTTTGAGACTAAAATTGGGCTTAAAACAAAAAAATGTGGTGGCGCATTTTACTAAAACGCTTAAACGCTCATGGCACTGTAGTTATTTAAATTATTTTGCCAAATAATGCTTCAACAAGGTTCAATTGTCCACATGTCGTAGTGCATGTTTGGTTTCATCACCAACATCGGTTTGACACTTGTTGAATCGGTACTTTGGTCGCCAGGTCGAAGTAACCTAGATGTTAGTCACGCGAACAGGAGCGACATTAGTATTCTTACACTTTTGAATCAACTATTTTAGTACATTCAAAGTTAATTGCCTATATGCCGGGTATTAAGCCACCCGGAGTGGAAATTAATTACTATGTCTGAAACTTGATTATGCATATGTACAACATGTGATAGATTTCAATACCTTTTCCGAACTAAATCTATCACATGTTGTACATATGCATAATCAAGTTTCAGACATAGTAACAACTATTTTACCCAACCGTCACATTTTATACATATTTCCACTAATATTATTGATTTTAATTGAAAATTCTGATATTTTAGATAATTAATAAATGCCTCGAAAAAAACATGGTTTCGGATGAAATCATCATTAAATTAAGCGATTTGCTTAGGGCGCATATTGGCCATACTTTCCCTAAGTATCAGATTGGTAATGGCGCTCTGAATCTTGTGATCAATTTCTTCTGTTCGAGGCGGTACTTCATGTATCAGAAGTCAGTGTTTTTCATCACAGTAGCCCAATTTCCATACTAGAGGACAAACTAAGCTAACCAAAGAAATAAACTTGACATTTACGGTACCGATCTAACTCTTTATGTAAAATTACAAAATTACGGGTTCATCATGTGTAGTAGACCTCTTCATGTTTTCAAAAAGTATCAAAAATTCAACTGGTCAGCCCAGAATCACAATTCTTATGCTAATATAAGCCTCCTGTCAAATTTTCAGCTGATTCGGATAACATTTCGAGGTGGCTCAAGTCAATTTAGTGTTTTTGGGCTATTTTCAATTTTGAAAAAATCTAAGCTTGAGAGATATAAACATAGACCATCATAGCAAGCAACCTCTATAAGGGAAGCTTTGGTGTGCTCTAAGTCTTGTGAATATTACAATTCGTTCCATTCACGTTTTGGCCATTTTTAAAGTGATTTTTTCAAGTTTAAAAGAACATGTATAAAAATAAAACACTTCCCCTTGAAGTCGTTGTCCTACAAAATTTTGAATTTATGACAAATCATTGCTAATTTATATTATTTTCCTCTTTTTTCCCTGGACATTTGAGTATTATAATTGCTAATGTTCAATTTACCGTTAAATTCTTAAAAATCAGAAGCTGAACATTTGTCATAAATTTGCACGCTAGGATTTCCTTAAACAAGTTATTCGAACAAAACATAAATCAAATTATATGATCATATTACAAACGACTTCCAAATTTGATTCATTTCACCATATGTCTGTATGCTTTTAGCATTTAGTGCGTCGTAGTAACAAGTGAAATTAAAGCTTCTTTGTTCGAACAACTTGTTTGACGAAATCCCAACGTGCAAATTTATGATTAATGTTCAGCTTCTGATTTTTAAGAATTTAACGGTAAATCGGACATTAGAAGTTATATTACTCAAATGTCCAGGGAAAAAAGAGGAAAATAAATATTTTAAATTAGCAATGATTTGTCATAAATTCAAGAAATTTGTAGAACAACAACTTCAAGGGGGAAGAGTATTTTTATGCACTTTAAAGCTTAAAAATTACTTTAACATGGCCAAAACGTGAACGGAACGAACTGTAATATTCACAAGACTTGTAGAGCACACCAAAAGCTTCCATATAGAGGTTGTTGCGATGGTTTTCGACGTTTATATCTCTCGTTAGATTTTTTTCAAAATTGAAAATAGCCCAAAAACACTAAATCGACTTGACCACCTCGAAATTTTATCCGAATTAACTGAAAATTTGACAGGAGGCTTATATTAGCATAAGAATTGTGATTCTGGGCTGACCGGTTGAATTTTTGATACTTTTTGAAAACATGAAGAGGTCTAATGTGTAGCTCTGTACGGCACCTCTAGCGTTCTAATACCTACTTCCGCTTCTATTGTTCAGGTCTTTTACAAAGCCTTAGGAGTGCATATAAGACGTCGCCATTACGCTCATCAGTTGATTCAAAATCTTATATGCTAATGTCGTTCCTGTGCGCATGACTAACATCTAGGTTACTTTTACCTGGCAGCCAAAGTACCTGTACTACAAGTGTCATTTTTGTTGATTTAGCTATGCTGCGTCGCAGCAGGCGTGAAAAAAATAAAAATGACAGATGTGCGTTGCTTCCGTATCGAGTGGTGTGCCCCCGAAAACGCGAGCACTTTGAAACTTGGATTCCGTGAGGAGTGACGTTAATAAAACAAGCTCGGTGTAGGGAAATCTAAAAAAAAAATTGCCAATTTACTAAACGAATTCAAAATTTTTCTGCACACAGATTATGTACAAAATTAAATTGTTTTTGAGCAATAAATTACATCTTAAAATTTTTGCCTTTCTCGTATACTAAGTATACGTAAAGGCTATATGTTCAAGACAAAATGTGCGCACCAAAAGAGCAAAAAGTTTAGCTCACTTTTTTTGCACTTACCCTCAACCAATTTACTCGCAACAGGTTGCATTCGACGCAGTATACTGCCCCATTGTTTTCTATTGAAAATTGGCCGATTCGGACTATGGGCTTAGAAGTTATGGCCAAAATACTTTTCCTCATAAAAAAGCGCGTAAAAATGTCTAGCTCACTTTTAATGCACTTACCCTAAACGGATTCCCTCACAGCAGGCTGCGTTCGACGCAGTATCTTGCCCTATTGTTTCCTATTGAAAATTGGACGGATCGGACAATGGGCTTGGTAGTTATGGCCAAAATACTTTTTCTCAGAAAAAGCGCGTAAAAAAATCTAGCTCACTTTTAATGCACTTACCCTAAACCGATTTCCTCGCAACAGGTTGCATTAGACGCAGAATCTTGTCTCATTATTTCCTATTGAAAATTGGCCCAAACGGACGATGGACTTAGAAGTAATGCCCAAAATACTATTTTTTTACCGCACGAGAAAGGCATCATCACCGCTAGGTGGATTAATCTGGGTTTTTTTTACAAATTTCAGCATGCGCAACCAAGCGACTGATTTGTAAAAACTTAGGCGAACATAAAACAAAATATTAAAATAAGTTTGTAATTATTAAGAGCTTCTTATATAAACCATTATCGATCATTACATTACTACATGTATGCAAAACACAAAGAGATAGATATACACAGTTCCCTTTATTTTCACTGCATTTGCCTCATTTGATTTCCCCTACCACATTTATCAGCCAATACTGCGATGCATTTTCAAAATTGCCTTTCCAAAAAAAATACATTTAAGCATAATGCGTAGACCCCGCCCCCGAGAGGTCCTTGGGTGCAGAATATTTCGTCACATGAAGTGACTAGACGCGATCAACTACCAACCGCTGACTTCAGTATAGTTTTAGTTATATTACGCTGCCATACCTTTTCTTATCTGAGCCGGTTCAGTAGCGGATCTGATGAAGCTTCCACTGAAAGAAATTGATACCTACCTATGGAAATTGATCGATGAACAATCTGCCGCAACCGGTCAGCGAGGGATAGCGGTAGAGCTTGCAAAAGAGAAATGAAATGTGGGAGATTCAAACTGACCAATAGCGACGAACCGGTCAGGTAATCGCTCGAGTGGTTAGAGGAAAAAAAACTCCTCCCATTTTGGAAGATTTTGATCTTGATGAACATTGATTGATATTTTACGGATTCTAAGGATGTAATTAAAGTCTTGTACCAATTAAAAGATAAAATACATCATAAAATTTAATCATTTGTTTGAGAGACTACATTTCATACAGTTCAGAAGAAAAAAGTGACATTTTGTTTATCTAGGTTAGATTTTTTCCGAAGAGTTTAGTTTGCTTCAATAGAGGCAAATATTTATTAAAAGAAAAAAACATGATTATGATTACCCTAACTAGGGTAAATGATCTAATAGTGAAGGAACAAGCACGTTCCAACGCTGTTCATTTTCCCAGGAAAATATGAAATCTTATTTCACTCAGCTTTAATATGTATCGGAAGTGTCTGCTTTTCTATTTCAATATGAAAATGCTTCCGTTCAAATCTAAAACTATAGCTCCAATTATTGGTACAGTGTTCCTATAGTTGCGAATCTCATGGTTTTCTCACTCGCAGCAATAGGAACACTTCTCCAACTATTGGTGAACTAACGAAAAAATTGAAGTATTGAAAACATTTACCAATTCAGAAGGGCTACCAAAGATCGGTTCGGGTATTGACAGATTAACGAACTGTTCAACAGTGTGGATTGCTGAAATAAATAAAAATATAATAAGTGGGCTTCGTGGCCGTGCGGTTAGCGACGTCAATCGTCTAGACCATGGTTTCCCAAACTGTGGGTCCCGACCCCCAGGGGGGTCGCGAGTGGATTGTTGGTGGGTCGCGCAGAACAAATATTAATTGTAACTTGAATGCCGAACCTTTTGATCATTTTTTTCAGGAACATTATTTCAAGTTCAAACCGCATTTTATTTTAAATATCCATCACCACGCTATTTTATTTAAACATGTATGCCTAAAAGCTGTCCCCTTAATGAAGTAAAATAAAAACGCTAACATTTTGACAAACAATACCATGTTCGTCATTTTTTGCATTTGTACATGTAAGGTAACGTGAATATTTTTTATGTGGAAGAAGCCGAAACAGATGACATTCTGATTCAATTAATGCTTAATACTACATACTTGGTAAAATGCATTTTTTCATAGGTGGGTCGCGAGATATATAGAATTTTGCTAGGTTGGTCGCATACGCAAAGGTTTGGGAAGGTCCGGTCTAGACGCATGTACTATGGAGTGTGGGTTCGATTCTCGTCCCGGTAAGGAGGAAACTTTTCGTGATCGAAAAATTCTCCACTGACTGTGTTAACGCAAGAATGTTTGTTTGGTTCTGGAAGACACCTTCGTGGGGGTAATTTCTCACTTCGACTGCAGATGATTAGGTGGATATGGTGTTTGTTACTTGTTTAACGATGGGCTGTTTTTTATTGAGTTCTATTACAGGTTTTTATGGATCACACCTGAAAGGTATTTGATATATTTTAGGATGAACACAAATTCTATTGTATATTATTGTTTACTTAAACTATATTACAATAATAGATGAAGTAATGGATTGTTCAGTATAGAATAGTGATGCAGATATACATGTGTACGCTAAGATGGTTTCAAATTGTTAATTTATTCATTGCCTTTTGAGGATGATAATTCAGGAATTCTGTTCGGCAACGTAGGCAGCATCAATGTTCAGGTGTAGGATAGAAAATAACAGGATCACTTTGATATGGAAATGCTAATATCATCTTCTAAACTTAGACGTACATGTTCATGATAGAATTAGAGGCGAAAGTATAGAATTGATAGTTCCGTTAGGATACGGCAGGCATGATTTGAAAGCGAGCGGAGGGCAATATTTGTGATGGCACATATCGCACGACGCGGGCGGGCATTTCGCGGGCAGCAGGGACTATGTCCAAGGGCTTGACGATCCCTCCCCAGGCCATCTGCGAGTTGTGGCGCCTGCCTAGGATGTGGTGGGGTTTGACAGTGGGCCCTGTTAAACCTCTATAAAAAGCTGCAAGTATTCGCAAGTAGGCTCCGCCAAAGCGACCGTGTGCCGCTCAAAGCGCACAAGCCCAAGTCCTGGTGTTAGGTGGGACGCTAAACAGCCCTGACACGACGGCCCTCCGACGAGACAGGAGGTTTGCGCAGGCCCAATAAGCCGCCTTTAAAAACAACTATTACGAACGACATAGAAGATAATACGACTCGATACAATCGGCAACGACCTAGGCGACGAATAAAGGATCACGATTGGAAGCTTGGAACATGGAACTACAAGTCGCTAGGCTTCGCAGGTTGCGACAGGATAATCTACGATGAATTACATCCCCGCAACTTCGATGTCGTAGCGCTGCAGGAAATCTGCTGGACAGGACAGAAAGTGTGGAAAAGCGGGCATCGAGCGGCTACCTTCTACCAAAGCTGTGGCACCACCAACGAGCTGGGAACCGGCTTCATAGTGCTGGGAAAGATGCGCCAACGCGTGATTGGGTGGCAGCCAATCAACGCAAGGATGTGCAAGCTGAGGATAAAAGGCCGTTTCTTCAACTATAGCATCATCAACGTGCACTGCCCACACGAAGGGAGATCCGACGACGAGAAAGAAGCGTTCTATGCGCAGCTGGAGCAGACATACGATGGATGCCCACTGCGGGACGTCAAAATCGTCATCGGTGACATAAACGCTCAGGTAGGAAGGGAGGAAATGTATAGACCGGTCATCGGACCGGATAGTCTGCATACCGTATCGAACGACAACGGCCAACGATGCATAAACTTTGCAGCCTCCCGCGGAATGGTAGTCCGAAGCACTTTCTTCCCCCCCGCAAGAATATCCACAAGGCCACATGGAAATCACCTAATCAAGTAACGGAAAACCAAATCGACCACGTTCTAATCGACGGTAAATTCTTCTCCGACATCACGAACGTACGCACTTACCGCAGTGCGAATATTGAATCCGACCACTACCTCGTCGCAGTATGTCTGCGCTCAAAACTCTCGACGGTGATCAACTCGCGTCGGAGTCGTCCGCCGCGGCTTAACATTGGGCGGCTACAAGACGGTAGACTAGCCCAAGACTACGCGCAGCAGCTGGAAGTGGCACTCCCAACGGAAGAGCAGCTAGGCGCAGCATCTCTTGAAGATGGCTGGAGATATTCGATCCGCCATTGAATGCACCGCAACCGCTGCACTAGGCACGGTGGCTCCGGATCAGAGAAACGACTGGTATGACGGCGAATGTGAGCAGTTAGTTGAGGAGAAAAATACAGCATGGGCGAGATTGCTGCAACACCGCACGAGGGCGAACGAGGCACGATACAAACGGGCGCGGAACAGACAAAACTCGATTTTCCGGAGGAAAAAGCGCCAGCAGGAAGATCGAGACCGTGAAGAGACGGAGGAACTGTACCGCGCTAATAACGCACGAAAGTTCTATGAGAAGTTGAACCGTTCACGTAAGGGCCACGTGCCACAGCCCGATATGTGTAAGGACATAAACGGGAACCTTCTTACGAACGAGCGTGAGGTGATCCAAAGGTGGCGGCAGCACTACAAAGAGCACCTGAATGGCGATATGGCAGACGACGGTGGCGGTATGGTAATGAACCTAGGAGCACGCGCGCAGGACATGCGACTTCCGGCTCCGAATCTCCAGGAAATCCAGGAGGAGATCGGCCGGCTGAAAACAACAAAGCCCCTGGAGTTGACCAACTACCAGAGAGCTGTTTAAACACGGTGGTGAAGAACTGGCTAGAGCGCTGCACTGGGTGATTACCAAGGTTTGGGAGGATGATGTTCTGCCGCAGGAGTGGATGGAAGGTGTCGTGTGTCCCATCTACAAAAGGGCGATAAGCTGGATTGTAGCAACTACCGCGCAATCACATTGCTGAACGCCGCCTACAAGGTACTCTCCCAAATTTTATGCCGTCGACTAACACCAATTGCAAGAGAGTTCGTGGGGCAGTACCAGGCGGGATTTATGGGTGAACGCTCTACCACAGACCAGGTGTTCGCCATACGTCAGGTATTGCAGAAATGCCGCGAATACAACGTGCCCACACATCATCTATTTATCGACTTCAAAGCCGCATATGATACAATCGATCGGGACCAGCTATGGCAGCTAATGCACGAAAACGGATTTCCGGATAAACTGATACGGTTGATCAAGGCGACGATGGATCGGGTGATGTGCGTAGTTCGAGTTTCAGGGGCATTCTCGAGTCCCTTCGAAACCCGTAGAGGGTTACGGCAAGGTGATGGTCTTTCGTGTCTGCTATTCAACATCGCTTTGGAGGAATAATACGAAGGGCAGGGATTGACACGAGTGGTACGATTTTCACGAAGTCCGTCCAGTTATTTGGTTTCGCCAACGACATTGATATCATGGCATGTAACTTTGAGAGGATGGAGGAAGCCTACATCAGACTGAAAAGCGAAGCTAAACGAATTGGACTAGTCATCAACACGTCGAAGACGAAGTACATGATAGGAAGAGGCTCAAGAGAGGTCAATAAGCCACCCACCACGAGTTTCTATCGGTGGTGACGAAATCGAGGTGGTTGAAGAATTCGTGTACTTGGGCTCACTGGTGACCGCCGATAACGATACCAGCAGAGAAATTCGGAGACGCATAGTGGCTGGAAATCGTACGTACTTTGGACTCCGCAAGACGCTACGATCGAATAGAGTTCGCCGCCGTACCAAACTGACTATCTACAAAACGCTTATAAGACCGGTAGTTCTCTACGGACACGAGACCTGGACGATGCTCGTGGAGGACCAACGCGCACTGGGAGTTTTCGAAAGGAAAGTGTTGCGTACCATCTATGGTGGAGTGCAGATGGCGGACGGTACGTGGAGGAGGCGAATGAACCACGAGTTGCATCAGCTGTTGGGAGAACCATCCATCGTTCACACCGCGAAAATCGGAAGACTGCGGTGGGCCGGGCACGTAGCCAGAATGTCGGACAGTAATCCGGTGAAAATGGTTCTCGACAACGATCCGACGGGAACAAGAAGGCGAGGTGCACAGCGGGCAAGGTGGATCGATCAGGTGGAGGACGACTTGCGGACCCTCCGCAGACTGCGTGGTTGGCGAAGTGCAGCCATGGACCGAGCTGAATAAAGAAGTCTTTATGTGCAGCACAGGCCACTCCGGCCTTAGTCTGATGATAAATAAAAAAATAAATAAACATATCACACGACCTTCCGTCTGCTAAGCTCTGTATGAAGGGGAGGCAAGAATATCAGTGTGGAAGCTGATATATCTCCACTGGCTTACTTTGGATCACTTTGGTTGGTGTTTAGTTGGTTTGGATAGTGGTCTTCATGATCATGGACCTTGCTGCACCAAAGATGTTCGCTGGTTGCTTGTTACCTTTCATAATTGGTTGAGGTTTAGTGCTACTTCTGTTGAACGTTGTTGACTGGATCCCTTCGAAATGAGTGAACTGCATATTGCAATACTATTCACTTTGTATCATTTGCCTCTTATGCACTCCTGTGGATTTTTAAAGAAGGCGAAGCCGTCTTCTACCCACTCAAACTGGATAAACTGGGTGCCTCTTTGGAACAATTGGAATTGTTCTTCATTGTTGAACAAACATCATAAATCCTCTTTCGGGAGCGGTCAAGAAAGGTGGGTGTCTTTGTTTTAGCACTGTCCACTTTGATGTGGATGGAGCTCCTGGACGAAGGAGCGATCATAACAACTTGCATTCTTATCCTTTGTTACAGACATTGCCTACTTCTAAACGACAAAAGGACGAATTCCACCGGTTATGGTGGACGGAACTCCCAGCTGGTGGAGAAATCGGTGGGAGAGATACAATGATTATGGTCTCCCGAGGTGAGCCAGCCTAGGGCTGATAGCCTCGCAAATAAAGATAATAAAAAAACAATGATTATGGCGGTAATGGGTTCCAGTCCAAAACAGTAACACTAGTCGCATAAGTTCCAAAGAGGGTTGACTTTCACAGGATGGTGAGCAGGGATTGGTTGCGGTCCATGATAAACAATAGGTCAACAATTCGTTGAACGGGAATAAATTTATTTCTTATTGAAGGAAACTCACAACAATTTGGCCTCAATTCAGTTTGGAACTGGAGACTGGCGCCAGTCTCGGTAACAGTGACTTTCACACTTGTCACAACCTAGCGATAACTTTCGGATTTCGTTTCTTTCCCATCTGCTTTCGCACACACGCTGCTTCCTTCCTCTATACGAGCAGCATCGAGACCAATAAAATTGAATTTGAGCTGAGCATGGTCGTACAGCTCGTGGGCCCTCCTTAGCCGTGCGGTAAGACGCGCGGCTACAAAGCAAGATCATGCTGAGGGTAGCTGGGTTCGATTCCCGGTGCCGGTCTAGGCAATTTTCGGATTGAAAATTGTCTCGACTTCCCTGGGCATAAAAGTATCATCGTGCTAGCCTCATGATATACGAATGCAAAAATGGTAACCTGGCTTAGAAACCTCGCAGTTAATAACTGTGGAAGTGCTTAATGAACACTAAGCTGCGAGGCGGCTCTGTCCCAGTGTTGGGATGTAATGCCAATAAGAAGAAGAAGAAGAAGATGGTCGTACAGCTTCTGTCTAACTATTGTTTACTTAAACTATGTTACAATTTGAAGTAATGGTTTATTCACTATAGAATAGTGGTGCAGATATACATGTGTACACCAAGATGGTTTCAAATTGCTTATGGTGATCTAAATGAGGGAAAAACGGCGCAAACAGACTGGGTGTTATGTGTTCTGTCCACTGGCGGAGTTAATCTGGAGCTCGGTAGGGCACGTGACCCACCAAATCAGATATTTGCTCTGAATAAAATCAAACTGATTTTCCTAGGTCCTAAAAGGACCAAAGTAACATTTTTTCATGATTTAATTTGAATAGCGCAATCAACATAACAACATGAAAGCTATTGATTGCGCTATTCAAATTAATTCATGAAAAAAATGTTACTTAGTTCCTTTTGAAAAGTTAAAATTTCTTTGGTAAGGAAAAAACGAAGTAGTCCGTGCCCAAGGTGCCCCCAGCATAAAAATTTGCTGCTGTGCGTTTTGTTCATTCCGCGTGTGTATTCGGATTGTGAGAAAAAAATGTTTCGATTGTTAGGAAGCTCCATACATCACCATTCTGTGTCAGTCCAATTGACGAAATCAAATTACATCAATCAATGCGGTTATATTGACAGTGTTATAAGGGTATCAGAAAAGCTTTCGAGAAATGTGCGGTATTTCAACGAATTTTTTGAGTAGTACAGACACAGCTGTAGTGTACGGTGAGGTTATTTTAGTATCAACATTAGGTAGCGTTGAAGGAGCAGGAAAAGTTTGGTGATTGTGTTCTAGCATGGATCTTCATGTAACTGTTAGCAAACAATATATTCTATAATGTGTTAGAACATGTGATGTGAAGCGCTCATATCAACCAAGGCCGGTCCTCGAAAATCCGGTCCTAGAAAGGCCCGGCATTACTCAATAATGGATTTATTTGGTGAGAATGTTCCAATATAAATTTACTGAGACTTCAATTATAAAAAATAACTATATACGCGCTGGATTTCAAATCCGGAAGTTTGTTTATGGATCCATTGTCCATTTGATAATGGTAGCATAAACAGGCGGGGCTTTTTGTGTGCAAAAGTGACCTCGGACTGGTCATGAAATACCAGGCAGTCAGAAATGGGTCACTCGAGCTACAGTAGAGCTAGCACCTTCTAACTCCCGGACTAAATCTGACTGTAAAACAGTCAGCTTTTTTCCATAACATCACTGCCAGCCAGTGGGGGTTAGAATGGAGACACACAGAAATCTTAAAATTTCTTTGATAATTCTGATAGGTATTTCTCAGGAAATTCTATTGGCAATTAAAAGTGAGGTTAGGTTTCGAAAAATTTCAAAACTGGAATCAAATTTTACGCTTTCTTGTCACTTCAATTGTAAGAATCATAGAAGGGTTCTCTAAATTCTAATGAAAATCCTTTAGAAATTGTTTCCACTCCAAGAATTCCACGAATAATTTAGAAAATTACGTCATTTACTCCTTTTGCCAGTTCAATCAAAGTTATTGAGTGAGTGCTAGTAGTGGACCCCTTAACGACTAAAATGCACTTCAGTCGTTCCTCTAGAGTAAGCCTCTTGACAAAATGTAGTTCTGCTGCACCAGATGACAAGCAACATGTATCAGCATCGTGTTTCGTGCATAAAACTAGCCAAAACATTCAGTTTTACTAATAAAGTAGGCATTTTAAAATGATGTAGCTAGCATGCCTATTATGGCCACCCCCGGGTCCATAATACGCGACGTCGAGTTTGTTTATATACGTATTATGGTCCTCCCAATTGATTTACATGTTCCATTCCCACATGTCCCTTGTGCCTATAATGGACCCCTCCTTGTGTGCTAGTAATGGACCCTTCAGCATATTTACATTTACAAATTAGTTAATATAACTAAATTTCTGTTTCTTTGTCCATAACAAATGTATGGAACTGCTATCCTGGTACATGAAGCAACTTCACCGGACGGAAGTCTGCAGAAAATAGTCGATGCCAGCGTTTAATTTGGGATTTTGTTCAGGGGGTCCATTATACGCACGGGGTCCATTACTAGCACTCACTCCCTAATTGCATTGGCGTAAATAAGGGGGGGCCGGGGGGGGGCCTGGCCCCCTCCAGACCTACTTGTGGCCCCCCCCCAGAAAATTTTGAAAAATAATTCCAACTTAGTCAGTTTTTATTTCATTTACATATTTCCTACATATTTCTTAATTTTGATTATGAATTCTATAAACATATTTTTTGTTGCGTTATCACATCTATGACCATTTGTTCAGCAAAGCATCGAAATATTTAAGTTGGACCCCGGGAACATTTTCTCGATTTTTAAGCTAAAATCAATGCCGCTTCTAATTCAGTTGCTAGCTTAAAATAATAAATTTGTTCTGAATTTGTTTGACTAGTATCCTGGTCGCAGAAACATAAAAACATAATTGTATTAAGATATAAATATTTCTGTTCTATTAAACTACCATCCGCTTCAAAACAGACTGAAGCAACTACATCAAAATGAGGTCAATGAAACTTCGAACGACCATTCTTTCGAAAATCTTCGAGTTAATCGCAAGGTATGCCGCAAAACCGTAGATCAAATTCCTATGGAGCTTTTTGCTCTCGCTATATAATTCTGGCACAGAAAGATATAAAATTATAAAACTTAAGAATCTTTGTTACAATGACAGAAAATCAACAACGCATTCCATTGAAAGTATTAGGACAAAACTTAGGCAACCTTCGCACTCACAACAGAGATTGCATTAAAGAAATATTTTTATAATCCTCAAAAGATCTTGTTCCATTTAATGTTTTGGCGATTTCATAAGGATCATCGGAAAACTCTTTTGTGCCTGCTTTAGTTAGAATTTGTTTTTTAGGATAAAAAATAGATTTAGAAACCAGTTCGTATCAGAAAACATTTCTTTTGCAGCACAATTCAGATCGATTTGGTTGCTTCTCAAGTCTCTTTGATTTTTGCAGAGAAATCTCTCACCTATTCAGAAAACCATAATAAAGCCTCTTCCTAACGTCAGTAACTACAAAAACCCTATGTTATTCTGGAATTTGATTTATGACTCATAATTTTATGACTCATGGAATTTATGACTCATAAAAAACACTTTAGGATTCCAAATTTGTGTTCATCGGTACTTAACTATTTCAGCACATAGCATACATTTTGGAATTGCATGAACACTTATATTGATTATGACAAAATTTCGTGGAATTTATTCCACATCTAGAATTTCAAAAATTTCAAGTTTCAAAAAAATCGAGATCTTTATGCATTAAGTAATCATGGAAATGCTTGAAAACTTTCAGAAATATACTCATATCGAATTTCATTTATAGATAATTCGAAGAAGATTCTTGAATTTTAGATTACACACTTATCCACATAACATGGAGAAGACAAGTTGACACAGACACAGCGTTTTGAAGCAATCACAGCATCATTGGAAATCAATTGTATTATTCGCGATTTTTTTTTATGTTGGTTCAATAAACAATTTCTATTGCAATCCATGCGCACAGTGCTTTAAATCGCCTTTGAAAAATACATCCCACCAGCTGGGGCCATGGTCCCCCCTAGACGGAGACTCTAGTTACGCCTATGCCTAATTGCCTATGTTCCGGGTGTTAAACTACCCAACTTGGACATCAATTTACGATGTTCTGAAAGCTCAGATGTGAATATGTAGAGGAACTGCTCCTGGATTTCATCTCATGGCTCCGATGTTCATCCCATGGAGATCGGAGATGGAGATCGGAACGGTTCCCCTACATTATGTGGAAGATTATGATTTGAAAAATGTATTGGAGGTAGCTACTTTCTTTCGATGGGACCCCGAGTAGACGAAAATAGCTCAATAATATCAAATGTTGATAAGATAGCAAAATGAGATATGGACTTGATTGATATAAGAGATAAAAGATCACACTATAATATCAATAATTTGCACTAAAATATCATGAGGAGATCAAGTTATGCTATTTGTAAGAAGTGATCAATATCATGTGCCATTAGTTTGTTCTTATACATAGCATATCTTGATATTCAAATGATATTTCGGTGCAAATTTTTGATATTGTTGCCTGTTCTTTTATCTCTTATATCAATCAAATCCATATCATGTTTTGTTATTCTGTTTATGGCTTCTGCCCGGGACTCGAACCCACGACCCTCAGTACGCTAGACTGGTGCTTTAACAAACAAAGCTACGAAGGACCTCCGTCGGCCTTCCAAACTGAAATTGCAGTAGGAATTATTTCGGAAATACTGTTGGAATTTTTTTTTTCCGTAAATTTATGAAATGAATAGAATGAAATAGACAATCCGAAAGGAAATATTCGAAGGGTTTCTAACGGAAATGTCAATTAAATTTCCAGATGAAATTTCCGACGGAGCTCTTGAAGTAATTTCTGAATGTTTCCTAAAAGAATGTCTGAATGAATTTCTGATTTCCAAAAGAATTTCTAAGGAATATCCGAGGAATGTCTTATTAAATTTCTGGAGGAATGTCCGAATGAATATCTGAAGGATTTTTTGCAAGCATTCGTGGGTGAAATTCTGAAGATATAAGAGGAATTTCGAAGCAATTCCAAAAATTTCTTCCTAGAGTTTTTAAGAGGGATTTCTTATAGAATTATTAAGAAAAAAATAAAGAGTTTCTAATTCAATTTCAGCGGAAATTCCTAAAGCAATTTCAATGGAATCCATAACAAAATTCATGAAAGGAATTCTTCTAAAAAAATTTTGGAAGGTTTTTTTGAAACATTTTCCGTAGGTATTCTTAACGGAATTTCTCAAGCGTTTTCCGTAGGAATTCCAAACAAAATTCCAATGGAATATACAAAGGAATTCCTGAAGGATTTACCGGAGGATTTTCTAAAATAAATTTGAAAAAGAAATTGTAAAGGAATTCTCGAAGAAATCTCAGAAAGCATTTGCGATGGAGAAAGGAGAAATTTCAAAAGGTATTTCCGAAAATAATTTGGACCTCCAAGGAATTCCTAACGAAATTTCTCAAGCATTTCTCCTGAAACCAATGACCACAGGTATTGCTAAAACAATTTCCGTAGGTATTCCTGAAGGATTTTCCATATGTATTGCCGAAGAATTTTCCAAAGGAATTCCTTATGGAATTTGCAAAGGAACTTTTTTAAATTATTGGTTTTCAAAGCCATTCTGGGTCCCAAACAACTGTGCAGAATTTGGGCCCGATTGGTTGCATTCTCGCTTTCCGCATCACGTTTGAAATTTGAATGGAAATTAGCAAGGGAAAACGTTTATTTTTGCATTTTTATTTCTAGAGGCTTCACTTCATAGTAAACCAGTGATGAAGATTCGTTTTTTCTTTTTGTTTATTTTCCCAGTAAATGCCGAACAACGTGAAATAATAATTTAAATGAGTGTTATTTCAAAATTATTGATCTTATAGGGCTTTGCAGCTAACGAGAGTTATTCGGAGCCATTTAGAAAGCAAAAAATCCGACAAGAAGGAAGATGGGTTTTGCTCTCTGACAACCATAGGTTGTCCGGTAAATAGTGCTGGCAGAAACATATTGATTTCTTGCATAGGTTTGAACAATCAATTTTCGAAGCGTAATAACATTTTGTGTAGACCTTCCAACTACCTACCTTCTCCACCAAAGTCTTTCGGCACCTTTAGGGCTATTTGCTAACTTATTAAAACAAGTGATTGGCGATAAACTGAAGCCGCTAAGAACAAAAATGTACTTAAAAGTACTTTTTCCCATACTAATCTCCATATAAATTTAAAACGCGATGCGGAAAGCGAGGACGCCAGCAATCGAGCCCATATTTTGCACAGTTGATTGGGGTCCCAAAACGATTCAGAAAAACCTTGATCTCACTTGATTGGATGAAGTTTGCGTGTTTCCATACAACTACGCTGAGTATACAATCAAAGAGAAAAACTTAACTTTGTGTTTCATCTCGATAAAAATTTAAAAAAAGAACTTACAATCCCGATATAAGGATTGTTTGGACATCTTTGAAATTTGACTGCCAAAGAACTGTAAAAAAATGACAATAAATTCAAAAGAATGCGCTTCCAATTTGTTGATGAAAGATAATTGCCCAAGCAAGCTTTCATCCAGTCAAGACAAAATTTTCAAAACGACTTATCTGCTTTTGTAAACAAAGATTTAAACGATTTGACGAATCTGATAGCACTTCGACACAAACCTCAAACCAAGTAGCCGAAACCTTCACCTAGCTATAGGGCACTGCACGGACTGCTTTGTCTTTTTCTCGCTGCAAAGAAATTTGAAAACAACAAGGCCAGTAAACGTCAAATTTCCTGAAGAACAAAAGAGAAAGATATTCGTTCGCGCAGTGCCCTATTGATAGTGTTGGTTTGCGTGGAAGTGCTATCAGATTCGTCAAATCGTCGTTTGAATATTTGTTTACAAAAGCAGATAAGTCGTTTTGAAAATTTTGTCTTGCAGTAATATCAATGAAAATTTTCTACTTATTGGCATCACATCCCCCACTGGGACATTGCCGCCTCGCAGCTTAGTGTTCATTCAACACTTCCACAGTTATTAACCGCGATGTTTTCTAAGCCAAGTTACCATTTTTGCATTCGTATATCATTGCTTTATGGTTACTCCTGACGGAATCCAAGTTTAAAAGTGCTCGCGTTTTCGGGGGCACACCACTCGATGCAGAGGCGGCGCACAACTGTCATTTTTGTTGATTTAGCTTTGCTGCGTCGCAGCATGCGTGAAATAATAAAAATGACAGTTGTGTGTTTCTTCCGTATCGAGTGGTGTGCCCCCGAAAACGCGAGCACTTTTAAACTTGGATTCCGTCAGGAGTGACCTTATAGCCGCGCATCTTATCGCTAGGGTAAGGATGGCCCATCAATAAAAATATTCAGCAGTAATAACGCATATGAATAAAACATAGAATATTGAATTTTTCATTATGAACCTAAATACATCCCACTGCAAACGTCTATGTTTGCATAATTATAACCCCGGAACTCTTTCTATCGTAATAACAGAATTGTTAACATATCCTTGTCGGTTGAATCAGTCTCATAGGACGTACTGAGTGCAACTCTTGCCATCTCGACCGATCCCATCGGAAACTGGTTTGCCCGCCACCTTTGAAATGAATACTCTTCCGAGCAGT
Organism: Armigeres subalbatus; assembly: GCF_024139115.2. Taxonomy (NCBI): domain Eukaryota; kingdom Metazoa; phylum Arthropoda; class Insecta; order Diptera; family Culicidae; genus Armigeres; species Armigeres subalbatus. Next base: position 2,325,524 of record NC_085141.1, on the reverse strand, counting down.
ACACATATTGTTCCAATTGTAACAGCGACAGCTGCCAAAATTCAACCGATCCAGCCCGGCATTATGATTAAAAAATAGAGCCTCCGAGGCAGGCGAACGGGGAAAGCACGCTACGACGACGGCCCTGCGCTGAGCTGCGCTGCTGCACGCACCGCACAGCCAGCAACAACGAGTTACAATTTATTTCAATTCACAGATTTGTCTGCGTGATCCGCCAAATTTTAAACCTCTCGCTCCGTCCGTCTCGGGGAAAAGTACAATATCATCCTTGGGTTACGGTTCTACGTTTCTATACGCGTGGAACTCTGGGCCGACAGGAGTTCCCAACACGATTTTGCGAGAATCATTATGGCTTCAACAAATCCATTGAATTCTGATTTTTTTAAATTAAATTGATTGAGGCAAGTAGGGGATAATGTTTTCAAATATGCTACTATGAATTAATTTCCACATTCATTATATTTCTTTTTTTTTCGTGATAGAAGGAGAATTTTACAAATTTGATCAAAAGATTTGCTCTTGAAAATATTTGTAAATAAAAATGAGTTGAGATTTCCTTCGCCATGGTTTAACCGGCCTCACCAATCGATTTGTCCTGGCATTCACCACCGGCTTGCGAAAACCTTGCCTTTACCAACTATGCTCTCTAAAGATTCCCATTGATTTAAATATAATTTCAAATCTTCAGTTACTTTATAAACCTAAATAATATGAAGAACCACTGCAGCGGCGCAGTACCTCACCGAGCACACAAAACCGTTAAAAAGTAAGGAAAGGTAGCCTGCAGGCAAAAAGCTGACACGATTGAACAAAAAACGGAACAAAATTGCGTTAATCCTAAAGTTGCACAGAAAAAGGGGTTTGCTCGGGGTTCTGAAACAGACAGCACTTTAAAATAAGGGTTCAATACAACAACGGCAGCACTAGGAGACTGTGTGGTGCGCGCGCAAATAAAAAAGGGGAAAATAAAAGGTAATGCGCCTCATCATCGAGCGCAACCCGAGCCTAATCGTAATCCATTCTACCGAGAACAAGAGTGGAAAGACGGAAAACGGGATGGGAAAGAGCTGAGAGACCCCTTTTTTAGAATGGATAGAAACTGGAAGGGTCCATACGGAAGTGCAGCAGCCGCGCCGGAGTCGGCTGATGCTGATGCAATTGTAGATTTATGTCTGCGTCAGCTTCCTAAGCGACGGCGAACCGGAATAGTTTTCTGCTGACGTCACGCATTGCAAACGAAAAAAATAACTTTTTTTCGATTTTCCTCCTTTTTTGAAAAAAGCCCAAATCTTCACGGGTTTTATAGCGAATTAGAGAAGGGTGTGCAAGGGGTGATCTGAAAGTGGGTTATTTCATTATTTGGCAGTAAACTTTTGGACCCTCTCGTGTTGATTTCGGCAGCTGTGCCAAAAATTGAAAATTGTAGAACCTTATCAGATCATCACCATCAGATATCCTCGGAGGATGATGCCAAAACTGTAGTCGAGAAAAATTTGAACATTTTCAATTATCTCTCGAGTACGTCAGTTGAAGCACTTTCATTTTCATCCTGCCACGATCAGACGGCATCGGTACACATAAATCAAAAAGTTTGGGATCAACGAACTCCCAACAATTAAGGTGATCCCTGTGGGACAGACGGATAGGCAAGGACGAGAACGAGTAGCTGAGAAGTTGATCAGTAAAAAAAGACGTCGTCTGCAAATAAATCGTTGAACAACAGAGGCAGCACCTGGATGGTATAGGATGGTGGGATTCTTGCTTTGACGATGGCACACAAAAAAACAGAACCATGTAATGCATCATGTCTTTCGAAGGGGAAAACCAGAAAGGTAAGATTGAATGATCGTCTTGGGCCATCCTCAAGTGGTCCTGTTTGGGTTCGCTGCACTATCCATAACGTACGGGATGGGTTGTCTCTTGCATGGTGAGAGAATATTTGTTAAACATAAATTTTATTCAATAATTATATTTTAAAAATATTGTAAAGTAGAAATTATTCATGATATGTAAATTTGAATCGCTAAATTTGTAAATTAGGTTACATTTTTCTATAACTGTATTCGAAACCGGTATTTGTCACCAAATTTGACATAGGCACAAAATCTTGAACTTAAAATAACAATCATATAAATAATGTAAATCTTTGTCAACACTGTTTTTATATAACACCCACGACACGATAGCATAGGCTTTCTACTTTCACGTAAGTGCAATTATAAAATGTTCTTTTGGAGGTCATTTTCCATACATTGGTCTTTTTTCACCATTCATATAAAGTTTGCTCTAAAAATACCGAAAAAATAAAAATTACTATAGATACCCCCGATATAACGTAATAGTTTACCCATGACATGGAAGAAGAGACAATATACTTTCGCGTGGTGGGTGTTTCAGAGATGCAGATTTGAAGAAAAAAATCCCCTTAGAAAAATTCATTAGTACTTCTAACCTCCCCTCGGATATCTGGTCTTGATGCGATGGGTGGGCTTACGCCATTAGCACTGAGATGGCAACCAAAGACATATCGTGTCATGGTGGTATCACATGTTGGCTGTTTTTTTTAGTGACGCGTCACATATCTGGCATTGGAGCACTGATTTTACGCATGTGATCCAACGGACACATGGAGCCTTGAATGGTAATGCGGTCAGGCAGAGGCCTTTTTCATCAGTGATAAGGACGTGAGATCTCTTCTTTCCGGCAATACTTTTCTGATGTTTTCAAAACTAAGGACGTGGCGCCAGTCATGTTTTGTTATGTCTCACAATAAGAAATACCTCTCATAATAAGAAATACCACACATTATAATGATGGTATATGCACAATCTTATGACTAAAAGCGTGATAAATCCAGTATAAAACCAAAATCTAGGGGTCGTACAGATCAATCTACAGTGAACTCTCCCTAACTCGGAGTTCCGTAACTCGATATTTTCCTTTACTCGATGGAATTAAAAGTCCCTTGAATCTAGCATTACTGCGTTCCCTCCGTAATTCGATACTTCCCTTACTCGATATTCTCTAAGTCGAAGTAATTTTCCTATACATTTTCACCTCGCTAACTCGATGTTGTCAGAAACGTTTCACATGCGCGATTTATATAGTACATATCGGGTCATTTCGCCGAATAGTTGAAAGTAATGATTGTGAGTAATGAAAAGTGAAAAGTAAGAAAAGTAAGGTGAGAATTGGAAAGTGAGCAGTATGAAGTAAGAAGTGAAAAGTAAGACGAGCGAGCAGGAGAAATTGGCTCAATAATACCCAATTCTGTTATTGATACCATGCTCTGTTATGAACTAGCCTTGCATAAGAGGTAAAATACCAAAGGAATAATACCAAAAAATAATGCACACAATACTTAAGCCATAACATACTCAGTTATTATTATTATTTATTCAGACTAAGGCCGAAGTGGCCTGTGCGGTATATAAGAGTATTTTCCATTCGACTCGGTCCATGGCTACACGTCTCCAACCACGCACACAGAAAAAAATAATGAAAACTAATAAGCGCGTAAAAAATTAAAACGTGGAAAATTACACTATTCTGTGCACACATGGATCGTTACCAACAAGTTCGCCCTAAATGTATGCAATTTCTGTAGCATTATGTCAATTTCTACTACATGAACCATATCAAAAGTGGCATAATGCTATAGAAATCGCATACATTCAGGCGAAAATATCGTTTAAATTTACGCTCTTCTTAGCATTCCCTTTATGTGTATTACTTTCGTGTAAAGTTCAACAACTTTTTCTATCTGTGCAGTCTACGGAGGGTCCGCAAGTCATCTTCCACCTGATCGATCCACCTTGCCGTCGGATCGTTGTCGAGAACTATTTTCACCGGGATAATTGTCCGACATTCTGGCTACGTGCCCAGCCCACCGCAGTCGTCCGATTTTCGCGGTGTGAACGATGGTCGGTTCTCCCAGCAGCTCATGCAACTCTTGGCTCATTCGCCTCCCCCACGTACCGTCCGCCATCTGTACCCCACCATAGATGGTACGCAGTACTTACCTTTCGAAAACTTCAAGCGCGTGTTGGTCCTCCACGAACATCGTCCAGGTCTCGTGTCCGTAGAGGACAACCGGTCTAATGAGCGTTTTGTAGATTGTCAGTTTGGTACGGCGGTGAACTCTATTCGATCAGGGTCTTGCGGAGTCCAAAGCGCGTAAAAAAATGACGTGGAAAATTACACTACTCTGGGCGTACATGGATCTTTTCCAACAAGCTCACCCTAAATGTATGCAATTTCTATAGCATTATGCCAATTTCTATAGCATACATCATATCAAAAGTGACATAATGCAATAGAAATCGCAAACATTCAGGCGAAAATATCGTTTAAATTTCAGCTCTTCTTGGCATTCCCTTAAGGGAATTTATGTGCATTACTTTCGTGTAAAGTTCAACAACATTTTCTATTTCTGCAAGTACACAAATGCTTCTACCACCTCGATTTCGTCACCACCGATGCAAACTCGAGGTGGGTGGCTCACATTGGGGAAGGGACTCGAGAATGCCCCTGAAACTCGAACTATGCACATCACCCGATCCATCGTCGCTTTGATCAACCATGTCAGTTTATCCAGAAATCAGTGTTCGTGCATTAGCTGCCATAGCTGGTCCCGATCGATAGACTAATGCAAATTGAACTTCCCCAAAAAATTATGAAGTTTGCGCATTATGAACGCAAAAAGAACTTTTGTTCGAGTGGACGAGCCGCTCCGCTCAAATGTCAAAATCCATCGGGTGAGTGAATTTGATGAACTTCTGCACAGGTCTATTGTATCATATGCGGCTTTGAAGTCGATGAATAGATGATGTGTGGGCACGTTGTATTCGCGGCTTTTCTGTTATTAAATTGAATTCCAATACCAAATGCATAACCAATTGTTATTCGTTTGGTATTGAAATACCTAAGAATGTTATGCCTCAAGTATTCTGCATATAAGTTTTTGGTATTATTTTTTGGTATTTTACCTCTTATGCTTAGGATGACCAGATCATTTCGATCAAAAAACGGGACAACTGCGCTTGCTAAACGGGACATGTCAAAAAACCTTGTGATAAGATTCAAGAGCTGTAGAAATTTTAAAATTTATGGGCCTAATATTCATTTTCCGTGTAAGAAATTAGAAATATTTCAGAGTAAGTCATTCATCACCATAACCTTCTACTGTATTAAGTTAGTTATGGAAAATACTAAACTACAAATATTTTACTCTTCAAAGAGACGCGGACAAATACAAATAAAAAAAAATTAGTGTAGATCTCTTAGATTTGCATTAAGGATTTTATTATTGACCAATATTAAACAGTTTTCCAATTCTGAACAATTGAAAATAACAACCAATAGTCAAAGTACCCTGCCTAAGGTTTTTGGCATTAGAAGGCTAAGAAAAAATAGTTCTAAGAAAAAATATCAAAAGACAAATTCGAAAAGAGCAATTATTGATTTCCCGTGCTAAATCCCTTTTCCATGAATTTAAGTGCGAAAAAATTTAATTACCCGCTAAAAGTAGCCTCACACTTCGGGAATTTCGTCCATTGATTTTGTACCGACGAGCTTCCAAAAACAGCGGGACTCATGCAATTTTGTCCCGAAAAGTATAAACATCTTGGCCAGTTTATAGTGCGGTGTACAGACTCGGATTTCCAGAGATATCCGCTGGATTGTATTTTAAATCGCGAATCCCATGAATCCCGTCCATTTATGGGAGCGACAGACAAGCTCCTGATGTGTAAGCTAGCCTTAAAGTACATGAGGATCTTGAATCTAGGCTTTAATCTGATCTGAACAAATCTTTAATCTTTAATCTAATCTGAACAAATTAAAATTTAAATATTTTTTTCATGCCGTAGGTAGTTTCTTTACAGTGGATGGTTTCGAAATATTCAGAAAGATTTTGTATGATGCTTAATGTTTCGATGAGAATTAAACGATTGAAAAATATGTGGTAAAGAAGATTCGAAAAAAATAAATTACCTACTTCGGCAGATTCAAAAAGAATAATCGAAAATGAACTTAATCTGATGATTAGAATGTTTGTCTCTGCGCTTTTTTATTGACGTTGAGGCGTGACCTGATTTTTCGAAAATACTTGCCTTCCAATTTACTTATTCCATCCAATCCACTGATGGAATTGGCCAAATGTTAATGCCTCCGGAATAAGCAGCAAAAAAATTATTGAAATGAAACTGTATGAAAAAATCTCCCGGAGAAACACCCGGATAAAAAATACAATAGAGTTGCAATAAAATATCATAAAATCACAATACATGTTATTTATGAACATTAAATTCTATTGTTTTTATATCATACCAATTAAAGTGCCATATTGTTGTTCCAATAGACGTACAATAGATTCAATTGCCAGTCAAAAGTTGGCAATAGGATCACAATAAATTCAATTGTAATGGCAAAAATTTGTTCGAGAAAAAATCGATTTTTTTATTGTAAAGATACTTAACAACAAACATACTATTGTAAAACTGCCATTTACAATAGCCGTTATGGTGGAAAACAATATTCTTCAATGTTATTCTATTGTGAGGCACAATAGAGTTTACCGTAATTACTATTAATGTCAGCGTAATGTTACAATAATTTCTATTGTAATTGTTTTGGAATTTTTTATTAGGGCACTTGTCGTCATTGACTGTTAAAAATCTAAGAAAAGTCAATGGAAAAAGACAAAACGGCATAGACAGCATTCTTTTAAAAGCAACAATAATGACATAACATCCCACACTCTTCTAATGGGTTTCGTCCACGTTCTTTGTTGAGAGATAAGTCAGCCAAAGGCATGCAAGACAACTTCATACCAATTTCTGTTATCAAGGTCGTCACCCCTGCTCGGGAAGTGGGAATTTTTCTTTACCCTTTCCCTAATTTTTTCTCCTTTCTTCCCTCTTCCTTCTACTTTCTCCCGCTTTCTTCCTTCTTTATCCTTCTTTCTTCATTAAAAAGAAGTGAAAAGTAAGAAGTGTGAAGTGGGAATTGAGAATTGAGAAGTGAGTGAGATTGAGAGATGAATGATTGTGAGATGAAAAGTTAAAAATGAGATGTTTTACTTACTTATGGATCCTGTACACCTCCGGTGGTGCAAAAAGCCGAAAGATCTATATCCTGAGTGTTGTCCAGGTATCGCTTTAACCTGTTGTCAGGTTAGATTTCGGTCGACTTCTTTTATTTCTTTATTGAGGCCTCGACGCCATGAGCCTCTGCCTCTGCTGCGATGTCCCGCGGGGTTCCAGTTTAATGCTTGTTTACAGATTTCGTTTCCGCTCCTACGTAGAGTGTGGCCGACCCAGTCCCATTTCCGATCCTGAATTTCTGTTGCTATCGGCCTCTGGTGACAACGACGATGGAGCTCGTTCTTTGAGATCCAGTTGTGAGGCCACCAGGCCCGAATTATATACCGCAGGCATCTGTTGATGAACACCTGCAGCCGTTGAGTGTTCTCCACTGATACACACCATGTTTCGCTTTCGTATAACAGCATAGATTTCACGTTAGAGTTGAAAATTCGTATTTTGGTGCGTTTACTTATCTGCCTGTTTTTTTCAGATAATTCTTAAACTCGCAAAGGCAGCCCTTGCTTTCTTGATCCGTGCGCCTATGTCGATCTTGGTACCGCCGTCTGACGCCATTTGGCTACCAAGATATTGGAAGCTTTCAACATTCTCCACTGGTTGCCCGGCTACTGTGAAACTGGAAGGAGTCACCGTGTTTACATCCAACGATTTGGTTTTGTTGACGTTGATGACTTAACCTGCCGAAGAGGAGCACTCGGCAAAGTCGATTCGAAGTCGTTTAGGTGCTCCATGGTTAAGGCTGCCTTAACAGCCCGCGGTTTGGTTCACGGTCAATCGCACCTACCAGAATCTCATCAATAAGAATGAGGAACAGTAACGGTGATAGAATACATCCTTGCCTCACACCAGCTACGACCCGGATAGGGCCAGATAAGACCCCGTTGTGCAGCACTCTACACGAGAAGGCTTCGTACTGTGCCTCGATGAGGCCAATGATTTTCTCAGGAACCCCCTTGAGTCTCAGGGCGCCCCACATATTCTCGTGATTGAGACGGTGGAAAGCTTTTTCGTAGTCAATGAATACCAAGTAAAGGGACTCTTGGAATTCGTTGACCTGCTCCATAATGATACGGAGCGTGACAATATGGTCCACACAGGATCTTCCGGCACGGAATCCGACCTGCTGCCGCCGGAGGGTCGCATCGATCTTCTTTTGAATCTGGGCTAGGATAAATTTGCGACTCTACGACACTACCCATAATTCCATTACCCATAATGCCATTACCCCGAAGGCCACTACCCCGAACGCCACAACCCCGAATGAGTCACTACCCTGAATGCCATTACCCCTAATGGAACACTACCCCGAATGAGCCAGTATCCCGAATTAGTCATTATTTCAAGTTAATACTTCATTTCAATGAAAAAAATGTTACTCAATAAAAGTTTATTCAAATTTCATATGAATGAACAATAATTGGAACTGAAACTGTTTTAATGCAGTATGGATCTAAGTATTCTTACTCCGTAAGATCCCGTTCCACTTCGTATGGCACTCTTCAGGATTCCTGAATGGCAGGGGGAGATTATGCAGAGAGTTGGAGGCGATTGCGGTCCACGTCAGCATGGCTACTAGGGCAACAAGGTAGAAGTTGTTCCTTGGTCGATGTAGTAAAAGCAACGGATTCTGGATGAAGCGTGGTCTAAATCTCAAAATCGACGAGGGGGTGAATGGGTGAGTAAGAGTGGGTGAGTAAGAGTGAGTGTGTGAGTGAGCGAGTAAGAGTGAGTGAGTAAGAGTGAGTGTGTGAGTGAGCGAGTAAGAGTGAGTGAGTAAGAGTGAGCGAGAAAGAGAGAGCGAATGATTGAAAGTAAATGAATGAGTTAAAGTGGATGAGTGAGTAAGAGTGGTTAAGTGAGTAAAAGTGGGTGAATGAATGAGAGTGGGTGAATGAGTAATAATTAGTGAGACAGAGGAAGTGAGTGAGTGAGAGTTTGTGTATGAGAGTGAGAGAGAGGGAGATCTTGTTCGTCTTCGGGAAGTTGCGTTGACTTAAAGAAGGCATGATCTCGTTTCCCCTTCTATCGAGCAGACGTTCCTTTTAAAAAAGCACCTCTTTGTGCCTTATCGAGGTATAATCACGTTCGTTAAAAGGTGGTATCATCTCCTCTGTCTGCCTTATACCGGGCAAACGCGTCCCTTCAAACAAGGCATAATTTCCTCTGTGTGCCTTATACCGGGCAAACGCGTCCATTTAAAGAAGGCATCATCTCCTCTGTCTGCCTTATACCGGACAAACGCGTCCATTTAAAGAAGGCATCATCTCCTCTGTCTGCCTTATACCGGACAAACGCGTCCATTTAAAGAAGGCATCATCTTCTCTGTCTGCCTTATACCGGGCAAACGCGTCCATTTAAAGAAGGCATCATCTCCTCTGTCTGCCTTATAGTGGGCTTCGTGGCCGTGCGGTTAGCGACGTCAATCGTCTGAACGCATGTGCTGTGGAGTGTGGGTTCGATTCCCGCCCCGGTAAGGAGAAAACTTTTCGTAAAACGGAAAGTTCTCCACTGGTCCACTGGGTGTTGTGTAAATGTCCTTGTCCGTTGTCTCATGCTAGATGTTAAGTGTTCAGTCTGTGCGACCTCTGGTCGAAGACGGTGATTCTGTCTTTTTATACCGGGCAAACGCGTTCATTTAAACGAGGAATAATTTCCTCTGTATGCCTTATACCGGGCAAACCCGTCCATTTCAAGAAGGCGTCATCTCCTCTGTCTGTCTTATACCAGGCAAACGCGTTCATTTAAACAAGGCATTATTTACTCGGTGTGCCTTATACAGGGCAAACCCATCCATTTAAAGAACGCATCATTTCATCTGTCTGCCTTATACCGGGCAAACACGTCCATTTAAAGAAGTCATCATCTCCCCTTTCTGCCTTATACCGGGCAAACGCGTTTATTAAAAAAGATCATATTTACCCTGTATGCCTTATACCGGGCAAACTCGTTCATTAAAACAAGGCATCATCTCCTCTGTTCGCCTTATACCGGAAAAACGCGTTCTGTTGGAAAAAAGGATCTCTTACTCCATTTCGTAGAATAGTACTTTTCCAGGTCATAATGACAGGAGTGACAGTTAAAGCTAATTAGAAGAAAAATCAAAACTGTTGGTTCAACTGGTTGGTTCAAAAATTTTGGGATTCAGCGATATCAGTTGGTGTTAAATATAATAATAGAATACTATAGATTCTAAATGTTTTCGGGGTAATTGCCGGGGTAGTGTCCCATTCGGGGTAATGACTTTCGGGGCACTGTACCATTCGGGGTAGTGGCCTTCGGGGTAATGGCATTCGGGGTACTGGGATTCGGGGTACTGGGGTGGAGCCTAAATTTGCATAGAAGTTTGAGAACGGTACACAGCAACAATGCCTCAACAGCTATCGCATACAGCCAGGTCACACTTTTTGGGCACCTTCACTAAGATACCTTGCATCCAGTCGACCGGGACAGTTGTGGTGTACCAGATATTACAAAATAAACGATTAAGTAGTTGAGCGGATGTTATGGGGACAGCTTTGAGCATCTCGGCTGATATGCGATAGACCCCTGGGACTTTTTTCGATTTCATGCTTTGGATAGCTGTTTGAATCTCTAGCAGTGATGGAGCTTCGGTATTAACGCGTGTGATGTAAAACTGAGAAATGAGAAATAAATTCAAAGCGGGGAGTGAGAAGTTAAAGTTAAAGTTAGAAGATAAAAGTGAGAAGTAGGAGTGAGAAGCAGTACTGGTAGTTTTCGTGATCGTCATGTGAAAGCGAAAACAGTTGCATTTTCATTTTCAAGAGACCAAATGAAAATGTAGCGGGCTCCCGGTCACCTGTCACATTACAAGCAGTCATGATGGGAATGTTGCTTTGTTTTGAAATCTAAATTTCTAAATAGTTTTAATAGATCTGTGCAAATAACGATGACTAGTCGATAAAATGATTATATTGTTCCTAATTTTTGAGTTAGATGTAACATTATTGAAGAAGAAACAGCTTGTTTACAATAGTTTGAATTACGATCCCTGATCATGGGGTATTTTGAATCACAATTTCGGGTACAACTATCACTATTTCTGGAAAGTTCTGGAAAACATGACTGGTGTTCCCGAATCCATGACATGAAAACAGTGTTTTTTGCTTGTGAACGCTTTTGTTTTTTGTGTTACAAATATAAGCCGTTTACGAAAAAAAATATTGAAAAAATTAATCTCTCATACCTTTTTTTACAACAAAAATTCTAAGGAAATGCTGAAAACCGTAAAATATTTGTATTTATTATGCAGTCCTAGGTTGGCTCATCTCTAAAATGATAAGCAGAAAATCAGATCAAGTTGGTAGTTGGAATATATTTTTTCATCTATTGCGTATATTTGACAGGCTCAGGCAGCATGACACGAAACGGAGCCGAGACTCTTTATGATACTCACAATCGATATCATCTTATTATCAACAGTTAGTAGGGGGGAAAGGACATAGACTAATATACTCATGGCGACTCAAGGTTAGATTGCGTATTCTCAGGACGGACGAGGTTGAGATTTGGGTTTGAGGTATTATAGCTGCTCATCCGGGTATTGTCAGACAAGCAAAGAAAGACATAGATAGCCTGCATAAATATACACCACTTTGCGATCCCCAAAAACCCTTCTCACTTTCCTGTAGGATGGTTTACCTCGGGCCACAAGGGTATCCAATAGTTGCTTTCTGGAGGCCTCGTTTTCCGAGCAATTCCCAACTGCCATATCGATGTCATCCTATACGGCTCCACACCTACATAAGTTTCTATCGACAAGGTTTATTCTGCAGAGATGCGCGTCTAGTGAATAGTGATTGGACATAAGCCTCGGCATCCTGCGAATGAAGCCTCGGCTTAAAGGTTCCCCCAAACACACGCGACGCGATTCTATCGCTTGGCAACTGCGATTCAATTCTTTCAACTAGAACTAATTCTGATGATTTTTCACATTTTTCGTCTCTTGTACAAAGTTGTCAATCCAGCAAAGATACATGTTTTTGCTGAACATTGTAACTTTCTATCTCTTATAAAACCAAAGTTATTCAAATATTATTATTATTCATAGGTTTACAAGTTTTTAACACAGCAAACGAGAAGACTCTTGTCGACGAAAGTGAAGAAATTTGCGACTTTTTGCAATTAAGGGAGTAATTATAAGTGGAAATATTTCTCAAAATAAGTATAATTTAGAGATAAATTTTGTTGTATGTTAGATGGAATGTTACAATGTTCAACAAAAACATGTAATTTTGCTTGTTTAACAACACAGCAAATAATTTTGAAAATTCAACGACGTGTAAAATTGTCGCTAACCCCAACAAACGAAATAACATTCGATATTCAATTAAATTTGTCTGAATTTTACAATCAAGCACCGTTTAAATTTATTTAGAAATTAAATTTATTAGAAAAGTGAGATCGATTGAATGTTACGTTTATTTGCATGCACCAAATATGTGCATTAAAATATTCTTGCCTATATTTTAATCAACAATTTTTCATTTACTGCTGGAACATTTGTAACAACACACTGAAAAGATTTACTAGTAGAAAACTAAACATGTTCTTTAATTCAGAAAGGAATTACATAGTAGGGGTTAATAGAAGACTTTATTTATCTTATAATCTTGAAAATATCCTTCATGATTTTATTCAGCCGATATTTTATGAGTATACAAAATTGGGCATCGATGAAAATTTGATAATTGAAACAGATTTTACGACCGTAATTGTGGTGAATGATTTGTTTATCGGCTTTATCGGTCATTTCTACTCAAAGTGTGAGGGAGTAGATAATCGAAAGATAATTGAAAATCAACAGATTGAAAGTCGTTCGCTAGGGCGCGAACAAGTATGAAGCGATAGAGGGTGAAAGGGGGAAAGGAAGACCATCTATTGAACAGCACACAATCGAAGCGTGAATCTTCTTGCCTAACGCCCTGGTTGTGGACGGCTTGGTTAGTGGTATGGAGAGAAATGACCGATAAAGCCGATAAACAAATCATTCACGATGAAAATTTGTTTTGAAATTCCGTGGAATTCCGTTTAATTTCGTTAAAATCTAGTTTTTGCTGGCGAAGTTGTTTACATTTAACGAAACGAATCGAAATCAGATTTGGCCATGCTCAAATTCCGCGGAGTTTCGTTTCGAATAACCTGAAACATTTTTCTCGAAATACCACATATCCTCATTTTTGACAGTGTCTTGAAATTGCCATTTCTACAACAACTCCATACATTTTAAATAATTTTGGTAATATTTTTTTTAAATTCTATGGATGCACCTTTTACAGTCAATTTTTCTTACTCCTCAAATAAAGTGCTCTAAAAATAAAGACACTCCCCATTCCCCAAAAGTCAAGAGTCAAGAGTCTCCAATCAATAATTTCGCCGATAATACCAATGTACCACTTTTTTCAAAACTATCCAACTGTAGTGATATTTTTGGTGCCTGTGGCGAAGAGGAAACTGCAGTCGGTAAAAAAAATGGATGAAGAAGAAACTACCATGGATGGACATATAATTTAACTTGCTAAACATACTGTCTCAGGCTGATTTCTAACAAGGAAAATATTGATGCCGATTGAGATTAAAGTATTTCTTGTACCTACCTACAATCAAAACAAATACTTTTATCCTTCTACATACCAAAACAATCACGTGTCATTGAAAGTGAAACATTTTGATAGCATACTACACCATACATGTTCCGGGCATTAGGTTCGAATTTTATGTTTGAGTTTTATGTAAAAAATCTTGTTAAAATTTCGTGGCGGACTATGACGAAAGCATGGTCCCTTAAATAACTAGTATAACCATAACTGCTTCTATAAAAGCATTGGAACCTTTCGTATAAAACATTACATTTATTTCTTTATTATCTTTATCTTTATTTTCTTTATTTGGAGCAGGGAAAAGCCCATTTGAGTAGAACTGCTCTTGTGATCTTTCTCAAATGGGCGCAAAACCTCCTCATCTTTTAATATCAACAGAAATACATAGTTTCCAAATGAGTGCGTGCAAAAGGGAATGTCCACAGATTAAATCACTATATGTATCACTTTCTCTTGATAATTTCTAAAACATTGTAACGATATTCATAATCTCTATTAAATATGTAGTTCCAACATTTCCAGATCAACTTTGTAGTTCAACGTCTAATTCCCAATGTGCGAAGGTTGCTTCTACACACGACATTAGTACCATTTGTTTTTTCACCTCTCCAGACACATCTTTTATTTTATCTCATCGTCATGACATGCATTTGCTATCGTATAAGTATTTCTCGTGCCATGCAATTGCAATCTTCAATGCGAATGAGAGTTCTTTAAGCATCGCAAATCAAAGAACAACAACTGGCGAAATAAAAAAAATGAGAGAACAGGAGCTGAGAAAGCGCCCAAAACTCAAAAGCATGCATCAATCCACTACAGTAATGCGTAATTCGAGCGCCGGCAACCCGTTTCGATTCAATCGTCAAGGTACGCGCGGCACTATAGAGCGAACGATGACGCGACGTCGAGGACGACGGAAGGGATGATTTTTCCGACGAGAATTTCGCACCCCTTTGCGGACCCCACAGGCCCAGCACGGTTCAGTCCGAATAGAAGCAGTAGTGCGTGCGCATCTCCTTCCCGTGCGGTTTGCGAACCCAAATGGTGTTTTTTTTTTTGTGTGCGTATTGCGGGAAAATATGTTAGTTTGGACAAGATTAGAACGTGCAGTGTGCGTAGGAGAAAGTTCCGAAAATGAGTGGGCTTTTTTTCGCCCGAGAGCGACATATTCCACCCACTCACCACCCAACCGCGAGTGTGAATGGCCAACACGAAGTGAGCATGAACGGGCGATAGGCCGTGCGGATGAGAAAGGGAGACGGAGAGTGATTGCTGCAGTCCGCCGACCCCCGGCTACTTTGTTTTGTCCGAAACAGCAAGATGGCTCCACGGCACCGGCGATGGCGGTGGGAAAATTGCGGTAGTGTTTTGAAAGTTTTGATGGCAGTGCAAACTTATAGAATTTTGTTCTCAATTACTGTAAACAAACAATTATTATTCTTTTCGGATTACTTGATAAGGTGGTAAACATTTAGAACTCAAATGATTATCTTGAAAATGCGTTGTCCGTCATAAATTGTGATTGGAAACGAAGCTCTGGTGAAAGGTTTGCCATATCCTCCTCCATAGTGACCAAAGGCGTATCAATGTTGCTCGAAACCTCCCAATAATTTCACAAACAAAAGGATTGCACTTTGAGAATACAAAGCAACAAAAACTTGAAGCAAACGCATGATTGTATTTTTCTTTTTATATCGGAAAATAAAAATTCAATCATTTAAATATTTTTATTAAGGGCTTTTAAATGGGTAATTCACTTTGGTTCACATAAAACATTAAACACTTTGGGAACACAAATTTGACAAATAATGAAGTTTTATGGGAAGATTTGCATGCTAAATCTGGCCATTTCAAATTGCTCGTCACTCTCATTCTCTAGAATCGTCACACTTTCAGCATGAGAGCCCCACAAAAAAATATAGGATCTTATTTATTTCATTCAATCAAACATTATTTTTACATAAATGACGCATTATTGTTTTAGAGTAAGGGGTATGGAAATTAACCGGCGACAGAGCTATGCAGATTCCTTGACAGATTTTGCTGATTGTATTTAATACGGAAACTTGATTGTATTAAAACAAACTTGGATGTTATCAGATAATGGACAACCTCATATTTTTAACAGAATATATCCTTTGTCGTACAATTGTGGATGTTTATAAATTAAGTTAATATTTTAGGAAAATCAGGAGGTAATGTTTCGATATTCTCAAAGTTTCGATACTCGCAAAACTGAAATGTACAGCTTTGATCACATAACTAATTTATCTTCTTGGTCTTATTTTTGTATTCTTATGAGCAAATCACGTAGCATTCTTTTCTTAAATTAAAAGTACACATCATTTTAGATCTCAGAAAAAAGAATGATAATATGCTACACATTTTTTTATCAATTTGGTACAATAATGATTGATATCCGTATTACAAAATTATAGAAATCCCGAAAATGTTCAAGTGCACCCTTATTGCGATCCTTAAATTGCCTATGTCCGCAGCCTGGGCCAGCAGATCCTTCGGACAAGATGTGAGTGGGTGAGTGAGTGCGTGAAGATGGCGTTTTTCGAACGGAAGCGTTGTATAATTCTCGTGTACCTGCAACGAAATCGGATTCTAATGCCGCTACAGAAGGGTCAACTATCCGAAAATAAGTGCCGAAAAGCAAAACGGATGTGAATGGAGTCTTCCGTTATTGAAATTTTCAAGGATAGTGGCGTACAGTGCATGGAAATTGGCGAAAGGCAACAGGACACGCTAACGATGCAAAGTAAACAATCTATGGATGGAAAGCTTTTTTTCCTGTGTCATATTAATCCCGGACCAAATGTTGGAAAAGCTGTCAATTCTGGGTAAGTCAAATGAATGTCTACCGAAATCATTGTTCTAAAAGGACACTACATTGTTGAATGCTGAAATGATAAAAGGTATATAAATAGTTAGCTTTGAACTTCGTTATATGAAAAAGTGCTAAATCGCCTTTGCAACTTTCTGTTGTTGCAACAGATATATGGGGACAAATCTCCAATACAGAATTTCCTTGCACCTTTTATTATTAGGAGAAAGAGAGGAATACGCTCTAGCTAAGTAACTATACGGGGATTTTTATCTCTCACGACAGCTTAGAAACATTACTAGCTGATGCCATCCTGAGTTTGCAGAAAATCTAAATAACTTTAAAAATAGGTTATCGGCAGGTATTCCCGGCAGGCTATTGTGCTTCGGCACACTCCTATAAAGCCGCTATTGCGTCTGCATTGCATCTGTAAATTCTCGAGTGAGGACACACGATAACGGAAGAGGGACCATACCATATCATCAATAACGCTATTCACTTTCATGAAGTGATGATGGTCTGTTGCAGGAAATGCCCGATGCCAAATGCCCGATTGTTGGCAATTATTAGAGAGCGACGTATCAGGCATTCCTATCACTCATTTCGATATATGAACAGTGCGTGGAGGCGCGACGTACTTCACAGATGTAAGCCACTAAAGCGTTTTGCCTTGCAAATCGTTAGATGTTGTTTTTATCTCCATACCTACATAAGTCTAGTTCTGTTTATAATAGAAAAAATAAATTATTATTAACCACGGAACTATAATTTGCCATCGAAAATATGCGTTTTCATGGGCTTCGTCTCATGTCCCGAATTGAACTAAAATCGGAGTTAGAATACTTTTGACAGACATCGACATGTAGCATAGTGTATCCATTGCATTTGCCACACAAGAAACCTTAAAGTGACAGCTTAAACATCACTTGTCATAAGACAAGTGAAGACATTCCACAAAAAGCTCAAAATAATTTTCTTAGCTTAAACATAAAAAGTAACCCCGTTAAAAGTATAAGTAGGTGCTTTATAGTATAAGATAAATAAAGAGCCCCACACACGTTCCAACATGTTGTACAACTTTGACTCCGCCCCCAGGAAATTTGTCTCGGTCGGAGTAAAGTCGGATCGTCTGTGGGAAAGTTGTACGACTATTGGACAACTTGCCCACAGAAGGTCCGACTTTAATCCGACCAAACCAAATTTCCTGTTACATTTTTTTCCAAAAAGTTGTACAACATGTCGGATCGTGTATGGGGCCCCTAAGACATCTGCCAGAAACAGTTCGATGTCTGCCAAAAGTAATCTATGTGTCGAGAAAGTTTCCAACCGGAAAACATCGTAGATTGGACCGAGAATCGAACTCGTCATGTTCGGAGGAGACCCGTCGAGTCAAGTACGAGACACTGAAGTCGGCCTTACTGTTGAGGTCGAAATACGCATTTATCAAATTACAGTCAAATGGTGGAATTAAATGGGATAGTCTTATGATAATGTGTATCACAAAGTGGAGTTTCTCGAAAATAGAAAGATAACTGAGATGTTGTTCTTTCAACATTATTAGTATGAATTTTTATCCAGAGTTAATTCTTCATTAGCAAATGTTTGATGCTCTCTTCTTCGGAGCATAATTTTATACATCAACCTTTAGACATTTTTTGTATGAGATGTAAGAATATACCATCCCCCATATAAGCGTTTACGACAACAGTGTACGGCAACTAAAACACTGTGCAATTGGCAATCGCGTTTGATCACCGATCAATCTGTAATCAGTCTTATTTAATATTTATTGGAGTGATGAACGTATGTCTGAACTATCACAAAATATTTTGTTTATTAGTATTACAAGTGAGAGCAGATTCGATCATCAATTGTGTGCAGCCGCCACTAAAATCTAGGCCTTTTAATTCTAAATCTTGCTTAAAAGCTCTTGTTTCCATGTAAGCGCTGTTCATAGAATCTTGAAATAATTTTATTCTTTTTTGACAACATAGAGGATGCCAAGAAGTGGAACAAGAACGGATTTAGACAATCACCAGAAGGATGGAAAGGTGAAACAAATACTACAGAGGAGGACCAACCTTTCGACACGGAACTATCAAATCTATAGTTTCGCATCTAATTCTATCATGAACATTTATGTCTAAGTTTGGAAGATGATATTAGCATTTCCATATCATTGACTACATAGTTTTTCTTAAATTTCAATGTTGTGCCCAGATTTTGTCGTGAACAAGACTTCAAGCCTTATGCTATACAGATTTTACAAGGTAATACAAAATATTGAAAGAATATTTTTCAACTTCTATTAGGTTAAAAACATTGAACATTAACATTAAACATTAAACATTAAACATTAAACATTAAACATTAAACATTAAACATTAAACATTAAACATTAAACATTAAACATTAAACATTAAACATTAAACATTAAACATTAAACATTAAACATTAAACATTAAACATTAAACATTAAACATTAAACATTAAACATTAAACATTAAACATTAAACATTAAACATTAAACATTAAACATTAAACATTAAACACTAAACATTAATGTTAAAATTAAACATTATAAATTGAACATTAAACATTAAACATTAAACATTGAACATTGAACATTAAACATTAAACATTAAACATTAAACATTAAACATTAAACATTAAACATTAAACATTAAACATTAAACATTAAACATTAAACATTAAACATTAAACATTAAACATTAAACATTAAACATTAAACATTAAACATTAAACATTAAACATTAAACATCAAACATCAAACATCAAACATCAAACATTAACCATTAAACATTAAACATTAAACATTAAACATTAAACATTAATGTTAAACATCAAACATTAAACATTAAACATTAAACATTAAACATGAAACATTAAACATTAAACATTAAACATTAAACATTAAACATTAAACAATAAACATAAAACACATAGGTCAATTAAGGAATAGGAGGAAAATGTTGACGATTCATCTGCACTTCCCAGAGTAACCACTGGGATTTTAGATGAATGGAAAGTGTGGCTAGGCTCATTCTGGTAACGTACAGTTTGATTGATACAAAACATAAACGCAATGCAAAGTGCAATAAGGCCGGAACAAATATTATTTCCTTCTTTTGTCGCATTGATCTTTTGATAATGAAGTCGGTGGAAAATTCAAAAAATGTTTGAACTGATAAAGCCGAAAAACGCATAATTTAAAAAAAAAAAGTTTTCTATGAAAGTTCAAAACATTATTATTTTTATGTTTAAAAATAATTATCCCCTTCTCAAATCAGAATTAAGGGGAGGTGGGGATGATAAGAAGAAGATGATAAAATTTGTTCCGGCTTAGATAATGTACTGATCGATCTTCTAGGTTTGCTACTAATCATGACGTTTGATTGCACTTGACGTTCTTACAGAACCAGTTAGCAGCGTGCTAAGCTATAACACGATCCATCGCAAGCTCAATCTGTAGAACGTTTTTGCATCTTTTGAGTTGAACCGAACAAATAATGTTCTGTTCGCGTAATAACACGTTACTAGCTGAGACGCGACCAAAGACGCTGCTTCTTTTCCCTTGTTTTGACACTTGTTCTTCTTTTCATCACAGTTGACCATCCAGTTTCAACTGTTTCACCTAAGCCCCGGGTGAACTCTTCTGAGCACAATAAAAGTGTATCTAATTCGCGAATTGGTAAATTCATTTTCATAAGGATTTTTATACCGGGAACAAAACACACGTTTATAACTGATTAATAATAAGCTAAACGGATGATTTGGAATATTCGTTAAAGTGAAAAAGTCTTCGTAAAACAAAAATCACGCAAAATATTTTATTTGGGATATCAATACTTTTACACAAAAAGCTGCTGGCGGCAACTGACAGTTCGTGAAAGCTGTTGACTGGCAGTAGATAAAGTTACATTTTTTTCTCTTTGCAAGTCCCGTCCCAGGTTACTAGTATAACCACGTTTTAAATATAATACAAAATTTGTCCTAGTACTGTTCTAGTGGTTAAAGGGGTAGAAAATAAAAAATAAATATTAAAACAAATAAAATTAAAAAAAAAAACTCATTGGATTTGTTAACCCTTTCAGGCCTAAGGAGTCATATAAAGTCCGTTTCATAAGTATAACGCCACGTGTGATTCGTATGGTAAACCTTTTAGGGGAGGTCAGACATCTATGTTCATTTGATCATTTGTCACACTCATTTTTTTTCATTTATTTAGTTAACATCTAAACAGATAACACTGAATCAACAATTTGACGCCACAATGCACGGTTCGAGGCCGCATCTCTCCATCCTCGGATACGCCCCACGCTCGCCAAGTCGTTCTGCACCTGGTCTGCCCATCTCGCTCGCTGCGCTCCACGCCGTCTCGTACCTGCCGGATCGGAAGCGAACACCATCTTTGCAGGGTTGCTGTCCGGCATTCTTGCAACATGTCCTGCCCATCGTACCCTTCCGGCTTTAGCCACCTTCTGGATACTGGGTTCGCCGTAGAGTTGGGCGAGCTCATGGTTCATTCTTCGCCGCCACACACCGTCTTCTTGCACACCGCCAAAGATGGTCCTAAGCACCCGTCTCTCGAATACTCCGAGTGCTTGCAAGTCCTCCTCGAGCATTGTCCATGTTTCATGTCCGTAGAGGACTACCGGTCTTATTAACGTCTTGTACATGACATTTGGTGCGGTGGCGAATCTTTTTCGACCGCAGTTTCTTCTGGAGCCCGTAGTAGGCCCGACTTCCACAGATGATGCGCCTTCGTATTTCACGACTAACGTTGTTGTCAGCCGTTAGCAAGGATCCGAGGTAGACGAATTCCTCGACCACCTCGAAGGTATCCCCGTCTATCGTAACACTGCTTCCCAGGCGGGCCCTGTCGCGCTCGGTTCCGCCCACAAGCATGTACTTTGTCTTTGACGCATTCACCACCAGTCCAACTTTTGTTGCTTCACGTTTCAGGCGGGTATACAGTTCTGCCACCTTTGCAAATGTTCGGCCGACAATGTCCATGTCATCCGCGAAGCAAATAAATTGACTGGATCTGTTGAAAATCGTACCCCGGCTGTTACACCCGGCTCTCCGCATGACACCTTCTAGCGCAATGTTGAACAACAGGCACGAAAGTCCATCACCTTGTCTTAGTCCCCGGCGCGATTCGAACGAACTGGAGTGTTCGCCCGAAATCTTCACACAGTTTTGCACACCATCCACCGTTGCTTTGATCAGTCTGATAAGCTTCCCAGGGAAGCTGTTCTCGTCCATAATTTTCCATAGCTCTACGCGGTCTATACTGTCGTATGCCGCCTTGAAATCAACGAACAGATGGTGCGTTGGGACCTGGTATTCACGGCATTTTTGAAGGATTTGCCGTACAGTAAAGATCTGGTCCGTTGTCGAGCGGCCGTCAACGAAGCCGGCTTGATAACTTCCCACGAACTCGTTCACTAATGGTGACAGACGACGGAAGATGATCTGGGATATCACTTTGTAGGCGGCATTAAGGATGGTGATCGCTCGAAAGTTCTCACACTCCAGTTTGTCGCCTTTCTTGTAGATGGGGCATATAACCCCTTCCTTCCACTCCTCCGGTAGCTGTTCGGTTTCCCAGATTCTGACTATCAGTTTGTGCAGGCAAGTGGCCAGCTTTTCCGGGCCCATCTTGATGAGCTCAGCTCCGATACCATCCTTACCAGCTGATTTATTGGTCTTTAGCTGTTGAATGGCATCCTTAACTTCCCTCAAGGTGGGGGCTGGTTGGCTTCCATCGTCCGCTGAACTGACGTAGTCATCTCCTCCGCTGCCTTGACTTTCACTGCCTGTACTCTCAGCGCCATTCAGATGTTCCTCGTAGTGCTGCTTCCACCTTTCGATCACCACACGTTCGTCCGTCAAGATGCTCCCATCCTTATCCCGGCACATTTCGGCTCGCGGCACGAAGCCTTTGCGGGATGCGTTGAGCTTCTGATAGAACTTGCGTGTATCTTGAGAACGGCACAGCTGTTCCATCTCCTCGCACTCCGCTTCTTCCAGGCGGCGTTTCTTCTCCTGAAAAAGGCGGGTCTGCTGTCTCCGCTTCCGTCTATAACGTTCCACGTTCTGCCGGGTACCTTGCTGCAGCGCAACCGCCCGCGCTGCGTCCTTCTCCTCCAGAATCTGTCTGCACTCTTCGTCGAACCAATCGTTCCGTCGACTTCGACCCATATACCCGACGTTGTTCTCCGCTGCGTCGTTAATGGCTGCTTTAACTGTACTCCAGCAGTCCTCGAGCTCACCCTCTTCCGGCAACGCTGCCTCGAGATGCTGCGCGTATGCAGTGGCGACATCAGGTTGCTTCAGTCGCTCTAGGTCGTACCGCGGCGGTCGTCGGTACCGAACATTGTTGATGACGGATAGTTTTGGGCGCAGTTTAACCATCACCAGATAGTGGTCAGAGTCGATGTTAGCGCCACGATATGTCCTGACGTCGATAATGTCGGAGAAGTGCCGTCCATCAATCAGAACGTGGTCGATTTGTGATTCTGTCTGCAGTGGTGATCTCCAGGTGTACCGATACGGGAGGCTGTGTTGGAAGTAGGTGCTACGAATGGCCATATTCTTGGAGGCGGCGAAATCAATTAGTCGTAGGCCGTTTTCGTTCGTCAGCCGGTGAGCGCTGAACTTTCCAATAGTCGGTCTAAACTCCTCCTCTTGGCCAACCTGAGCGTTCAAATCTCCTATGATGATTTTGACGTCGTGTCTTGGGCAGCTGTCGTACTCACGTTCCAGCTGCGCGTAGAATGCGTCCTTATCATCATCAGTGCTTCCGGAGTGTGGGCTATGGACGTTGATTATGCTGAAGTTGAAGAACCGGCCTTTGATCCTCAACCTGCACATTCTTTCATTGATCGGCCACCACCCGATCACGCGCCTTTGCATATCGCCCATCACTATGAAAGCTGTTCCCAGCTCGTGTGTGTTGCCGCAGCTCTGGTAGATGGTATGATTACCTCTAAACGTTCGCACCATTGATCCCTTCCAACAAACCTCCTGCAGCGCTACGATGCCGAATCCACGGTCCTTGAGCACATCGGCGAGTATGCGTGTGCTCCCGATGAAGTTGAGAGATTTGCAGTTCCACGAACCGAGTTTCCAATCGCTAGTCCCTTTTCGTCGCAGTGGTCTTCGCCGATGGTTCCGGTCCGTACTCTCTTGTTGATTGTTCGTTGCTTATGATTTTTAAAGGCTGGCTTGCAGGGCCTGACACCAAACCCCTAAATTTCCGGAGGACCATTCCTCCTTATTTCCGGTGGACCATGGTGCACAGTTTCACTTTAGAGTCCCTCGCTGGCACTCGGACGATGATCAGCCGCCCCTAACATGGAGAACAGACGCTGTTGTGAGCCGATCCTGACATGGAGAACAGGCGCTCAATAAGATTTGCACCTCCGGAGAGGAGCAGACCCCCTTCCCTGTCAGCATACGACCATAGTTCCCACCGGGGTTGGTTACCCGATCTTCCCTAAGGTTGCTCTTATCCCGGCCAGCACCGCGGGAAGGTAGGGATAGGAGTTGCTGGGTAAGAGGCTAAGGACCGCGAGATGGGGTCTATTTTATTCCTTCAGGTACGCGAAGTACCAATGGTACGCTTTACCCAGCATTTGTCACACTCATTTGAGACTTTTTCTTGTGTATGTGCGGAAATAAAAAAATATCTATCTTGTATGAATACCTGAACGGAATGTTTATTTAGGCATTTCGTATTTATACCGAAACTAACAAAAATAATATTTTTGTATTTCAAAACAGCTTTCATTTCTCCAACTCCTTCCCATTCTTCTTGATAACCTCAAGAATACGATTTTTCATGCTTCCGATTAAGTTCTACAACAATTCGTTGTCCAGCGAGGTCCAAGTTTGCATAATGGCCGCTTTAAGCTCTTCAACTGTCTCAATCTATATCGATTATCTTTGTAAACACGTCGAACCATGATCCCCCAAAGGTTCTCAATTGAATTAAGGTCGTGCTCCCCCGACGCTGGCCAATCCATAACGTTAATTTTGTTGCTTGAAAACCATGCCATGGTCTCACGACTAACATGAATTCTCGCATTATCTTGCTGAAATGTTAACTTTTTGGATCGGTTCCTTCTCAAAAATGGTACAACGTTAATATACTCTTCTATTCATCCGACTCGTTGTAAACTGTGAATCAAGACATTTCGAAGCCGTGAATGCTCTCCAAACCATTACACTTCCATCGCCAAAGTTACGCTTTGTAGCTGCGCGTCTTACCGCACGAACTCTAGTCTTGCATCTTTATGACGCTTGAGTAGTCTCGAGCTAGCTTCATTTTTGCAAATTTGATATTTTCACTTCGATGTAGAACTCTCCAAACAGATGATTTCGATGCTTTCACACCAGTAACGTTTATCATTGAAGTCAAACTTTGTGGGAAATTTATCGCCTGTCGGAAAATTCTCGACTAATTCTATTATTCTTTTGCTAATTCTATTATTCTTCTGTCTATTATTCTTTTGCGTCCGGATTGACGTTTCTTATTGTAATTTGATGGTTCTTTGAGAAAATTTTGAACAACACAGTGACTTCTTCCGAGCCTGCGATAAATTGCACGATATCTTCCAGGAATTCCTCAGTGACAACTTTCTTTCAATGAATTCCTTCGTGATTAATTCTTTTGGTAATTTTTTTAGGAATTTTTTGAGCACTTTCTCTGAAAGTTGCTCAGGAGTTAATACGGAAATTCCTGCAATAGTTCCTCCAGGCAACTTCTCTGGAATACTTTCTAAAGCTCTTTTAATCATTCCTTTCGAGTTCCTTCAGGAATTCCTCTGGATAAGATCCATTAGTAATTCCACAGGAAAATCCTTTAGGAATTCCTCCAGATGGTCTTTCAGGAATCCCTCCGAAAGCTCTTGCAGGAATAGCACCGGAAGTTCTTTCAGAAATTCTTCCGATAGATCCTTCAGAAATTTCTTTGGAACTTCCTCCACAAACTCCGGAAATTCCTTCAGGAATTCTTCTGGAAGTTCCTCCAGGAATTCCTCCGGAAGTTCCTCCAGAAATTCTTCCGGGAGTTCCTCCAGGAATTCCTCCGGAAGTTACTCCAGGAGTTCCTCCAGACGTTCCTCCAGGAATGCCTTCGGAAGTTTCTCCAGGAATTCCTTCGGCAGTTCCTCTAGGATTTCCTTTGCAAGTTCCTCCAGGATTTCCTTCGGAAGTTTATCCAGAAATTCTTTCGGAAGTTCCTCCGGAAGTTCCTCCAGGGATTCCTCCGGAAGTTCCTCCAGAAATTCCTCCGGAAGTTCCTCCAAAAATTCCTCCGGAAGTTCCTCCAGGAATTCCTCCTGGAGGTTCCTCCAGGAATTCCTTCAGAAGTGTCTCCAGGAGTTCCTTCAAAACTTCCTCCAAGAATTCCTTCAAAAGTTCTTCCAGGAATGCCTTCAGAAGTTCCTCCAGGAATTCCTCCTGTAGGACTAGGTAGGAACTCTCACAGGATTTCCAGGATCAATTTCTGGAATATGTTAAGAAAATTATTTTGAGCTTTTAGTGGAATGTCTTCACTTGTCGTAAGACGAGTTTGTACAATCCCATTTAATTCCAACACTTAATTGTACCTTGACAGATACGTATTTCGACCTCAATAGTAACGTCGTCTTCAGTCTCTCGTACTTGACTCGACTCATCGTCTTACGACAAGTTCAGGAATATTTTCAGGAGGACTTTCTTGGATGAATTTACGGACGATTTACAGGGGAAACTGCTTTTGCAGAATTATTAGGAGGGGTTGCGAGGATTTTCCGAAAAAAAAAATTTAGCAAATCCTGGAGGATTTTTATTACAAGCTGCTGAATGATTTTCAGAGAGAAAAAAACACTCTTGCAGGAATATTGATTGGAATTTCAAGAGAGAATTCTTAGATGAATTCCTGTAGAATAGGGAATCTATTAGATGAATTATCAAAACAAACATGATGCAACGCACACCAACGTATCCAATGACAGATGGAACTGAATGGAAATTCAGGGTTCGGGTTGGCACTGACCCAGGTTTAAAAACGAATTCGACATAAAAGATTTTGAATGTCGGTGGTCACATATCCTAGCAAATATGCAATTTGATCGTTATAGTGGTGATCATGATTTGTTTTAATAGTGCATTAATATACCATATAAAATCAAGTCTACTGATAAACACTTTCAGGATTATTTGTAAATAATAAGGTGGCGTTATATTTTTTAAACGCACTTTATGACCCCAACAGAAAAATTGATGTATAAAATCACTCGATGGATAAAAGTGAACACTAACTTCAGCAAAAATGCTTGAAATTAATTCCCCTATCAGGGAAAAATATCATGCATGGACGATCAAGGCCCTACGACAACCTAGAACGAACAAAGTGAAGCGACGAAAGATAAAATATTAGGTATATTTGCAACGGATTGTACTGTTTCAAAATAAGTTTTTCATCTTCACATCATTAAACGTATCCGTCAAGTTACTGTGATGTTACAATATATACAATATGTTACAGTTACAATAAAATACGTTTTTAACTTCCTAGGATCTTTGGACTTCCATCCGAACTATCCTTGAGTTCAGGACTTGAAATCTACAGCTGCAAGAAAGCTTTTTTCGTTACTCAAAGTTTGTTTGAGTATTCAACCATGTTTATTACATCTTGCAGAAGGTGATGAAAGCACCGCAAGGTAGTACTGGGTTATCCAAATTATTACTGAGTACTTAAAGCTTTGACATGGATTCAATTATATCCATTACACGTCCCGGGAGGACGAAGGATTTCGTAGATCTACATCTGCTTAGAAGCTCTTTTCGGTACTCAAAGCTACAATATCTGTTCAATTATATCCATTACACCTTCGAGGAGGTCAACGGATATGGTACAATATTTTTGAGATATTCGGCGTCATCCAAACTATCCTTGATTTCGTGAATCGAGATCTACATCTGCGAAAGTAGCTCTTTCGTCACTCAAAGTTTATAAATGTATTTAACCTGGGATATTTAACCATGTGCGATACAGCTCCTGGATGGTCAATATACATCGTAAAATAGTTTCTATATTGTCTGCATAATCTGAACTTTCCAGGACTATAGCTGCTCTGAAGACTTCTTCTGTTGCTCAAAGTTTCTATATGTATCCAACAATG
The DNA here is from genome assembly GCF_024139115.2 of Armigeres subalbatus. Lineage (NCBI taxonomy): Eukaryota > Metazoa > Arthropoda > Insecta > Diptera > Culicidae > Armigeres > Armigeres subalbatus. The sequence goes on along the minus strand of NC_085141.1, from coordinate 2,297,770 downwards.
TGCGTTACATCTTCTATAAGACAAGAAGACATTGTAAGATAGTTTTTAAATATTCTAAAAATATTCACTATATATGTTATAGTTTTTAAATATTCTTTTAAATATTCGTCCAAACTTTTCTTGAGTTCAAGACTTGCAATCAACAGTTGTGGTTGTACCATTTTCCGCTACTCATGATTTCCATTTCCATTACATCTCTTCGAAGTTGAAATCCTTGTATTTATAGGCTGATTGTTTGGATATACTGTAGGCATTAGCATAGCATTAGCATTGTTACGGTGTAATTCGTAGATTGGACCCTAGTGATACTCATGTTTGACTTTTGAGATCCTTATCTAGAATGCTATCAGAAATCAAGAAGAAGAGTGATTCTTGATTCCAGTCTTAGACAAAAATAACAAAAGCATGAGGACGACTACTCCTGGCCACGCCCATCTTCACTTTAACTAGGGAGAGGAAGGAAGTGTTGATGTGGTACTTTTTATGTGGTAGATCTTACCCCGTAACACACCACGTAAAGGTGTCTACCCAGCGTTACGGGTATGATTCTTTGGATATAGGTCATCAAAGCTTTCCTTGAGTTCGGGACTTCAGATCGACTGCAACTAAAAAGCCTCTTCCGTCACATTTTTTTTTTCAAATTTTATTTGTGTGGAAAAATTATTTTAAGCTCTTTTTAGTGAAATGTATTCAACCGTCTAAGACGAGTTTAGTACTTTCCATTTAATTCCACTAAGATTTGTCATCTTTGCAGATAAGGAATTTCAACCTCAACTGTGAAGTCGTCTTCTGAGAGGTCGAAATTCATATCTGCAAAGATAACAAATCTTAGTGGAATTAAATGGAAAGTACAAAACTCGTCTTAGACGGTTGTTTTTATCTGTGTGTTTATATTTCGTCACATATATTTTTTGTATGCCAGACGAAGTTTGGAGTATAATGGAATACCTAGAGGTTTTTTGTTACTTATTTATTATCTTAATTATTTATTATTTTTTAAGTTCATCACGTAGATCAAAAAACTATCTTTTAACGACGAAAAAGCTAGAGTGGCTGTAAATAGCAAGTTCTGAACTCAAGGACGGTTTGGATGACCCGGGATATCCCAGAACCATCTTCTCATGTCTCTTGGTCTTCACGAATATGTTATGATCATATTTGAATACATATTCAAGCTTGTAATGACGAAAAAAGCTAGAGTGATGATTGTAGATCGTAAGTTCTGAACACAAGGACGGTTTGGATGATCTAACAAAACCCGAAAAAATAGTTTTCAACTTGTTTTGCCATTTCTCCATTATAAATCACGAAAACAAATGTAACATATCAAATTTACTAGTTAATACTGCTTAGAAAAATTTGGGCTTGAAAGGGGTAAATTAGAAAAATAAGTTTGAAAAGAAAGTAAAAATAAATCTGAAAAGATAAACCATGGAGTTTATGCTTTAATTACTGCAATTACTGAATTTCGGCAGAAAATTCCGTTTATTACTGATCCTCAGCAGAATATTTGCCATGTATCAGCAACCGAAACGTCACTTTTACTGAGATCTCAGCAAAAATCATCTTTACTGAAACGCGGCGGGGCCCAACTTGGGAAAATAAACAACAAGTGCTACGATATCGGCGAAAAAAATAATAGTGTGTACTGCTTGTCCAGGATCTCAAGCTCACTGGGAAATTCCGCACAAGCACTTGAAGCTAAATTAGTTATGTGCATGCCCACCGATCCATTTGTTCAAATTCGAAGCAGTGATGTATTTTACTGCATGCATGCCTTTAGCTTGTTACCAGCTAATACTAGTCGAGGACAAATCATCGCATCTTATCGCAAAATAAAGAAATACAGCACCAATCTCGTCGCTTCTTTTAGCCAACATAGGGTAAGACGGTATAATGCGCCCCACCTGGCCAAAACGCCCCCCTTTGATTTCTAGAAAACTATAACTAATTAAGGGTCAAAATCAGTTGGTACCTATAAGTATTTGTAAACCCATCATGCTATGTGAATGTGGAAGTATTTTTGTATTACATAATGAAAATAATAGCAAAATACAAAAAGTTACAGTTTTGATGTAACTTTTGATATTTGTTTGCTCAACATTCTGGAGCGACTCTAGCATACTGCCCGCAAAACTTGCACTGGAACACTCAGTTGGGCAACAAAATAATTTTTCTCAGTAGTTAATATGATTATGAAAATTGCTTTTATCTTCAAAAATGTAACAATTTTCGAAAACATGTTTCACTGGCCAAAACGCCCCAGTGTAGGCAGGACGATATGCCCTTACCAACTGGACACAAGCGCAGCGAGCCTGCAACAGATGCTTCCAAATTGTATGGACAATATTGAAATGTAAATCACACTTGCTTAAATGGACCTATGTTGGTTTTTTAATGTCAAGCGCATAAGGATTTGTAACCTTTTTATTATGGGATTGATAAAATACTAATGATGGGCTATGAATCGTCTTTGGTTAAGGTGGGGCGTATTGCCCAGGCACTTTTGAAATTGATTTTTACGACTTTTCAAAAAAGCTTTATTACGTGTTATCTGTAATATTTTTATATGACTACTCATGGGCAATGGATTTGCGACTTGCTGGACCACCAAGTAACACAAAGTTTGCATAAATTGCGTTGAAAAGTAAAAAGTTATCAAGGAGTTGCCTTAGGGGGGCATATTATACCGTCTTACCCTACGTGCTCACTGCTGAAAAAAAATCATAAAAATAAAAAATAAAAAACAAATCAAACTCCTTTTCATCATTAATAATTAATTTTGAGCGTCTTAGGGGAAAATGTTACACGTTTTGAAAAAAAATTATCTTCCTTTTACACAAGTAGTGGACAAAATACGTATTTGTCTAGACACGTAAAAAAAATAGTGGAAGTAAAAGGAAGATTTTTTTTTCCTTTTCATCGCTTTGTTTTTAATGGGATGGAAATGGGAGCTATGAGATGAAGTGCCGAACCGTTCCCCTTTTACTTGATTACTTTTCCAGTCACACTATATTGGATTCATCTGAAATATGTATAAATGATCATTGCCATCAAAAGCCTTAAACATGAATAAAGGAAAACATTTCTTTACACATTATTCAAAGATAAGGGTCGAATAAGAGCAAAAGAAAAACATATAAAGGTGTGCGCCTCAATCTGAGGTTATACGCACACCTCACCAAATAGGACTTATCCCCCTCTTGTCATGCTCATCGCTGAGAAAACAGGGGCTGCAGTTGTAGTAATATGTAATACAAACAGACGGAACGATTCGTGGTGGCTGTAGCAGACAGACTGCTCTGAGACTTGAATCATCGGCTGGCAGAAAGGACGAAGCTGGCACATTAGAATGATAATGATTTGTCTGATTCACCTTGATTCGAAGAGCTACCCGGAACTGCCTTCCCGCACAGATCGTAGGAAAAGGCTAAAATAAACATTTGATTGATGGTGCAGTTTACATTGTAAAGCTCGAATGTACAGCATGCATTGCATCTATGGTAAATTAAAGTGGAAGGGTTAAATTATTAATCATTCATTCCTGTAGCACACTCGGGGAGCTGAGCTGTTAGCAGAAGAGTGTTTATTTCCCATGGACCACGAATGTCGGAGACCGAGGCATTGGCATTAGCAGTAAGGATTGAAAATAGCTTTTCCTGTTTTGCTGGCAAGCATAGTAAGGGCTGGATGGTGATGGAGCCACACTTTCCAAGTAGCTGTTAGTTACTGCCAATTGTTCCGACAGAACGAACTTAAAATGAACAGCATCATGGAGTTACTTTGGTCATGAGTGGTATCTTATAATGGATACCTTAAAGAAGCCTGTTGGAAACATAAAAAATGTTCAATTTATTTGAGATATGTAAGTAGAAAACTATTTCATGGTTTTATTCGAATCAGTAATATTATGTTTACTAAATCGACTATTACGTTCTTCCTCTTTGACACTGGCTGTAACAAACGACATTTTCGTTAATATTTGATAAATACCAATCGGTGCGAAACGAAATCCACCTAACCAACACTACATCCTGACTCGATGTCCCGGTCTAACTGTGCGAATGTGAGAAGCATTGCATTCGCTACCTTCCGCACAAAGGACGAATGCATCACATTCAACAGTTAGTTGGCGGGGTGGAACTGAGGAACCGAGCATCGAGAGTTCGTGATCCTGCCAGTTATAATAAGTGCAAATTTACCTTCCGGAATGGGTTGATAATCGGTTGCCTTTTTTCACGATACCGAAAGTCGATTGCCGGAGCTGTACGGGATTTGCCAAGCATCCGACCAGAAGGATAATTTATGCATGGTATTTTAGACAGACGTAAAGTGTCAGTTTCCCCAGCTGTCAGGGCTCGTTTCCACACAATAATTTATTTAATTATGCACACCGGTTCTCATACGGAAAAAATAACACGAAAACTGCATCAAGAGCTGGTGATTTTAGAGCTTTCAACGTGTACGACTGGCGAGCGTGTCAAATCTTCGGACCATAATCGATGGATATCTATTTTGCAATGCGCAATCGACACTCACGTGTCTTTCAACTTCACTCAACACGTGTGGTAGCTGGTAGTTGCATTCCCGGAAACCGAACAGTAAGTGGAAACATAGATGCAGCAACGAGAGCCACAAGTCATACGATGCGCTGCCAGTTGGTTACGGGAAGGTAAACCAGCGATGACATATCGTAATTAACAAATCAAAATGATTGCTTTTAGTGAGACATTTATGATAGAGCGGATGATGAACAGATCCAGATGAAGGGAAAGAGAAGGTGGGAGCACGAGAAAATGGAATGCAAATTTCGATGGCTCTGTCACGGATGTTGCACGGTTTGGTATGACCCTAATTGAGTGGATACAACTTTTGGCAATCGGGATATGATTGCATTAATATGAATCAATTAACAACGCTACAAGCGATAGCATAAACGATAAGTTGGGGACATGGTTTCAGTAATTTCATAAGCATATTCCAAGGAATGAAAAAATATAAAAAATAAATGAACCATTTGTTTGAAAGACTACATACATTCATTTTACACAATTGCGAGAAAACAATAAAAACTGTTTTTGAACAAATAGGCACCAAACATTTGGACAAAAAAATCGTATTTTTTGCCATAATACGTATTTTGTTAAACAAGAATTCAGTATATATATAGAAATCATATGTTGTACCTACATAAAATTCAACAGTTTAGAATAACTGATCTATTAATTTCTTCGTCTTCAGCTATGCTAAATCAGCCATTCGTAAATTTTCGTTTAGTTAAATTTGCTTCACGGCCTTTTATTACTCAGCAGACCACACTAAAGGCAGGATCGAATCCTTAAAAATTGGGTGGGTTTGGTTTAGGAAATTTCCAGGAAGAAATTTTGCGTGGCATCCCGAAAAGTCATCGAGCTAGCCTCAGTTAGGGGATGCGATGCCATTATGGAAGAATAATTTGAGAAAAAGAAGCCAATAATGATTTTTTTAGGGGGCTATTATGTTACAGTTTTTGCCGCGAAATGTTGACATTTTTTCTTCATTCGAAGACTGTATGTTTGCTGCTGCGTGAGAGTATCGTGTCGTCCGTGCCCCGAGCATTTGTATAAACTTCTTTGTTTCGGCTCGTACGCAGCACTAACAGGACAAAATTGAGTTAAAATGGGGTTTCTATGGGTATTTAAAGTATTACATATCATGAATATATTATAAAAACTGAGTCAAATACAAAATTTCATGAATTCTAGTGAACGGAAACTATTGTAAATCAATTTCGAAAAACTTATTAATTTTACATACTGTTCTGAACTCGAGGAAGTTTTGGAGAACCGAAAAGGCCTGTAGAAGCTTGTGGATGTAATGAGTGAAATCTTATCTGCTCAATACACCTGCTGGGATGTTCAACGATTCACGGATACGTTGTTCAGGACTTGGTTGAGCGGGTAGATCACATGTTCTGAACTCCAGGACGTTTTGAAGACCCTGAAATAGTTTACGTTTATTCAAAACTCGATCAATTCTAGTCTCATGATCACATAGATATTTTTGGACATATATGTATCACAGCTTAGGACATTTTGTTTGTAGACATATTTCCTGATACATTCGAGGATATGTACTCCAGAAGAGTTTGGATGGCCTAGAACATCCGAAAAAATATTTCTACGGTTTTTCAGTTATATCAGAACGCAAGATAACAATGTAAGCTTTTGTTCTGAAGTAATAAAGTGCAAACAAAACTGCATCTTGTCACTTTTATTACAATGAGGGGAAGTCGGTGAAGAGAATCCTCTCTTGTTAGTTACGGCCTTACCCGAGTAGCACAAGTTAGGCAAAAATGGTCGCAGCAACATGAATGCGAGTTGCAGTAACCCACGTGAAACATGTGTGCTGCTAGGGTATTACCGTTAGTGCTTGAAATATTATAAATACAACATTTGGCCAAAAACTAACCCAAGTTGTTTTATTTTCAATGCTAAATCTCTAATAAAAAATTATTGAATTTTCTTGTTGATAAAAACGGAATAATTTTGTTGACGGAATCGGAGCGTAACAAATTCGGAACTTTATAAAATCGGAACACATTTGTATATTTAATTATATAAAAATCTAATCAATTCTGTTTAGTTATATACAATTCTATTCAGTTATTTTCGATGAAAATCATTCCGATTATATTCTATTAATACATTTTAATTCCATTTATTTATTTGCAATTCAATTTTATTGTCTACAGTTTGATTCCATTCAACTGTAATCAAATCTTATCATTACCAATTCTTTCCAATTATATTTAATTACAATTCTTTCAATTTTCTTATTTCCATTCTACTTTCTTCATTTACCGACAAAGGTGTATAGAAAAACGATCCTTATTGACACCCCTAACCTAGGTTCTGACATCAAAGTTTAACCATTTTGTCAGTAGAAAGAAAAGATGAGCACGGGTTTTTTAATTGCTTTTATTTTCCATCGACATATTTCCTCCCGAAAACAACCACCGACGCCAGGAAGACGACTCCATCTGGACCCTACATATCGTACCCATCAACACGGGACTTACGGCTTTATTCGAAGGACAGCGTGACCAGACGCATTTTGACGTAGGACTTTTTCGTCTTAGAAAATGCCGACCGCGCCGACTGGGATTCAACCAAGACCTGTTGAGTTGAAAGGCAGTCCCGTTTACCACTTAACCACCGATGCCGACCGTGATGAGCGCGGATGTAAAAACATTATTTTAATTACAAAACGTGCTCGGTGGCCATACAAAAATCCAAGATGGCTTAATCATAAAATTAACATATTTGAACACCTGTATGTATTTATCTTGGTTTAAACTAGTCTGCGGCTTACTAATTTTGAGAACAGAATTTTGTAACCAAACTCGCAAACTTTTGTATACAAAATGAACATTAGATTCCATTACCCAATACATCAATAAAAATCTTTGCGTTTCAATTCCGCATTTTTAAAGCGAAGTATGTTGAGGTCGAAATACGTATCTGGCAAAGGTACAATAAAGTAGTGGAATTAAAGAGAAGCTGTTTATCATACCTAGGGAGTGATTGAAGGAACAGCAAAGTCGATATCGGTAATTATGGGTAACATTGTGTTCTGCTCAAAACAAATTGCCGAATCACCAACTGCGCATTTATTTTTAAATAGACACCTCCCTCAAAATTTCCTGCCAATTATAATCTTCCATAATATAGGACATACTTAAAACTACGTACGTCAAAATTAGTAATAAGCTCAACATTCATTTATTTTTTGGAGGCGTTACAGGGCAGATAATAGTCATCGTCGCAGTACGAAATGCCACAGTAGCGACGAATTGTATTGTCTTCATTGCTACTCGACGCATCGTCGATGACGCACACAACGTAAGCTTTCGTCGTGCAACCAAATCGGCATGACGACTTCGAAGAACGAAGGCTTCATAACATTACTGTTCAAACGGCAGCTGCCATGCGAAGATTTTTATTAAAACTTCGTAATAATGAATTTAAAGTAACGTATGAAGTCGTTATAAATGTTATTGATGCATTTATGTTACTAAAGTTCCTACTATTTGTTGTTTGTCATGTTTTTTAACCAGTCCATCTATAATGACGAGCAGTCAGTTATGTGAAGTAGTGACGATAGGAATAGTCATAACTTTTGGCTGCGCGACTGTCTTCGTGGTAGGCATGCGGCGCGAATAAACCGAATAGGTGTTGTGTCGTTGAATGCTATGACGAAGTCTATTTTTTATCGTTTTTGTCATACAGTAAACGTTCGATAACTGCAAGTCATTCAACTGCAATGCTTTTTAACTGCAATTCGATAGTTATCGGACCGCTAAACTTCAAACTGATCTTGTCATAAGACGATTTTGTACAATCCCATTGAATTCCACCACTTAACCACTTAATTCCACCACGACTTAGTCGAGTCAAGTACGAGAAACTGAAGACGGCCTTACTGTTGAGGTCGAAATACGTATCTGTCAAGATACAAGTAAGTGGTGGTATTCAATGGGATTGTACAAACTCGTCTTATGACAAGTGAACCCAAGTAACATTTTCAGTTTTATGATTTACTTCAAGAGTATTTTGTTCCTACGCCAATAAAACCCTAGTCAAGGCAACTGCTTCTACGTAGTTTACACCTAAACCTCTTGAAGAGTAGCATCTGCCTAGCTGACCCACTCTTGCAACGGTTTTGAAGTGTAAATATAAGACGGGATTCAAGATCAGAGTATGACGAAAAATGAATACAATCTCGGCACCAAAAACCTTTCGAAATCATTTAGCAAACTACTATAAAAGAAAGTTGGTATCATTTAAAACCTTTTCTAAGCCATTTAATCTCGATGCCTTCCGAATTCTCTAGATATAGCTTTATTCAAACAATCATATGAATTTATATAATACGTTCAGTCTCGAGAAAATAAATTAAACTTATACATTGAACATGAAGACCCAAAATGCCATAATCAAAAATTCAATTAAAATATTCTCAATCATCGATAATAATAATAAAAGGAGAAGTGACTTACGATGCATTAATTTTAAGTGCGGAGTGAGATTTATTGTGTCATTTAGTGCAAAACACCGATAAAATTGACGCGCTATCAGTAAACCCAGTTTCAATAATTATTTTTCAAAACAATTTTTTTTTCAAGAAATCAAAATTTGCACTTTTTTACTAAATTATCATCATTTATTATTTATTGTTCGTAGCTGAATCGTTTATATAATATCGCATAGCTGTAACCATGAATGTAATGCAGTATTTGGATTCAAAATATCTACTAGAGTGAAGTGAAACAAATATGGCGATGACATACAAGATGATTTTTCGAGATTCATTGGTTCAAATTGTTTTGCTTCTATGAAATCAACTATAAAATCATAATGTTTAGAGGTGGCAATAATGTGGTTTATATCCATGCTGAATTGCTTATGTACAAGATCGATTGGCTGTTACAAATGCCGATTGGTTGTTTTTCAACATATATGATGGCCATGATTAGAGAGAATTTGACAGTTCAAGTTTCTCGAAAAAAAAAACTAACGGCATGGATGGAAGCAGGAGAAGCTACGGATTATAACTTCGAACACTAGTCGATACGGAGGCGGCGGACAACTGTCATTTTTGTTGATTCAGCTTTGCTGCGTCGCAGCATGCTTGAAAAAATAAAAATGACAGTTGTGCGTTGCTTCCGTATCGAGGGGTTTGCCCCCGAAAACATGAGCACTTGAAACTTGGATTCTGTCAGGAGTGACCTTAAACGCTTCAATAGTAAAATTGAACAACATTTCTTTAGTATTTAGTTGAATTAAAAAATAAAACGAAAACATATGACGAATTTCTAATAGAAAGATTTGAAAAAAAATTTTTTTTGGTTTTTGTTCTTTAAGCTTCTTAACCTGCCTTTTCGAGAACTTGCATTCTAGCAAACACTTGGTTTGATAACGAACCCAACTTCCATACTTTGTACATATCAAGAAAACAAATTCAAATGGGCGTAATTGTATCTGACCTTCAAATTTGAAATAGCTTTTACTCTATCCTATTGATCATATTTTGTTCAACTAACGCTACCATCAGATAGATTAGGATCCATTCTCCGAGTAGACGAAAATAGCTCAATAATATCAAATATTGTTAAGATAGTAAAATGTGATATTGACATGATTGATATAAAAGCTAAAAGATCAGACGACAATATCAATATTTTGTACTAGAGGCCTGAATAAGAGAAACGCGGATAGGTATGTGCCGCCAATCGAACCGTCAAAAAACAGCAGCCAATCGAGACCTGTCAAGTAGCCAAAATATTGCCTCAAATGCTGAAAACGGCCAAATTTGATTTTATGCCATTTTTAAATAAACGAAATTGAATGTATTTTACATTAGTTTGCAATAATATATGCAAGTCATTCATAGATTATGAAATAAAATTCCTTTGTTTATTGGATTCTATTGATAGGTGATGTGGACACATAAAATAGCGGATTGTGAGATTTTATCTACATAAACCATTTCTTCCTTTTCATGTGTTGATCTTTGATGAAGAAGATCGAATGTAGTGTTGGCAGAGTCATATTTTCTATCCGCGTTTCTCTTATTCAGGTCAGGCCTCTATTTTGTACTAAAATATCATGAGGAGATCAAGTTATGATATTTGTATGAAGTGATAAATATTATGTGGCATTAGTTTGTTCTTATCCATAGTTCTTATCCATAGCATAGCATATTGATATTGTTGACCGTTCTATTGTCTCTATTATCAATCAAATACATATAATGTTTTGTTATTCTGTTCATGCATTCTGCCCAGGTCTTTCTGCTCGGCACATTCGTTGACGAAAATAGTTGCAATGAAGCGCACAATCGCTGTTCCAAAAACCAAGGTCAAAATCAATTACGCCCATTTGAGGAAAAATCTCTAAATATGTCGTTTCTACGAAGGGGCAGAATTGGGCAGGTATTTCAATCTGCAATGGACAGAATGCTCGCTCGGCTACACTAATGGGGCGAACACAATGCTGCGTCATCGCAGAGTTCAACTTCATCGCATATGGCCGGATCCATACGCGATGAAGTTGAAGTCTGCGATGACGCAGCATTGTGTTCGACCCTTAACTCGCAGTTCGTTTGGCTACATTCGCCTTCGCCTCAGCTCGTCTATGGGCTCTATAGTGTCTATGGTATCAAGGCGTGTTAGGCGTTTTTGAGACAAAAAATGCACAACACCAGAATTTCTCATATTTTGATATTACCAAGTTATAGTTTAAATAATTTTATAAAATAAGCTCTAGCATGTAACAGCATAATGGAGCAAAATTTAATGCATTAGTGTTAAAAAGTTCGATTACAATCGATTAGCCTTTGATGTACACATTACCATTAAACTATGGGGATTTAGCAAGACTTTAATCAGAAAATCGACTTTCACCAATTAAACCGTCTAAGACGAATTAAGTACTGTCCATTTAATTCCACCAGTTAATTTTCGTTATCTTTGCAGATACGTATTTCGACCACAACTGTGTGGTCGTCTTCAGTGTCTCGTACTTGACTCGAAGTCGAAGTCGGGGAACCTGTGGAAAGGGACATTTCTGTTTCAGCGCCAAAACTGGTCATTCGACGGTTCGTTTTTCATGGTTTTCTATCAGGAAGCGAGGTATGAATATAAAATGGACCACTGACGGCTTTGACCGCTACCGGGACCTACGGATTGTCCCCGGGGAACCTGTAGAAGGGGACATTTCAGTTTTAGCGCCAAAACTGGTCATTCGACGGTTCGTTTTTCATGGTTTTCTATCAGGAAGCGAGGTATGTGTATAAAATGGACCGGTGACGGCTTTGACCGCTTCCGGGACCTACGGATTGTCCCCGGGAACCTGTAGAAGGGGACATTTTAGTTTTAGCGTCAAAACTGGTCATTCGACGGTTCGTTTTTCATGGTTTTCTATCAGGAAGCGAGGTATGAATATAAAATGGGCCACTGACGGCTTTGACCGCTACCGGGACCTACGGATTGTCTCCGGGGAACCTGTAGAAGGGGACATTTCAGTTTTAGCGCCAAAACTGGTCATTCGACGGTTCGTTTTTCATGGTTTTCTTTCAGGAAGCGAGGTATGAATATAAAATGGACCACTGACGGCTTTGACCGCTACCGAGACCTACGGATTGTCCCCGGGGAACCTGTAGAAGGGGACATTTCAGTTTTAGCGCCAAAACTGGCCATTCGACGGTTCGTTTTTCATGGTTTTCTATCATGAAGCGAGGTATGTGTATAAAATGGACCGGTGACGGCTTTGACCGCTTCCGGGACCTACGGATTGTCCCCTAGAACCTGTTGAGGAGACATTTCAGTTTTAGCACCAAAGCTAGTCATTCAACGGCTCGTTGCTTATGGTTTTCTATCAGTAGGCGAGGTATGAATATAAAATAGATCATTGACTACTTTGATTGCTTCCGGAACCAACAGATTACCCAAGGGCAGTACTGGAAAAGGTCGTGATCGTCACAAGACAAAGAGCAAAGCGCCTTTTTCTATTTCAGGCGACCAAATGAAAGAATCGTGGGTTCTTTGATCAATATCGCATGAAAGGCAGTCATGAAAGGATGTTGCACTTTATTTTACAACTATAATTTCTAAATTATTTTAAAAGATATATGTGAAGAACAGTGACTAGTCGATAAATTAATCATATTCCTTTAATTCGCTGCGTTGAACGTGTCAAAAAACACAACAATAAAGCAAATATTGCACATTTTCATGCCCTGTCACGGGACAAATATTTTTTGAGATTTTTGTAGCATGCCATTCATCCTTCGTGTTTCTATAGATATTGAAAGGAGCAGATATGTAAACATCGCGTGACATCTCTCATTGAAAATGAGAAATTCCAGTACTGCCCATGGGTTACCTGCAGAAGGATGAATTTTTGTTTCTGCGCAAGACCTAGTTATTCGACGTTTCTTTTTTAATAGTTTTCTGTCAGGAAGCAAGGTATGAATATGCTTCTTCAAGGACCAACTGATTGCTCCAGGGGAACCCGTAGAAGGGGACCTTTATGTTTTAGCGCCAAACGAAGTATGACTGGTTTTACTGCTAAAACTGAAATATCACTTTATTCAAGTTTCCCTGTGTCAATCCATAAGTCACGGAAGCGGTCAGAATCGTCAATGGTCCATTCTATATTTGTACCTCGCTTACTGATCAAAAACCATGAAAAAAAAGATCCATCGAATGACTAGTTTTGGCGTCAAAACTTTAATGTCCCCGTCTATAAGATCACCTGGAGCAATCCATAGGTTCCGGAAGTTATCAGAATCACCAATAATCCATTTTATGTTTATTCCTTGCTTCATGATCGCAAAGCATGAAAAAAGAGTAGTCGAATTGTCAGTGGTCCATTTTATATTCATACCTCGCTTTCTGATAGAAAACCATGAAAAACGAACCGTCGAATGACCAGTTTTGGCGCTAAAACTGACATGTCTCCTTCTACAAATTCCCCGGGGACAATCCGTAGGTCCCGGAATCGGTCAAAGCCGTCAGTGGTCCATTTTATATTCATACCACGCTTCATGATAGAAAACCATGAAAAACGAACCGTCGAATGACCAGTTTTGACGCTAAAACTGAAATGTCCCTTTTCTACAGGTTCCCCGGGGACAGTCCGTAGGTCCCGGAATCGGTCAAAGTCAGTGGTCCATTTTATATTCGTACCTCGCTTCCTGATAGAAAACCATGAAAAACGAACCGTCGAATGACCAGTTTTGACGCTAAAACTGAAATGTCCCCTTATACAGGTTCCCAGGGGACAATCCGTAGATCCCGGAATCGGTCAGAGCCGTCAATGGTCCATTTTATATTCGTACCTCGCTTCCTGATAGAAAACCATGAAAAATGAAACGTCGAATGACCGGTTTTGACGCCAAAACTGAAATGTCCCCTTCTACAGGTTCCCCGGGGATAATCCGTAGGTCCCGGAAGCGGTCAAAGCCGTCAGTGGTCCATTTTATATTCATACCTCGCTTCATGATAGAAAACCATGAAAAACGAACCGTCGAACGACTAGCTTTGGTTCCAAAACTGAAATATCCTCTCTACGGGTTCCCCGGGGACAATCCGTAGGTCCCGGAAGCGGTCAAAGCCGTCAATGGTCCAATTTATACACATACCTCGCTTCCTGATAGAAAACCATGAAAAACGAACCGTCGAATGACCAGTTTTGGAGCAAAAACTGAAATGTCCCCTTCTACGGGTTCCCCAGGGGCACCCCAGCGACTTCAGGATCCGTATTTTGGGTTGGTTTTTCATTCTTGACGCGTCAGAAAACTTCTGGAATTTAATCATAATGGAAGATCGGTCAGCAGCTTGATTCAAATAAATTTGTGGCCTGGTCCCTTTTAAACCTCCGGATCGGCACCGATTCTAAACAAATGGCCTTATCTCACTTGATCCATGTCCGATGTCGAATTTCAACATATGGTTCAAATCAGAAAGAACCCTACTTTATTTGTGGTTACTAATATTATTCTGTTTTTAACCACAACTTATCCTATTACCCACCACCAATTCACGGTTCTGAACCTACCCTCGAAAATCCCGGAATATATCCGGTATCCGATGACCATGGTCGGTTCCATAAACATATGGTGAAACTACATTAAATTTCTAGTTCAGGCATCCCTGAATTGTCAAAATCGAATAATAATTGACATAGTTACAACACATCTAATTATGCCCAAAATTTGCCTATCCCAGTTATTTTGGACATCCCCTGTATATAGGAATCAGTTGAAATCTGGAGTGATCAACTAAGTTGGATTTTGCCCACAAACTATGCGTTAACCTGATTTCGAAAGATTTGCGCTGTTCTTATTCGGAGAAGCGGTATTCAACCCATTTTTTCCAAAGTGTGGAAAAGCATACAGATCCTGAAATAAATACAATTTTACATCGACTTTTCGAACTTTTTCATTGGTTTCCATTTACCATTTCCATTTATCCATTTAGCAACCATAGTAACACTTATCACGATGCTCTTAGAAGTGGATGTGTGGGGGTTTCTGTAAAAGTAAACGATCAAAACGCGGCATCTAAAAATGGAACATTAAATGTAAAATCATCATGGCATTTATTCAAGTAGATTGTTCAAAAGATGGCGCTGCTAGTGCCCCCATTGGTTCAATGTGAAGAAATTTCAACTCATGTTTACTAAATGCGTAGTGGACCTGACCAATTGATTCCAACTCCAGAACAATTTGGAGTACCTCGAACATCTGAATTAAATGAATATGAATCTCAAATAATAAATAAACAAGAGCTTTGACGAATTGCATGGAAATGTTGAGTTAATTTGAAGATCCTAGATCACTTACCTTGTTCAATTCGAAGATATTTTTACATGGGCCACAGGGACAACAGTGTGGGGAATAAAGTGAGCCTGAAAAAAAGCATTTGCAGTTTTTGGTTATATTGATAAATAAAATATAATTTAAATAAAATTAGAAATACTAGAATAAGAGATTGGCGAAGACACCATCTTGTTTCCAATCGAACCGTCAAAAGCGGTTCCAATTCGACTTATTTACTTTTTGCTTCCATAAGAAGCAAGTAAAAAGTTCAAGTGCTGCCAGTATAATTTAAACGATTTCAAGCATTTTCATACGTTGCCATTTCGTCAGTTTTTCACTCCGCCGGTCTCTGGTTATTGGGTTGCTAAATAAAATAAAATGATAACGAATTTGAAATTCTAGCGTAGTAGGCATTTGAAATGCCAGCATACTAAGACGCTAATGAGAAGAAATTTGAAATTGAATCTCAGTAGGCTGACAGGGAATTCTAAATTGTTAGAAGGGGACAAAGAAAGTAAATAAAGAGGATTCAGTGTTCGTTTCTTGAGGCGTAGACACGCCATTTGATTGTAAGTGTCCAATGCTTATTTTCATAAAAAAAAATCAAGTTGGAGAACGGATTTCCTTGGCTACGACAAATAGTAAAGCCAAATATTTTTTTAAGCTGAACATTGTGCCCACATTGAAATATGTTACGTTTGTGTTTTGGTTTTCTATATTTTACAAGACAGCATTCTTACCCTTCCACACATAACCAACTGGCTAGCAAGAAGAAACTAGATGAGATGGATAAGAAAATCCTGAAATAAGAGAATAGTTCAGAAGTCACCCGAGATCCAGCTGTTTGAACTAAGTTAGTTATGCTTATGATTTCCTGATTGCGGTATTCGTCATGTTAACCGAAAACACGTACTCCCCAACAGGTAATTTGGATCAGGGTTTCCTTCATAGAAGTTTCCACACGAATTCTAGTATTATTGTACCTTAACAGATGTGTTTGCCCAACAGGTTTAGTCATAAGAGTTGATGCACCAATACACAGATGTACCATGCGTCTCCATATCCTCGTATGCTTATTAAGAATATGCACATTATATCCCTGCCTATCAGTATTTCAACTTGCAAGTGACTTCAACGCCAAGGAAGGCCCTATTATGCCAATTATACCAAATAATCTCAAAATTTCCCCCAATCAATCAACTCTCGCATGTTACCAATCGATTTCTGAGGTCGTGAGCTACAAATGCAGCACTTGAACAGCCCGAATGCTATTTTAGTGTCGACCGGGAGAGACTTTCCATATAGGCTCAAGCCGTCGAGCTGAATTGATTATTTTTATTATTATTATAGTTTTTTTAATGTAGTTTGCAAAAAAAGATTTTGGAGTGATTATGTAGTTTTTACATAAACACATTTATTAAAAATGAAAAGTTGCTAAAAAAACCTCCTTAAATTTTGTCTTTAATACCAAAACAAATTAGGAATTACTATCATTTTTGTTGTAAAAATAACATAGTTTTTAACGAGCATATTTGACTGGTGTTGCTTTGAAAAGCATATATCTTTACTTATATAATTGTTAGCTATAGAGGTATCCATCATATGAAAAACGAAGAAATGAAACACAAATGAATATGTTTCTTATGTGAGCATGGAAAAACTTGTTTGTAAAAGCGTACGATAGAATTGGTGCTTCCGCGATGGGATGAATATTGAATATGTTACAGTAAGATGCCGAATGAAACGGTGAGCCCACTTTACAATTTCCTTTTCAAATTAGTCATACATTAGGCATACATGAATCCAATAATTTGATTTCTGGGATTTTTTCTAATCTTCAGCTCTTAATATCTCTAAACTACAATTCTATGGCATATAAATAAAATCATTAATTTCTGCATTTAACATCGACCACCCCTCCTTAAAAATAGCATCAAATGCACTTTAGTATCCGAAGCTGGCGCAAAATCACAATAATCATATTTACTTTTCTTTTGTAGGCGGAACTATTGATTGTATACCTTATGGAGCACTATGTCGTAGAAGAGATGGAACTATATCATGTACCGGAATGTACCGATCACCCCCTAAATAAGAATGGATTCGTCATCATAGTTTTCGCTACATCAACTAGTTACAACGAGAAAAAAAGCAGCGAAGAGGAAAGCAAGAACCCGCGCGAAGAATGGCTGGCACGTGGCTGCGAGACATAATCCAGCCGACAATAGCAAGAACAAAAACAAAGCCCGGTAACAAATGCACACTGCACACATGGTCCATCGAAGCAGCAGAAGACACATAACAAATTAGTCCCTTTTCGCGCATTCCAGCAATCACATGCCGAAAACAACCATGCGCTACCGTCTTGTACACAGGACAATTATTTACTGCGCCGCGGCCATGTAGAACGGAGTGGAGTCTGGGAAAATACTTCTCAGCCGGCCTGGCAGACAAACAAAATCGGACGCGGTAAGCTTTTTGCTGTTTGCAGTCCGGTGCATTCAGTTTGCAATCAGCTGTGCCGTCGAAAGGGTTCACCGCACGCGAGGATGCATTTCTTCGCGACCGGTGACAGTGTGCAGAGTTCTGTGTTTCGTGGGAAATCATAAGGTGCATTGGCTGCTGGGTGAGACACAACAGAGTCGCATCAGCTGGCCAAAATTAAGGAAATTGAACTGTGAGTATGTTTCAAACTTTTTTATGTTTGATAATAATTGCAACTCAGTTAGATTTTTGCGATGATTTATGGAAATCATACTACAGGTAGCAGATACCATCAAATAAAATATTATTCTATTGATTAACACAAGTGTAACAAAAATATTTAAAAAGCTTGTTGATAATTGACCTCTCATTGCAATGCATTCGATGATCTATGCTATATATGCTATTAGAATCATTCGAAATTACGAAACCACTTTCCAAGTAGTTATCTTCTTTCGCAATAAATCATTAGAAAACTGAAATGAATATTTTTTGGGCAAGTTTAACTTGGATGCATCGAAAAAGTAGTATCAGTTACAATTGCAAGTTATTTTACCATGAAAACTGACATAAATACATCTTCAGTGCACTGGTGTTGCTTTTTACGCGGTTTGTTTTTGGTTGTTTCTGGCTCTTATAGTTTATAAAACATTAAGTTTGCCCCACAATAAGAAAAACTGCAAAAATCAAAGAAAAATCAGCTGATATTTAAAAAGTTGTGGACATTGAGGTAGATCAAGAAACTAATGAGATCCAAACGTGGAAAAAGTGACACTAGTGTATATCAAATACAACAGCCTTTACTACAGCCTGCAAGCCTACCCGACCAGTTAGTTATAACAAAATTATATCAATATGTGTTACAAATAACAATATCTGCAATAATTTTGTATAATTTATTTGTCTTAGATAAAGAATAGAAAAACTCATGATCGTAATAACAAAATTATAACATAATGTGATATAATTAATAGGAATTACAATATTTGTAGCACAACCAATGATAACTTTATCACGATAATAAAGACATAAATAAATGATTAGGGTTAAGGCAGACTTTCCTCTTATCGTCATAGTCTCGAATATCAATAAAATAGAAGCTTTTTTGCCAAATTCATCCGTACCGAATCGTAAGCTTAGGCGAAACGTTCTGCTATAGTGGAGTTCTAGCAAAATGGCGTTGCTTTCATTGGTTTTAGCCCCTATGACGATGAACGAAAGTACCTGCCGTGTCCCTACTTTGTTTTTTCCAATAACATAATTTTTAATAATTCTAGGGATTTTCATCTCTTTCATGTATCACATCGAGTTATATTTTTGTTCCATGGAAAACATATTTAGTAATGTTTTTGTTTAAACTAGAAGAACTTTTGTTACATTTTTTGTTACTTTAACTACTAAAAGAACATGTTTTAGAACAACCTCTGTAATAAAAAAAATGCTGTAACAGAATAACGAGTTCTGGTATAAATCTGTTACCATCTACTGGTCGGATAGTCAAATTCATGCGGCTCAATGGATGTTAAACTTCAGGCAGATGCTGTATATGCGTAAAACGTAGAAGCACAGTGTATCAGTGTTGGACTCATCGATTATTTCGAACCGTACTTACCCAGAAGTTTAATTGAAGTAAGGGTAGATGCAGCGCATTCTAGGTGTATTTCAACAGTGTCAGGTGCCCCGAAAGCGAGTAAGGTTCTCTCTCGTTTTTCCTTTTATAAACGATGCTGCACAAAAAAAGCGTTCCCAAAATCGTAAACCAGCAAAAACACACCGTGGTGTAAGTCATGGATTCGGGAAAACCAGTCACGTTTTCCAGAATGTTCCAGAAAACGTGACTGTTATTCCCAAAAACCATATCTCATAATACATCGTGAACTTGAAAGAATACCTACCAGCCGGTGGCCTCAACAAAGCCAGAGATCTTGGAGTCTTATTGTATTCGGAACTATCGTTTCGGGAATGTGATAAATCACGTTTGATTTAATCATGGGGCTTGCTCATGGTGCATGAAATCTTTGTAAGGTGCTCTTGTATGCCCTACACTGGATTTTGACATTTTGTGATTGTATAATACTCCTAGTGATTGAAATATTAGATTACCGTCGCGCGGGGCTTTTTTTACTCCGGGAGCTACTTTGAATTTTTGATTTTCTAAAAAAATTAAACGAAATAAATGTCAAAGTTGCCATCCAGCTATCAACAAGACACAGATGGTAATGGCAATTTGATAGTAATTTACGTTATAATTCTTGTTTCAAAATGTCTAAAGTAGCACTCGATTTGTCAAAAGAAGCCCCGCACGATGCTACATCAATACTGTTGATTCAACAGTGTATGGTCATTCAAGTTTTTTTGAGCTAAGACCTTTGAACCTACATCCATTACAAAAGATTAGCCAGCTTGTTTTGAAATATGGCACCTGATACCAAGAAAAGAATGCGTTAACAGAATACGTAGGGGAGATGGTTCACAATCCGACCCCCTAAATGGCAGAGTTCATAAGTCCGGAGCAAATATCTCGATTTTGTGTGGATTTATTTAATCTTTTGAGGGGGGAATACGAAATTTTATTGGAAAAATAAATAAAATATTGAGCTTTCCCAGAAAATTATTTAAGAAAACAAATGACTTTTACGATTTTATTAATTTATCCAATATTTTTTTATTTACCACCCCCTTCGTTATCCAAGGACCAACATGCCAAAAAAGGAACGTTATATACGTTGTATAAAGAATTGGCCTTAATCTTTAAACTTAGATTAATGAATAATAGCATATGGTCCGTGGTCCGACTAGCACGTTGTTTAATCTTGCAGGTATCACATGACCGCTCTACGGCTGCCATTTCCGGATGATGCTTCTGATCCTATTGATGAGTTGCTTTGTGTTTTTGGCCTTCCAATCACCTTTCTATATAATAAAGCTCAGTAGACCAAACATCCTTTAACAGTTTTCGAAACATTTTCACATTGGGCGACACTTTCTAAGGATTTATTCACATAAGGAAATATTTCTCTGAAAGTATTAATGTTCTCATAGAAAAGCATTGAATTGCTGCAATTACCGTTTTTAGTGACCACTTGTTATTTTAGTCTTTGTATCGCTAAGAGCATGAACTATATCTCAGCCGACATTGAATGAGTACAGCGGCACCTAGACATAGTGAATGGGATTAATTTTCCGATATATTCTGTCATTTTTTCCCATTTAAACTTCATGCTTGTTGAACACCATTTCAGACTTGTTGGATATGGTTGAAATATTCACAGTAGCTTCGGGGAGCAAAAATATTTTAAATTTTTCCATATAGGTGTAGTCGTAAATAATTATTTCATATATACCAACTCTTGATGGCCAAATATTAAACTAACCAATGTCTCTTGTCATCAGGGTAATTGAGTTTTGTTAATGATATTTCGTCATTTGAAGAAAAGAAGGCAGACTTCACTATTAATAAAATTGACTCCGTTGAATAAGTTCTAGTTATAATCTAAATGATATTTCCAGGGGATTTCTTTTGAAATTATATTGTCAGGAAAATGTCATTTTCAAGGTGGTCTGAGTCATTTGACGTAATTTGGAACCGTGAAAAAGCAAGGGTTATTTGATGTACTTTCAAAGTAAAGATCATATCCTCAGTTGCTTTATTCCGGGGAAACGGTTGCTTTTAAAGAAGATATCACATCTACTATTGCCTTAATCCGAGAAAACGCTTATTTAAAAAAAACAAACCACATTCATTGTTGCCTTATTCCTAGCAAATGTCTACCTCTGAAGATGAAATTACATCCACCATCCAGAAGGAAACGCATTGATCATTGCTTTTTACTGGGAAGACAATGATTTCGATGGAAGTATAATAATTATCATTGCTTTAAACCCAGTTAATGCATGCTTTCTACGAAATGCCAAATGAAATGCCAAAAGCGCTGTTCACAATTATGTTACAGGGTGTCGACTACCTGAAAAAACCTGGAAAGTCAGGGAAAGTCAGGGAATTTCAATTTGGACCTGGAATGTCAGGGAAAGTCAGGGAATTTCGAATAAGGTCTGGGAAAAAAATCAACCCAAATTTTCAGTCTGAAGATTAAAATTCTACTCCGGACCCATTCCATGTTCCCCACGGTAATCAAATTGGCTTTCATTAGTCTCCATTTTAGATCAAATCAATATAAGACGTTCCTGAGCCACGTTGCTCAAATGGTCACGTCACTGTTGCGGCCAAATAGTTCTTATAAAAATCCCCCTAATAATTGGAAGTATTTAGTATTGTATTTTGGCAAATAATATCCGATGCGTTTTCGTGCAATTCCACTAAAAAACAAACGGCCTGAGTGTATACTGACCAAAATATTTGAAGAATCGCAGTGGTTAGAATGTTTTCCTGGCCTACTGTAAGTGCTGAATGGATTTATCGGAGCTTGTAGGCACTGAGTTCTTGAATATCTGGAGGTTTGCTGACAGTTCGTGACTTTTTTTAAGAAGTCCATAAACCCCACAGAGAGCGAACAAGATTTCTTACTCCGTAGTAAGTATACTTGAGAGCCAATGGAGGTTTCCACGATAATACCTGCATATCTTCAACTATTTTAAGGGAATTCAAAGGATTTCTAGAAGCTCCTTCGATTGTTTGGAAAGAGTTCAAAAGTCGTGTCAAATTATGCAAGATGATGAAAACGTTAACGATTTGAAGAAGTCCGTCAGTAGTCTTGGAGGTCTATCGCGACTCGAGGGAGTCCGTGAGAATTCCGGAAGGTGTATGAGGGCCCCAGAAGCCTATAACATGATGGAGTTCTGTGCACATTCTTGAGTCTTTGTGAACGACCATATTTACCTACGATTTCCTATAAATTCTTAAGGTACTGCTTCTAGGAGTGATTAGGCTTCCAGTAACTCATGAACTCGCATGGACTTCAGGGATTCAAACTTATTAAGGACAAGCATCCTGGAATTTCGCGTTTTCAAGAGCACTCCATTCAAAACGGAACCTACGCTCAACTGCCATTTTTATTATTCCACGCATGCTGCGACCAAAGATGTAATATGCGATGCATCGCGCCTATTCAGCATGTAGTATGCAGAAAATGTAAATAAGCAATCACACAAATTTGTCATTAGTCAGCAGTAGTGTAAATTAACCAATACCCTACAAGATTTCAATTTGAACAATGTTGCACTTGCCAAGCGGGTTAGCCGATAATATATGTTAGGTACAAAGAAAAAAATTCCGTGGTAAAAACTACTATTTTGTAGACTACGCTCTGTTTTTAAAACTACCATGAAATTTCAGTGAATTTTACCATGGTTTCAGAGAAATACACCACCGTTTCAGTACATGTGACAACATTCCGCATGGGCCATTTTACTGCGCGCATGGTAAAATCAAACGGGATTGTTATCTGCTAAAAATCGTCGGTACATATTCTTAGAATAACCCTCAGTATGGTAGTTTCGACTGCAATATTTTTTTGCGTGTACACACCAAATTCTTAAAAAGTTTTTCAGCAAAATGAAAACCAGCAATTATGAGGTTTACTGAAAATCAGCATACTTTACTGATCGATCAGCTTTTCCCATCGACTGACTATTTACTGTCAAACTTCAGAAAAAAGCAGCCATTTTTAGTTTTTTTTTTTTTATTTTATTCCTTTATTTATTTGATAGGCACTCTGTGTTACTTAACCAATACTGTGCCGAGATCTACTGTGGTATTCTGCAGCCAGAATCCACACAGAATCTATTTTTAGATTTTTCCATTATTCATTGTTGTTGTCGTTGCTGGTCCATCTCGTCGTGAGTCCATTGTGTTCCTTTCTGTCCATGTCGTGTATCCAATGATCGTTGCATTGTCCGGTTGCCATTTATCCGGGTAACGTTGGAGGAATGCCTCCGAGAAGAACAAGTTGTCAGTCGTCATCAGGCAGCCGTGACGGTGAGGCGTGCACCCCAATACGCCACCGCATAGGCTGCGCATCCGGCGACTGACGAGGGTTTTGGTGGAGGGGCTGGGAATCGAACCCATGACCATTCGGTTGAAAGGCGAACGTGTAGCCATCTACGCTACGGGACCCCCAACAGCCATTTTTAGTTATGCTTTATATTGTGTTGTGCTCGGTGTTGTGTGATTAGGTGTGAAATTTTATTTTAATTCAACATGTATCCTGTAACCTGTAAGTATTTCATAACTAATGATCTATACCGCATACATTATATTAGCGGAGAACAGTCATGTGATCAATTTAAATATTTTTCAGGCGGCGAGCTAGTGCAAATAATTCTAGAGATCGTTGGGCAATCCTGGTCATTCCCTCCTATCCATTTCATATGTACAGCAGTATTTTAAATTATTGATTATTTTTTCAATGTACATTTATAAAAGGTAAATAAATTTAAAAAACCTTCGTAACGTTTTTTCGTTTCTTAATGGATAGCTGAAAGCTGATTAAATTAAACTCAAATCAAACTCCGTAATGGCCGAACCTACTGAATTTTCGGTAAACCCTTTGGATTTGCTGATGATTCAGCAAATAGTTGTCAAATGGAATGACACTTCACTTTGCTGAAATTTTCAGTAACTTTTTTTCGCTGAAAATTGAAAATTGCTCGGCAAAATTCAGAAAAATTATGCTGATTTTTGGCGAAAAAAATTTGGTGTGTAGGCTTGAATATGAAAAACACATAAAAGAGGTCGAAATAGCCCTTTAGGGGGATAGATTTTACTTTTTCCATCAATTCATATCCATTTACGGTCATTTGAATGCATTGCTGCAAGCTTTGAAAAAAAAATTCAAAATATCGCGTCGTTCAGGTATCGTGCTAAGCATTCTATTCTTGTAAACAAACCAACTTATGGAAACATCTTCCCTAGGGACATATTTTATGGTGAATGGTCATCCTAATATATTCAACACGAGTTAAAACTATACCAAAAAACCCAGATTAATCCACCTACAGTGAGATTTTGACCCTTCCTTAGTTATAAGGAATTTTTTTCCAGTCTCCAGTATTTAAAACGAGATAAAACTACTCAGCTTCCCACGGCGATTTACCGTGAAAGTGACAAAATAATTGCCTACCCAAAGGCGGATGTCTTGGATTGAGTGACAACTTAACGAATGATAACGTACTGTACTTCATGCTGCCTATCTATAAGGCGCTCGTCGGATTGAATAACTATTGTGACATGGTTAGTAACAATCGTAACGCTGGTTGCATATATTGCACTCGTAATTCACAGAGACCTCGATATTAATTAATCCAGAACTAACTAAATCAGTCATTGATCTGAGCGAAACTCAATAGCGTTCAATAATAACATATATTTTGCCTTATGGATGCTTAATTTGGTAGAACTAAACTTGTTCAATAATACCTTAAAAATGAGCTAGATTTTTATGGTAGTAAATTTCAGAATTTGCACACATACGCACACATACATGCATACAAGTGGTCTATTAGTGTCTCAAAACATGCTCACATTTGGTATCTAGCTTCCACTGAAGATATTTTTGAAATCCCTTTCAATTTTTACGTTTTTGCTTTTCTGAGAAGAATTTTTTTTGGACATGCTTCTATATGCTCCTCAATTAAAATCATTTGTTTCTTTGAAACAAATAAGAAAAATAGGCATAATTACATATCACTTCATTTGTTATAATTATATTTTCAATATCAAAGTGAATTTGTTTCAAATATCATACATTTTATTTAATAATTCACGAGATTTCTTGATAGATTAATAGGTAACACATCTGCGTAACGCATACAAAGTGAAATTATAGACACTTCCGAAGGAAGGGTCAAAAAACAGCGATTCTTTTAAACAGATTTATCATACATAATAGGATTAATATTAATCCAGCTTGCCATTCTAACCATAATGGTGGATGTTATAAAAAGTGTAACAAGAACTGTTTCCAAACACTGAACTGAAATTTTCGTTTAAGCAGACGATTATTTTCACCGTTACCAACGATATTTATTGATTTTATTTATTTCTCTGTCAACAAAGCAATTTACGCGAGAGTTCAAGTTTTCTTATTTGTTTTATACTATGCTTATAAACTTAACTTTTATTTCAGGTGTCGTTGAATAATGAAATATGTATGTATCTGAGAACCAATTCAACTACAAATTAGTAGCCTTGCAACTCCCGGAACATATGATCCAAGACTAGGAACAAGAGAATGTGCTCATTCAGGAATGGTGAACACTCTTGACTAACCGCCTACTTTGCATAACAACGTCTATATATAAAAATGAGTTTGCATTTGCTTTCAGGCAATATAATTCATGGACGGCAATAAAATTCATCTTGGGATCCGCAGTAGAGTGGCCCAGCCTAGTATGGGGAGAAAAAAGTCATCGGATTCTACGGGGCACCCTCCAGGATTTTGCCTTTAGGTAAGAAAATCATTCTCTGAAAATTTCAGCCTGATCGGTTATTGCATAAGCTGGCGCAATTGATTTGAAGTTAATATGGGGGTTTCGGCCGAAATATATGGAAAAATACACCTCTGTTACTATTTCGTACAGGAAATTGGATGGAAGAGCCCGATTAAGCATAGATTTGCAGGAAATGAAGTTAACATGTCAATGAACAATTTGACATAAAATTCTACTATCACTTAATAAACTTTAAACCAGTTTTTGGCTTATTTATTTGGAGTTGGGTTGAGCACTTTGAAATTCTTTAATCGCCATGAAAACATATGCATGCAATCAAAGGTGCCTGCGATGCGTGATTTCGCGCGCACTGAAACATAAGCAACTGGCCGCGCGCCACAACACATATCGCAGCTACCTTCGATTACATGCGCTTGTTTTCAAGGCAATTAATGAATTTCAAAGTGCTCAACCCAACTCCAAATAATTCAGCTAAAAATTAATTTAAAGTTTATTTAATCATAGTAGAATTTTATGCCGAATTGTTCATTGACATGTTAACTTAATTTCCTGCAAATCTGGGCTCAATCGGGCTCTTCCATCCAATTTCCTGTACGAAATAGTAACAGAGGTGTATTTTCCCATATATTTCGGCTGAAACCCCCATATTAACTGCAAATCAATTGCGCCAGCTTATGCAATAACCGATCAGGCTGAAATTTTCAGAGAATGATTTTCTTACATAAAGGCAAAATCCTGGAGGGTGCCCCATAGAATCGGACGACTTTTTGTATCCTGGGCCAGTCTACCGCAGTGTTCATATATATGAGGAAGCAGAAAATTTTACTAGACATGCCGGATAATCGAGAAATTGCAACGATCTGGTGTGATTTGGAGAAAACAATCATGCTCGCAATTGGCGAACAAACGTTGCATGGAGAAGAAGAAGCATAAAGATGATATTCGAAAAAGCACAGGGAAGCATACGAAGAAAATTTTGAAACTCTTTTTAAAAATTCTAGAAGCAATTTAATTAAAAACGGTTAACAGTGCGTGGTCGAAAATTTCTTATACTGTGTATAAAGTGCAATATCACTAAATAAAATTTTAAATCGAAATGATGTGGTTATTATACAATATAAGAAATTTCCGACCCCGTACTGCTAACCGTTTTTATTTAAATTGCTTCTAGAAGTTTTAAAAAGAGTTTCAAAATTTTCTTCGTATGCTTCCCCGTGCAATTTTTTTCCAATATCATCTTTTCTGTTTCTTCTTCTTCATGCAACATTAGACTGCCAATGAAGTCGATCTAGAGTGCGGCGCTGCAAAATTCTTAACTATTAACAGTTAGAACCTAGGTTTAAACGCAAAATACAAACCCAAGATCGTTATCTACAATCATGAGTCATGAGTCCATAGTTAAGGGACGGTCGACTCATGGAAATATCGAGATATGGAAAAGAAAATCTTTTCATCACAGTAACCCGTAAAACAATTTTTAGTATGGAAAAATTTGCTTCCATGAGTCGATATCGAGTCATAGAACATCGACTCCTGGAGGTTCGACTGTACATAAGTAATAATGAGTTGAGGTTTCTGTTGTCTCGATTTAACTAGCAAAAGGATATTCTCCAAATAGCAACCTTTTTTCATGGATTAATTCCTCCAGGGATCAGCAGTGTTTAAATATGTATATGAAAATATGGAACGTTTCACTGCGAAATTACAAAGTTGTTGCTAACAACCTAATGATTAACAGTTAGGTTCACTTACAGTTAGTGAGAAAAACTATCCTGAGCAAGGTCGGTAACGATTGCCTTGTATTTATATATTTTTTTGTTAACAGGACGATGAACTGTATTTGATCGCGGGTTTGCTATTTTGAATTAAATTCGGTTAACATGTTTGTTATGTTGACTGGTAATTTAACCAAAATAATAACAATTCTAGTTATCAATATAACTGGATAATAAAGTTGGTTATCAATAAGTTATTCTGTTTTGCGCTCTGTCCAGCCGACATTTATTTACATATTACGTTCATGGCATCGTGATTTAATTATAAATAGTCTTCAGTAAATGCAAGATTGTAGAAAGCGTAGTGCTCTTCTCTTCTGCTTCTCAAGAAAGTGTAATTGGATGAGTGGCAAGAGACGAGACGAGACGAGTTCGAGTTCGAATCTCAATGAATGCCAATATTTTTTCCAATGCGTAATGAAGTCGGCAAAGAAGATTTAACTATTTTGGTCGATAAAACAGTGATGGCTGATAACTAAATGATAACTAAATAAGTTATTTTGAGTAAATAGCATGTATAGCAAAATGTGTTATCAACTGGGTATCAGTGATAACTTAATTTGTTTTCATTAAAATATTTCACTCACAAAATTCTGGTATCATTTTTGTTATGTTGGCTGTTAATTCAGCCAAAATGATAACAAGTTCAGCTATCAAAATGTCCGATAACCGGATAATGGAATTTATTATCAATTAGATATTCATCTTCGCTCGGGTTATAGAGCTTGGCTTATATAGCTTTATATTACCGAGAAGGCAAAATATAGTGCTAATGGTTACTCTGGGTTTCCGTCACTCAAAGCTCCAATTTATCGGCTCAAACAATCCATTTTTTTTTTTCAAAGTTACTATATGTATGTCATTAATTCTGTTAAATATACCAGCACCAACATTTGTCCAGAATATCTCAAAACTATATTACCATATCCGTTGACCTCCCGAGAGGTGTAATGGATAGAATTGAACGGATATTGAGGCTTTGAGTATCGAAAAGAGCTTCTAAGCAGCTGTAGATCTCAAGTCCTGAACTAAAGAATAGTTTGGATTGCCCAGAATAACTCGTAACTATCTTACCATATTCGTTGATCTCCCGGGAGATGTAAGGGGTATAATTGAATGAATATTGGAGCTTTGAGTACCGAAAAGAGCTTCTAAGCAGCTGTAGATCTCAAGTCCCAAATTCAAGGACAGTTTGGATTGCCCAGAATATCTCAAAACTATCCTACGATATCCTTTGTCCTTTTGGGAGGTGTAATGGATATAATTGAATGCATATTGAAGCTTTCAGTACTGGAAAACGATTTTCTTATAGCTGTAGATTTCAAGTCTCAAACTCAAGGAATGTTTGGATGGTCTAGGACGTCCAAGGAACTTCAAAAATAGTTTATTGTACATCACAGTAACTCTACGGATCCGTTTGAATAAAAATCTCATTTTTGCTCAATACTCCTAAAATTTTCCCTTTCCTAACTTCACCGTGTTCATGACGTTCTATAGGTTTTCGCATTGATCGCTTATGCCTGATATTTTTCCCTGATAGACGAGTTAATTTCAAGCAATTTTGCTCTTTCACTTTTATCCATCGTGCGATTTTATACATCCATTTTTCTGTTGGGGTCATATACGACCCTGTGGGCCTGAAAGGGTTAACCTATTGCCACGTTAGATTTTGCTTTCCTTCTTCTTTTAATGTTTATAAGGGCTATGCCATAATGAGCCTCTGGATGTGCCTCTAACGCGGTGTACTGTTTGGTTTCGATGTTTAGTTGGCAAATTTCATTTCGCCCCTAGGTTAAGTGTGGCTGACCTAGCTTCATTTCCGTTCCAGAATTTCAGACACCAACAATGGAGCTCTGTGTGAGCTATCAACCTAATCAACTTTTTAGAATACATATTTTCGAAAGAAAAAAACAGATGGACAGGAAATAGATGGATGGAAAATCCTCATTTCTCCATTTCACAAGCGAATCATGCAGGAGTTTCTTTTACTACAAAAAAAAAACTCTTACTATCACTCCGGAAAACCCAATGGTTTCGGAAATGTAAAAACAGGGTTGTTTTTCTAGTTGTGTATTCTTTGAAAAACATTTTAAGGAAGCTAAATCCGAAATTCTTCCAGATGTTCCATCAATTATTTCTTCACATATTTCTTCAGTTGAATTAATGAAGATATTCATTAAATTTTTACACGACTTTGTTAAAGGTTTCGTTTATATCTTGAAACATTTTTTTTCCCCATTAGTCCGTCAGAGTTGGCAGAGAAATTGGACATACAACGAACGTGAATGGTGGCTAATTTACATATTTCAAAAATTTTCTGGGTGACCGTGGTTCAGAGGTGAGGACTTATGTCGAGCCTTCATCCGCATGTTGTCGAGACTTATGTCCAATCACTATTCACTAAACACACATCTGTACATAATAAACCTTCTCGATAGCAACTTATGCAGGGCTGCTCGGAAAATGTCGGCTCCAGAGAGGAACCTTGTGGCCCGAGGTACACAACCCATTAGGGAAGTTCGAAGTGTTTTGGGAGATCGTGATATTCTCTATATGCAGGTCATTTATAGTTTTCTTTGTACTTCTGAGTCTCTGCCTTTCTGCTCCGTAGAGCTCCATAGTCATTGCGATCCGGAAGATGCTCCCAGTCGAACCACGCCACATAGTCTCTGACGTTAAATGCCCAGAAGAGAAGCTGAAATTCCCTGATCCCAAATCCAAAGCCCCGTCCATCCGTGAACATTGTAAACTAACCTCGAGTCACCACGAGTATGTTAGCTTCTACCCTTCTCTTACTAACTATGTAATAAAAAGATATTGATTGTATACATCACAAATAACCATGGCTCCGTAAAGTGCTATACACGCATGAGCCTACCAAGTAAACGAACTTGAAAAAAAAATTTTATTAGTTATAAATGAAGTTTTTCTTTCAAATTAATCCATGGAGTTATTTTCTAAAATTTCTTTAGTGTTTTTATTTTCAGGATTTTGTTTTGCAGTTGATTTCATAAATTTATGCAGCCATTCGTTGAGAAAAAAGAATTTAGAATATTATCAGAACGTTTAAAAAAATCGATAATTTCTTCCGGAATTGTTTCTTAGACAAGTTTCATAGACCAATGTTTGTATAGTTTATTTATTTTTATTTTTTGCGAATGTTTGCTTTTTTTGTCCTGAAGTTCAAAAAACCCAACCATTGTGATGACATAAAAATACAGTGTTTGGCGCGGTACCCAAAATACCTAAAAGCTAAAAACGGGGGGAGGGGACGGTTTGCCATACATTCCACATAAATACAAATTAGTTTTAACGATGATATTCTTTCATAACGGAAAGGGGTTGAAAAATCCTGAAATAAACATTACGTAATTAGTGAACGGCACCTGCACACATTCATAGCATGGAATATTTGCAGAAATAAAGTTCTTAAATCGTGAAAAAGGGGCCACCTAGAATTTGCTCCATAGTTCTGTCTTACAATCATATTCTACAACCACTGTGGGTGTTTCTATAAAATTTTGATTGTTGCTCAGAAAGCCGTGCATTTGAAACGGGTCGCTTTCGAGCAGTAATCAAAGTCAAATAAAACGCCAAATCAACGAGGTGTCACTGTAGCCATCGAGGGCCCCGACTCTTTCGATCTTGTCCTCCACTCGGTCGAGATGCTTAGAAAGCTGCGCAGTGAGTTTTCCTCGGCACAAGCTCTCGCACACCGCGAGGAAAATTCGCCAAACATGCCAGTTAGTCTCGGTCAGTCAATCGTCGGAGACGAAGCTCGATCACAAGCCGCGTCCGTTGACGGCGCTTAGCAGTACAGACACCCTCAAGAGCAACACATGATGCAGATCGCGGTGCCGTCCGTTGATCGTAGCATCTTGGAAGAACAACGACAGTGAGCAAAAAGCGTAAACATCGTTACCGTCGCCGTCATCGTCGTCATCGTGCGCGAGTGTCCACGCTCTGTCCCTTTTGGCGTGTCGAACGTGTGGAAAACATTCTCGCGAAGAGATCGCGGTTTTTCAAAAGCCGCCACCGATCGTGCAGCGCGCAGATCTTCTTTTTCCGCCATACGATCACACATGCTCTCGGCGGCAGAAGAGGAGCACGCGTGACATTAGAGAGTAGCTCCGAAACCGCTAGTAGTGTTAGTAGTGGTAGTTCTCCAGGCCACCAGAGACTAAAAATAGTACAATACGGCCTGGATTTTTGGGAGATGTCAAAGTAGCTCAGCGCGGCACGGCGTTCGGTGCCCAGCTTGGTCCCAGCCTGCATTGGCACTTTTTTCGGCTGATCTATTTATTGCAGAACGTGGTGATCGTCGCGACGGACCGTCAACTGTTGTTACGACGTAGCTCATCGGAAAAGTAATTGTTCAATTTGGAGGCATCCGGAAGGGTTCTTCGAGTCCTTCAACCTCAAGGTGATACGAGTGTGCATTTTACAAACAACCCACCCTCTCGACAGTGCATTTTAATCTTAAGGACTAGCATTCCTACGTTCACTACTGCGTTTCTCTCTCTCCCTTCGCCAATCCGTGTGCCTCAGCGTGAATCAGTGATGATTAGTGTAGTGTAGACGAAGACGGCATGAAATAAGAAGAATTTCCGATACACATGTGGGTCGGTCGCGGATCCTGAACACATTAACCAATTAGTCACCGATCAACTATGCTATGATAAGTGCGTGCGAATTTTATTTTTTCAGTTTGGACTGAAATCGTTTTGATTTCGACAAAATAAATCAAACCCACCACCCACCATTACTGAGTAAAATCGACCAGCGAACGGTAAATGTCGCAGAGTTCAGTTTTCCAAAGCGAAAGCGACGAAGAAAGTAAAATGTTCAACAATATATATTGGCCATAAGTGCAAGTGCGAGAACGTGTGACAGGAAAAAGTGAATGATAATTGTATTTCGCGTTAACCTTTCCAATGATACTTGATTTTTGTGCTCCTGCAATCTTTAATTCTATAATAGATATTAATAAATGTCACAAAATCATACAACACCAGAACAGAGCTGTAAACTGAAGCAATCAGGCGAGATTTTACAGCGTCATGCAATACTCTGAAGTACACTCCATCCTACCGAGAGGAAACAATACAAGTAACTAGAACATCAATAACCACATAACATAAATATTGTCATGTAAACACTGTTCGAAATATAATCATCTCTCTGGGGTGGCGGTGTATTCACATTTGGTACAGGTTACACAAATGCGGCGAAAAGTTAAATTCACCATGGGTGTAAACCATTTTCACTGGAGCAATTAAAAAACTTGACTGTCAATATGGATACTAGTTGCAATTTATTTCAAACGATGTGGGAACAACGAACAATATGTAATTTGTTGTTGTTATTGATATATAATCGATTTTTTGGAGTGCTGTCAAAAATCTTATTTAAAAATATTCGGGGGGAATTAATCCCTCTCCACGAACTTGAAAAATACGCAGATTTTACGATTTGCCGTGCGTATTCATGAACGATTTTTGTTATAGAATTCGACAGCGCATGCAATCTTAGGATTACGGGAGACTTGATCCTTTTTTCATTATATCCACTCAATTTTTTTTTCGAGCCGACCCTTCATCAGATCTGTCAAATCTAGGAACAATTAGCCATTAGGATGTTTACGGGTTGGGAACATTCTCGACTCCCTGGGAATAGTGTATCCATTGTACTTGCCACACAAGATGCATACTCATTAGGGTGTCCCAAAATTGGACCAAGTCTGGGATTTTGGGGGCTCAACCTTCAAATGAAAGAAAAAATGTTCTACGACAACTCTGGGAAATGACGTTTAGGGGTGGCTCCGACGCGTTTTATGAAAAAAGTGCATTTTTTAAAGGTAACATTGAAAATACCGGTATATCGGAAAGAAATTCGATGAAACCCATCCATTTTATATGTTTTACATTTAACTTAGGGTCTATACTTTATGGTAAAACTTTGATACCGCATGTTTTAGGTCTATATATTTTTCACTGATGCTTTAAATACCCAAAAATGATGAATTTTTCTTAATATTTTTTTATTAATGCATCCAAAACGGGTATCCATCATAATGCTTTCGAAACTAGATATACATAGAAAGGTGGGGAATTTTATAACGAACATTTTGCTAAAAATAGCAACCTCCTATCTCTATCCGTTTAAAGTTATTCACGATTTACTGCAGCTTGGAAAAAGACTTTTTGAAATTTCGGATCATAATACCTGGATCATGTTTAAGCAAAGAGACGCCTACTTTTCCATACCAACCAAATGAGTGCTTTAATAACCAATATAGCATTCATATGAGTTGCATAAAATTGATTTTAATACTTATTTGAGTGTTATAATGGAAACCCAACGATGGACCAGCAGTAACATGACTGACTACAAATTGTTCAGTTAGTCTGGGTGAGTACTCAAATAGATTGTTGATTATGGTTTCAAAACTACCCATAGGTAGGTTCAGCTATCGTTTCATGGTTTGATGAGCTGTGCGATGTTTCACGATAACATGGAAATTAATTGTTTTCTGACCAACTTGATTTTTTAACCAGCACGATCATGTGAAGTTAATCCGGCTGGATCATTTTGGTCCCGATTTATCGATGCAATCAATTTATCATTGTATTCAGTATTGGTAGGCAAAATAGTTAGTAATTAGTGTAGATTGTTCTTATTTCCAGAGATTCCGTAGATGGTAGATGCCAAATATTTCAATATGCATTATAAAATAATAATGATAATAGTAATTTGTGTAACTAGTTGCAAAAAGATGATTTAATCAGCATGGTTGTACGTTTATCCAACGAGGCTTGCCGAATGAGATCAATACTACGAGTGCTGATAAAATCGAGTTTTGCAATTAGTTGCACACACTATTTTTTGCAATGGCGTAAAATGAGCTTCAATATGGCGTAAAATATGACAAATCGATATCAAAATGATCTAGTTGGATTTGCTTCACATGATCGTTCTTGCAAAAAATCAATATGGTCACAAAACAACTAATTTCCATGTTATCGAGAAACATTGCACAGCTCGACAAACCATGACACGAAAACTGAACCTACATATGGGTAGTTTTGAAACCATATTCATCAATCTATTTGAGCACTCACCCAGACTAACTGAACAATTTGTAGTCAGTCATGTTACTGCTGGTCCATCGTTGGGTTTCCATTATAACACTCAAATAAGTATTAAAATCAATTTTATGCAACTCATATGAATACTATATTGGTTCTTAAAGCGCTCATTTGGTTGGTATGGAAAAGTAGGCGTTTTTTTACTTAAACATGATCCAGGTATTATGATCCGAAATTTCAAAAAGTCTTTTTCCAAGCTGCAGTAAATCGTGAATAACTTTTAAACGGATAGAGATAGGAGGTTGCTATTTTTAGCAAAATATTCGTTATAAAATTCCCCACCTTTCTTCTTCTTCTTCTTCTTCTTCTTCTTCTTCTTCTTCTTCTTCGTACTGGCATTACATCCCAACACTGGGACAGAGCCGCCTCGCAGCTTAGTGTTCATTAAGCACTTCCACAGTTATTAACTGCGAGGTTTCTAAGCCAGGTTACCATTTTTGCATTCGTATATCATGAGGCTAGCACGATGATACTTTTTATGCCCAGGGAAGTCGAGACAATTTCCAATCCGAAAATAGCTAGACTGGCATCGGGAATCGAACCCAGCCAATTTTCAGCATGGTCTTGCTTTGTAGCCGCGCGTCTTACCGCACGGCTAAGGAGGGCCTCCTTTCTATGTATATCTAGTTTCGAAAGCATTATGATGGATACCCGTTTTGGATGCATTAATAAAAAAATATTAAGAAAAATTCATTATTTTTGGGCATTTAAAGCATCAGTGAAAAATATATAGACCTAAAACATGCGGTATCAAAGTTTTACCATAAAGTATAGACCCTAATTTAAATGTAAAAAACATAAAATGGATGGGTTTCATCGAATTTCTTTCCGATATACCGGTATTTTCGATGTTACCTTTAAAAATGCACTTTTTTCATAAAACGCGTCGGGGCCACCCCTAAACGTCATTTCCCAGAGTTGTCGTAGAACAATTTTTCTTTTGTTATACCCTAAGCTTTCATTTGAAGGTTGAGACCCCAAAATCCCAGACTTGGTCCAATTTTGGGACACCCTAATACTCATGCAATGGCGGCCACAGAAAAGCTTTCAATTAATAACTGAGGAAATGCTAATAGAATACTAAGTTGAAAAGCAGGCCAAGTTCCAGTTGGAATGTAGAGCCATTGAAGAAGAAGAAGGTACAATTAGGCATCTGAGAATAAATTTAAATTTTTTTGAATTTTTCCGCCAAATTTGTGCATGGTGACTAAAAATGGATCAAGTGGCCATATTGAGGCCATAACTTAAAATCCAAAATTTTTTGAAGGGTCCAAACACACAAACCCTCCTGGTTAATTTGCAAGGTTGTCAATCCAAAAAATAGTCACTACATAATCACCGTTTGTCTAGTAAGAGAATCTATACAAAAAATGGGACCCTCCTTAGCCGTGCGGTAAGACGCGCGGCTACAAAGCAAGACCATGCTGAGGGTGGCTAGGTTCGATTCCCGGTGCCGGTCTAGGTAATTTTCGGATTGGAAATTGTCTCGACTTCCCTGGGCATAAAAGTATCATCGTGTTAGCCTCATGATATACGAATGCAAAAATGGTAACTTGGCTTAGAAACCTCGCAGTTAATAACTGTGGAAGTGCTTAGTGAACACTAAGCTGCGAGGCGGCAATGTCCCAGTGGGGGATGTAATGCCAATGAAGAAGAAGAAGATACAAAAAATACGCCAGAACAAATCTACTTTGGTTCTCGGTAAAACAGGGATGGATCAAGTCTCCCAAGGGATCAAGTCTACCCACCTTCCCCAATAGACCAGTGTATCGATCATTTAATAATTTGCGTTCGATCATTTAGTAGTTTTCCAATAACGCATTCCAGAAGCTGAATTTCAAAATGTGTTGTATGTTGGACCTCTAGTGTGAAGGTTTTTCTACAACTCTGCCTAATGGTTCGTTGTTTGAATTTCACTAGAAACGTAGTAACCCCGCTCATTCGACACCATTTAATACGACACTTTTTAATCCGTACCCCGCTCGTTCGACAATTGTCGAATTAAAAATGGTTTAAAAGTCACTTTGATTTGACATTAAGAATGTCATCACAATCATCCCAAAATATTATTAACGCCAAATTCTGTGAACAGTTGTAGATACCTTCTAACTTTTCGAAGTAGATAATGAATAGCTGTTCATATTCACTCGAATAATGAAATAAGAGTGAAATATTCTGTATTACAGCTTAGTGTTATAGTTAACTTACTACTAACATCCATCGACAGTGAAGGAACGTAGAGAAAAGCATAAGTGTATGGAAGGCTTGCTCAGCTCTTATCCTCTCGTCGAGAGGAATAAGCAATGCTCTAGAAGGGACAACGACTGGTATTTTCGACAGGAGTCACATCCCCGACACAGGTTTAACATATTAAATAGAACGGGTAGCGTGACACACCCTCGGTCCCAATATTATAGATACCTTTTGTTGAATAAAAAACCCAGATTAATCCACCTAGCGGTGGTGGTGACTTTCTCGCATTTAGTTAAGACACCAACCTTATATGGAGTTTATATGGTCCGATGTACCATTTTCTTCATAACTTTTAAACGCAATGACCGATCGTTATCAAATATAGTGATGAATAGTGATCAACAAGGCTTTGTCCCCTGTCGAATAAAACTTGTTGCGAGAAAATCGGTTAAGGATTACTATACGAAAAGTTGTTCAATGTTTTTTATAGCTTTTGTGCACACATAACACACACACATACACACGGACAGACAGACATGTGCTCATGTGCGATCTGGAAGAGCGCCAGCATAAATGATTTATTTTCTCATCGGTTTTGATATGTGATGTGATAAGCTGCTGTGGTAGAGCACCGGATTGAATGATTTGCCCATCAGTCTTGGCTTGTGACGTCGAAGACGCTCTGGAAGAGTGCTGAAATAATTTATTTGTTTTCTTATCGGTTTGACGAGTTTAAATATCGGAAGAACTCTAAAGTAGCGTCGAAGCAAATGATTCGTTTTCTACTTGTAATGTCGAAGGTACCAGATTGAATGATTTGTTGTTCTTATCGGTTTCGATTAAATATGATTTGTTTTCGGAATAAATGATTTGTTTTCTCATCGGTTTTCTGCTTGTGTTGTCGAAGGTGCTCTGGAAGAGTATCGGATTGTTGCAGCTTTTGATGGTTGTGTAGAAGAGGGGCGGATTGTTCGCGTTTTAAATTTGAATTTCACAGGTGTTGTGTGAGAGTGCCGGACTGATTGGCTTAAGCTTGAAGGACCAATACAGAGTATGTTTGGAAAGCCACCGATATTGTTTTGACTTTTCCTGTTGGAAGGCCATCAAAATTGTATTGGATATGGTCTGAAGGCTCGAATTCTATTTGGTTTTGGATTGCAATGCTGGATATATTTACAAAAAAATAAGAAGGAATACAGATTAAGGGTCATGAACATAAAAAAATTGATAGTTCAGAAGGTTCCGAAAAACGGCTGGATTAATGTGTTTAGTAAATATGCACTTGCGTATGGATTGGAAAATCGTATCAAACGTGAGATTGAAATATTTGAATTAGGACGATTTTGAATATGGGAATTGAGTACGGATATTGGATACTGAATTGTAAAAATAAATTTGGCAGTAACGTAAAAAAATGCGTAAAAAAAATTATGTAAATAGTTGTTTTATGAAAATCGCAAGTCAATGTTTTTTTCCTCTTTTTTGATGAGAGAAAAAAGGGGAATGTGAGGGTGAGATTCAATATGAATTGGGCAATCCTCTCTGAGCATGCACTGATGACAGACATGTAAATATCATCCGTATAACGGTTCGGTTGCCAACATTGACTAGTGAATAGTAGGCCATGACTTTGCCTCTTTCCT
The DNA here is from genome assembly GCF_024139115.2 of Armigeres subalbatus. NCBI lineage: Eukaryota > Metazoa > Arthropoda > Insecta > Diptera > Culicidae > Armigeres > Armigeres subalbatus. The sequence continues at coordinate 2,258,752 of NC_085141.1, read as the reverse complement.
CATCGGGCGCGCCCGGAGATGCACGCTCGAGAAGACAGTACACAAGCGATCACATCAACGGTTGGCTCGTTCGGCGGAATTAGGCCACACACGTATATCGCCTCCACATTAGCATCTTATATTGCATCATATACGATTTTGTGTTGACTGGGAATGCTCGATAGTTGGTTCAACTCTGATACACATTTGTTTCAACCTATTTGGATCCTATTGAACCATTTGATACACCAGAAAACAACAATATGTATTGTTGTTTTTACTTTTGCAAACGACTGTGAAACTTCTTTATCGGCAATGCGATGACAGCGACAAAAGAGGAAAAGGCGATATAAACAGAATCGAACTACGTACATGGGGATTAAGAGCCGTTAACCTTACCTCTTCATTTATTTATTTAGTCTACATCTAAACAGATAACACTGAATCAACAATTTGACGCCACAATACACGGTTCGCAGCCGCATCTCTCCATCCTCGAATACGCCCCACGCTCGCCAAGTCGTTCTGCACCTGGTCTGCCCATCTCGCTCGCTGCGATCCTCGTCGTCTTGTACCTGCCGGATCGGAAGCGAACACCATCTTTACAGGGTTGCTGTCCGGCATTCTTGCAACATGCCCTGCCCATCGTACCCTTCTGGCTTTAGCTACCTTCTGAATACTGGGTTCGCCGTAGAGATGGGCCAGTCTTCTTGCACACCGCCAAAGATGGTCCTAAGCACCCGTATCTCGAATACTCCGAGTGCTTGCAAGTCCTCCTCGAACATTGACCATGTTTCATGTCCGTAGAGGACAACTGGTCTTATAAGCGTCTTGTACATGACTCATTTGGTGCGGTGGCGAATCTTTTTAAACCGCAGTTTCTTCTGGAGCCCGTAGTAGGTCCGACTTCCACAAATGATGCGCCTTCGTATTTCACAAATAACATTGTTATCAGCCGTTAGCAAGGATCCGAGGTAGACGAATTCCTCGACCACCTCGAAGGTATCCCCGTCTATCGTAACACTGCTTCCCAGGCGGGCCCTGTCGCGCTCTGTTCCGCTCACAAGCATGTACTTTGTCTTTGAGGCATTCACCACCAGTCCAACTTTTGTTGCTTCACGTTTCAGGCGGGTGTACAGTTCTGCCACCTTTACAAATGTTCGGCCGACAATGTCCATGTCATCCGCGAAACAAATAAATTGACTGGATCTGTTGAAAATCGTACCCCGGCTGTTACACCCGGCTCTCCGCATGACACCTTCTAGCGCAATGTTGAACCTTACCTCTACTCCATGCTTCTTGCATGTCAAAAAGATAATTTTTGATGATCAGTTTATACCGTTTCTCCATATTATGAACTGTTTGTCAGAAGAACGATTTTATTATTGTTTCAAGTATGTGATGCAGGATTGAAACAACAACAATAGTCGATTGAAACAGTGAATCAACGTTGAGACAACAGTATTGGAGCTTGAAACAACTATGTTCACGTTGTTTGACGAAACCATGCAAATAGTTGTTTCAATCGTACAAGTTTCTTCTGCGTGAAGCCCCTTACAATATTTCAATAAATCCTGAAGTTAATTTGCTGCAATCCACATCAACTTTTAGGCACTAAATTTCTGTATATTACTGAAGATTAAATGTTATTTGAATAATCTTTAAAACACTAATGGGTCAAACACAATTGGTACGTTTGCGTGCGTTTTGACAGTTTTTCCATGGGAAAACTGTCAAAACGCACGCAAACGTATCAATTGTGTTTGGCCCATAAGCCTTCTACACGCTCCGACATGTTGTACCCCAGGAAATTTGAAAAAAAAAACCGAACGTATCAACTAGAGATGGGCGTTCAGATCCGGAACCGTTAAAATGATCCGGATCTTTGAAGTGAGTGAATGATTCGTAGCTCACTTTTTAAAAGATCCGGCTCACCAGATCAGCAAATTATCTAACCATTTGTAAGACAATGACAGAATAACAAGTTTATTGTAGTCTTCTACACATGTTAAATATGCTTGTGTGCGAGAGAAAGGTGAAATGATTGTCTGTACGGGTCAAAAGTGTGATCCTGAATGACAACCGTTTCATCATTCCGCATTCTCCTTTCGTTATGTTTCAAAGATCTGATCCGTATGAAAGATCCGGATCATTACACTGAATGACCCAGATCTGAACCGTTCAATGAAGTGATCCTTTTTGCCCATCTCTAGTATCAATCATTTGAAATTTCAGCGAATTTGACTCATTACGCGTTTACTAGGGCAATTCAATCACTGCAACATCGATCCGTGGCTTGTTCCAAGCCTCATTTAAGTGCTTACGAATTGAAATGTTTTAAATTTGCGATGTGTGTCTCTAAATTATACAAAATAGATGCGAAAGTGCAATGGTTGTTATGTCAACTATGAAATCATGGGCAGTCCAAGCCTCGTTGGAGTTTTGCCACTATCGATCGGAGGTGAATAGGTAGAGGAGGTGAATAGAGCAGAGCCCCGATGATACTGCCCTGAGGAGCTCCTGCGACGATATAGTGTACATTGGAACTCACTCCGCTGCTGGTTGAACCCCGGAATGTCCTTGCCTGCTGGTAATTGTTGATGATTTTCACCAGGTAGCTGGGAAGATTGTAGCGTTGTGGTTTGTAGACCAGGCCATCATGCCATATATTGTCGAACGCCTTCTCAACATCGGGTAACGCCATGAAGGATGTTTTAGAGACAGACTTGTTCCGTCTGAGGACGTTGACAGCTCGGGTCGGTCAGGCCAGCTGTGAATTTCCATTTCAAATAGCTCATGAGAGAAGGTTAATAGGACGATAACTTTATGGGGAGGAAGGGTCCTTACCAGGCTTTCGGATGGGGATGACATTCGCTGACTTCCAGGACGATGGGAAGTAGCTAAGGCGGACACACTTATTAAATATCAGCTTAAGGTGCTCGAAGAACAGAGCACTCAAATGTTTGAGTTCGAGATTCAGGATGTTAGCGGAGCCTGGGGCCTTCATGTTTGAAACTACCTCGACAATATGCAGTAAAGAGCCAAACCTAGATGCAGGAGGCTCTCTGGTAATTCCAGGTTCGGCTAACTACTGGGTAACCAAAGGTTTTTCGCGGTAAACAAAAACTAACACCAATTTTATTTAACTTATTGTGGCGTGTTGTTCTGTTTATTCAAATTATTTGTTATGTGTAACCTTATTTTCACTGTTTGTACCGGTACATACCGCTGGGCTTGGTGAGGCCGGAATAGCAGGCACAGCAACTGTCCAGGAATCTCGCCGGAATAGTGAGGCAAGCGTCGATGTGGACAATATTCGTCGTCCGACGGGACCAGCGGGCGTTGCTGGGTGATGTTAGGCAGGCGTCTTCCCTCGTTGGCGTGATCGGCCGGCCGTGGCTAAGCCACCTTGGACGTACGAGAGGGGAATTCCTCGAGGAATCGTCCGATGGGGGACGTCAGTATGCTTAACGGATTAGGCGCAGAAGCCAAATGACTTTGCGGGCCAAACCGTGTGCTGGACGAATTGGCAGTCCTAAAGGTCCTAAAGGACAAGCTGGTATTAAAAACTGGTTTTGCAGTACACAACGTTGAGTTACCTGAACACTTTCCCCCAATGTGTAATCTAGCTCCTGCTAGGAAAAGTGGGAGGGAGGTTGGTCACTGTTCTCACTGCACTCGTCTACAGCACACGGCTTCTCTTTTAAAAGAGTTCCCTTCATAACTTTCCCGCTATTCTACATGTAATTTCATCCAACATGGCATTTTCCCAATCAGCGGTACCAAACCTCAACGCTTCTGTGATAGCTCTGCTGTTTTTACACGAGAAACGTGAAGGTTCCGAAACAAACAACAGTATACTAAAACAAAAATCTACAATTTGTAACCAAACGGTTACATGTTTTTCGATGATTTGATATAGGCCGTCAATTCGCCAGCAAAGATCTTCAACTCCTCCGAGCAGTCGTTGGGAATGAGATGGATGTTGTTTGCATGCTCGTTAACAGCTGCTTGGTGTGGACTGACGATGTGTTGTACAAGGTTGTGTTAGCTGACAAAGTGACGACCTATTTCGGCGACATTCTCTGCAGGAGTTATCAAGTGATCCTTAGGTGGAATGGGCCGAGGTTTGGATTTTGTTTAATTTCCAGGACGGCTTCGCACAGTCTGGAAGAGTGCGGATTTTATAAGATAAATCATTATTCTTTAAGATCCACAATTTCGGGGCTGAATGACTTTGGTCAAGCGATTGCAACGTGTCATTAGCGCAGGTAGTCCAGGTACTGCCTGCGAGTAACATTTCGTAAACGGATCAAATCTTTGGTGAATCAATGGTTAGGATGTTGCTTACCTGATGCCAGCGAAATCGCCTGTTCGATGTCCTCCGAAGTTCCGAGAGGTGCCTAGTAGTTGATGTTAGAATCGACGACCTGCTGTAACTGTTCCCAGTTTGCTCAATGTTAATTTTGCCGGAGCTGCTGATGCTGATTGACCAAGGAGCCAACTTCCGCCACCATCGGATAGTGGTCCTAGCTGAGCTCCTGGTAGACAACCGGCTGCGAAATGTGATCGTGCATATTTGTGATGAACAGATCGATTGTAGCATGCACTCTGGACCGGCACAGTCGAGTGGAGGAATCCGGACTCAGGATCGTGTAGTGGCCTTCCTCCATATCGTTGCTCCATAGTGCCATTTAGATTTCCGCGACTGTAGCCCCAGGCTTGATGTTTGGCATTCAGGTCGCCAGCAATGATGTACTGAACTTGCCTCAGAGTAAGCTTGATGATGCCCCTCTGCAGAGCGACCGATGAACTATCGCCGGCTTTGGCTTGAGTTGAGCAGTACGCCGTGATGAGCGTGATTGTGCTGACAGAAGTAGTCGCTTGGACATCAATGGCCTCGATGATACTCAGCTAGTAGCTTGGCAGCAGGTAACAGTTGATGTTGTATTGAAGTGCGATGACCACACCACCTCCTCTGGACGGCCGGTCGAGTCGTACGATGTGAAAGTCAGTGGTGCAATTTATCAATAATGCCTGCTGACTGCGATTCTTTTGTTCTGTATTATTCTCTGCTTCTCTTTGCCTATGACGATGCCTTTCAGTCAGAAAGACAAAGCATGAATAATTTAGCCTTACTCGGTTTGCCAACAGCGGGCTGAAGCTGATGACCATTCGGCACAAATTTCCTTTTTTTCTTTCAAGTGATAGTATTTACCCATGCATGTATATAGGGCCGTCACTTTCAAGCACCAGCGAGCGAACTGAATGGACTGTCACTGCGGGCTGCGTGTGCAATGAGAAAATAGGTATTTGGTTTACTTTATCTTCGATTGTTGCTGCTAATTATTTTCAGTTTTCACTGCTAGGAAGTGAGTGTGAACACTGGTGAAAGTTCGGGATGTCGACGTTCACTCCCGGTTTTAGGAGCGTTTCAATGTCAAACGGCGTTCTGCCAAACGACCTACCTACCATATTATTTGGATATTGGGCTCGGAGCCAGGGAATCAATTTTTCTTGGATGCGCTTGCGAAACAAGCGACAAAAGAGAATCAACGACAAAGCTTTGTTTTTGTGGGAGAAAATAATGACAAAGATCCGAAAATTTTTGTCAGAAACAAAAAAGAAGACAAAAGTTGCAAACTTTTCATCCCGTTATTTTGCATTACCTCTACAGCAAATTTCGGTTTTATGCTATCGTAGTTTCTGCGTTTAGGCAAATATTCTAGAATCTAACTCTGATTACGAAAATAGCATCGTATTTTCGGAAATATCAGAACATGCATTTCCATTCTTGTCATATTGTGTTCGGGTTCTGATAAAGGCTTGTTGCGAAGTGCGTTTGTCAGTAACAAACTCTGTTGATGACAAAGCGTATATTGTTAGGCGTTGCTCGAATATTGATTCCCTGATAGGAGCACTACTGCAAATATTGGTGCAAAGACAATAAAGTTGTACTAATGAAAATTGATGATAGTTCACCAGTTTTGAGTAACTTTGAATTTGATCTCTGTAGATTTGTTGAGCCGGTCGAGATGAAAAGAGTTCGGTTGAAAATCGTCAATTTTTGCGTGACGTACTTTGTGGAACTTTCCACATCGGGATGGAGGGATATCGAAAGACCCAATAATGGAGGAACTAAGGAAGTTCAACCACTATTTCTTCGCCAACACCAAGTCTGTAATTAATTCTACTTACCTCTAGTGTGGATTTGAAAGCACATCAATTATATTTTAAAACGAAAATACGCAATAGAATCCATCATTTGTAGTAGAATCCATCAGTGTTCCAATAGTTTTTTATTCGTGTTGCAAATCCCATTGCTTTCATACAGGACTAGCAACTATATGAGCACTACCGCAACTAATGGTGCGCAGCAGAGAAAATTATAAGGTATTTTAGTGATACTTTACCGTTCTTTGATGCAATTATCAAACTGTTTACTTTTATTCCGTGTAATGACAGGTCAACATATTGATAGACTTGATGGGTTGCTGCCTTTAATATGTAGATTGTGTAAAAACAACACTACCGCAACTGTAGGAACACCCATGACTTTTACCATAGAGAAGTTAAAGAGATGTCAAATTCAAAAATGTATGTGGATTGGAAAAATGAGAATATCGATATATGGAGCACCGAGTTGTAGATAATGCGTTGAAGATAATGGCACAACTATCAATAGTTACACTTACAGCCAATAGAGGTCATGAACTAAGGTGACCAGACGTCCCGGATTATGCGGGACCGTCCCGGATTTCGCCTACTTGTCCCGCATAACCAGGCGTCCCGTAAAACGTCCTGCATTCTATGATGAATCTGTAAATGCTGGAGAATCTAGAATATCCGTAGGAAATGGGATATCTAGAAAATCTGTAACAGATCTAAATGATCAGAAGAAAAAGATGAATTTGGGCAGTTTAGAGGGTCTACTAAGCTTGGAGAATGAAGGTTTGAATAATTTTGAAAAACTAGACAATTTTCTTGATTAGAGAGTTAGGCATTTTAAAGGATCAACAAAAGTTGAGTTGATTTGTCAGCGGATAACGCAGACATCTTAGGAATCTGAAGCTTTTGAAAAACCTGAAGATTCTAGATAATGTGCATGATTTACGGAATCACACATATCTGAAGATATGCGGTAAATTTTAGGATATGACAATGATCTGAAACGGATGGATGAGATACCAGAAAATGCGTAATCAATCAGAAAATCCGTAAATTTGCAAATATTCAAACAACTGCAAAATCAGGAAAACGCCTGACCATCAGAAGATTGAAAAAGACGATTTTTTGTCTGCAAATGGTAGTTCAGACTGAAAACTTACATGCAAAATACAATATCCAAACCATTGAATAATCTTTCACTTATCAGAGTTTCCGCAACTAGAGCTGGAATCTAACTACCACCTCATGCCTCACACAGCAAGGAGATCTACAAAGGTGTAAAACAGTTATTTTTTTCAAAAATAATCGGATAATCTAAAGATTTTGTGGTATTTTTTCTTTGAAAATGTAGGTTGATATTAATAAAACTCTCTTTTTGAACGATTTGATACGCTTTTAAAACATGTGATGTATCAAGTGTTCCGGATTTTCCTGAGAAAAATCTGGTCACTTTATAATAAGCTATAGAAGAGGATTGTCGCTGTCGTCACAGGCGAAACATCTTTTGCTGGCGAGGATATGTAGGAAATAGTACTATTTCCTACAGGATAGAACGCTACGTGTCCCAACATGTTTGATAACAAGAACAAAGGAAACCGCAGCGACAATCTTCCTCTAAGGTTTATTACCTCTATTGTACAGCTACAACTATCGGTGTTGGTGTCTTAGCTAAATGTGAGTAAGGTAGTATCACTAATATTTGGATTAATTTGTTTTATCTTTCAGTACGATGCTTTGATTTTAGCATCAATTTCTTGGTATGCCCAAACATTGTACATCAATGTGTAGAATGTTAGAATATTGTTTTCATCATTGCCTAACAGTCTTTGGAATGTAGAAATACTCGTTTAGTATGTCGAACTGTTTCTTGAATATCTATTCTCATCTTTCCATCTGTCAACATATGCATCTCCGCATTGTGCAACGATGCTAGTTTCTTGGAACTGATGCAACCGCAACGTTCAAAACCAATAAATCTACCCGAAAAGCACCGGGTCGTCCATATGGTGACACCGTTTTGCCATTTTTCCATCTCCCAAAAAAAGCGCTCGCCTCCCGGTTGGCCATTTGAACTACTTCGCATTAGTTTTCCACTAAACCGTCTTTTCCGTCGTATTCTGTATAATTTAATCACCGCCGCACACTCGCACAATCTCCCAAGCCCAATGCGACGCGCCAAATAGTGAGGAAAAATCAGCCTCCTGCTGCACTGTGGTCTACTCGACGGTAACAATCGGAAAAGATTTTTCCAGAATTTATTTTAAATAGTCTTTTACTGGAATAGATTAATCATAATGTTTAATCTAATATATATTCTTTCTTGTAATTATGTTTGTTTTAATGTTGAATATGAAATGTATTCGTAATCAATCCAATTCATTGTGACATTTTTCCTCTTCGAAAATATATTCTTGACCACCAGCTTGTATGAACACCACCCACTGTGCGTTTCCCAGACGAGCGCCGGCCGTCCGATTCCATGGGGACAAATATCATTGTGTCGCGTAACCTCGATAAATCCCATCACCGAAGAGCTTCTTCGGGTGCGATCATCAATCTTCCACACATCCATCTCGCATCATGCCGAGAGCCGACAAGACAGAATAAAATCGAAGCACAAAAGTGTCCAAGTTGATCACCTTTTTCTGCTCGATTTCTGCCCGCGTCCGCCGTTGGTCGGACGGTCGGTCGTCGTGGTCAGAAGAGAGTGGTTGTAATTGGAAGTCCCTAAAAATACCAGCCACCAGGCCGTCCAATAGATACAGAGATACATGAACGGCACTTCCTCGATTGTTGGAGCGAGCTGGTCCTAGTATTTGTGGACGGTCCACATACCAGTTAGTTATCACCATCTTTTGTTGTTTGAAACGGTTTATTTTAAGAAATTCTATCAGCAGTGGTACCAATTTTCAACCAGCAGTGAGAGTATGGAAAATTTAAAAATACGAATCCGCCGCTAGGTAATGATGAGCGAGCACGGAGAGCCAAGAAGCGACTGTCCCGTGTCCGTGTTTTCGTCAACTTGCCGTCGTCGCCGTCACACCATCGCCATCGGGTTGGTTGTTGGTACCTTGTCGTCGAACACAAGAGTTAACCAGCGGAGCAGCGCGCCTCTGAAGGAAAACAACATACCGATCCCTAGGGGCTAGGGTGACCAAGTGGGTGTGGCATGTGTCTTTAATTGATGCTTGATAGGAGGCAGATAGCTGGAGTCCTAAACTATACGGAAATCCTAACATCTTTCACTGTCTGTTGTCGATAGAAAGTGTTTCTTTTCGGTGAAAGCCCAAAGCGATCGCCACCACGTCTATCATCCTAATGTTCATCAGAATATCCATGCTGTCCATCTTAGAAGTAAAAAAAGATGCTGAAATGCCGAAATTCGATAGAGGTAATTTTTGAACAATCCCTAATCCGAGAAAATTTTAATTCTTTCGTTTTGGGATTTTTTACACGGTTACGAACCTTAAAACAATATAAGAAGAACACCTTTCATATTTTACTACTACAACCAATTAATCCAGTTACAATTTTCAACTGTCCCATATTTGCTCGAATACCCATCTACAAGTGGGACACTCCGTTATGACCGATAAATTGGAATCTCGGTATATTTTCTCAGGAAATTCTTCGAAATCTCCTCGGGAAATTCTTCAAAATTTCCTCGGGAAATTCTTCTGAATCTTCTCGAGAAGTTCATTGGAATTTCCTTGGGAAATTTTTTGGAATTTCCTTTGGAAACTGTTCGGGAGTTCCTCGGGAAATTGTTCGGAAGTTCCTCGGGAAATTCTTCGGAATTTCCTAGTGAAATTCTTCGGATTCTCCTCGGGAAATTCTTCGGGGAATTCTTTGGAATTTCCTCGGGAAATTCTTCAAAATTTCCTCGGGAAATCGTCGGAGTTTTCTCGGTAAATTCTTCGGAATTTTCTGGGTAAATTCTTCGGAATTTCCTCGGAAAATTAATCGGAATTTCCTCGGGAAATTCATCGGAATTTCCTCGGGAAATTCATCGGAATTTTCTCGGGAGATTCTTCAGAATTTCCTCGGGAAACTCTTCGGAATTTCCTCGGGAAACTCTTCGGAATTTCCTCGGGAAATTCTTCGGAATTTCCTCGAAATTCTTCGAATTTCCTCGAAATTCTTCGAATTTCCTCGAAATTCTTCGAATTTCCTCGAGAAATTCTTCGAATTTCCTCGAAATTCATCGGAGTTTTCGGAAATTCTTCAGAATTTCCTCGAAACTCTTCGAATTTCCTCGGGAAACTCTTCGGAATTTCCTCGAAACTCTTCGAATTTCCTCAGGAAATTCTTCGGAATTTCCTCGGTAAATTCTTCGGAATTTCCTCGAAAATCTTCGAAATTTCCTCGGAAATTCTTCGAATCTCCTCGAAATTCTTCGGAATTTCCTCGAAATTCTTCGGAATTTCCTCGGAAATTCTTCGAATTTCCTCGAAATTCTTCCGAATTTCCTCGAAATTCTTCGAATTTCCTCGAAATTCTTCGGAATTTCCTCGAAATTCTTCGAATTTCCTCAGGAAATTCTTCGAATTTCCTCGAAATTCTTCGAATTTCCTCGAAATTCTTCGAATTTCCTCAGGAAATTCTTCGAATTTCCTCGAAATTCTTCGAATTTCCTCTGAAATTCTTCGAATTTCCTCGGGAAATTCTTCGAATTTTCTCGAAATTCTTCGAGTTTTCTCAGGAAATTCTTCGAATTTCCTCGGGTAATTCTTCGAATTTCCTCGAAATTCTTCGAATATCCTCGAAATTCTTCGGAATTTCCTCGAAATTCTTCGAATTTCCTCGAAATTCTTCGGAATTTCCTCGAAATTCTTCGAATTTCCTCGAAATTCTTCGAATTTCCTCGAGAAATTCTTCGGAATTTCCTCGAGAAATTCTTCGGAATTTCCTCGGGAAATTCTTCGGAACTTCCTCGGAACCTTCTTCGGACTTTCGTCGGGAAATTATTCAGAATTTCCTTGGGAAATTATTCAAAATTTCCACGGATTTTTTTTCAGAATATACTCGGAAAATGCTTCGGAGTTTCCTTGGGAAATACTTCGAAATTTCTTGGGGAAATTCTTCGCAATTTTCTCGGGAAATTCTTCGGAATTGCTTCGTAAATAATGTTCGGAATTTCCTAAGGAAACTTTCGGAATTTACTCGGCAATTTATTTGAATACTTCTGAGAATTTTCTTGCAAAATACCTACTTCAGATTTTCCAAGAGAAAATTTTGGGAATGCTTCTGGAAAATGCTGCCAAATTTCCGCGGAAATCCTCCGGTGTTTCTGCTGGAAATTCTACAAAATATGGAATTTCCACGAAGAATTATTCTTATTAGGTTTGTCTTCAATGTTGCAACTTCCACAAACTCAAATTTTATGCCTTTAAAGGTTGTGTAGCATTTGAAGTAGTGTATTATTCGGGTGATTGTCCCATTCGGAGTTGTTGCTCATCCGGGATAATAGAATTTGACATTTTTATTTCGTATCTCACTTATCTGTATCGCAATTTAATGGATACTTATTGATTTATTCAAAATCATTTGAGGACAATTGGTCACTCTAATTCTGAATAATACATTAGAAAGTAAAAAAAGGTACCAACACTTCCAATCGCAATCCCCAAACCGAATTACACACAATACCAGCCAAGCCGATCGGCAGCACACGCGTTAGCTCAGCATAGTTTTGTCGGCCAGCTCGGCAGCTCAGCACTCGAAATATTTGCCACACTATTTGGGTGACTAAATCGGGCGCATCAGACTCGCGTCGTCTCGCCACGCCAGCCAAGCGTGCAAAGTGTAGTTAGGTATAGCACACGTTGTTGGAGCAATTCGCCATTTGGAGGAGACCAATCACATGACACACATGGTCAGAGGATCGCTGGGAGATCACATTTTCCATGAAGATGAAGATACACCGCTGCGAAGCCGGGAAGACAACAACGGCGCACATCGCAACATACATCTAGAACAGCTGCTTGTTGCCCGCTCCTTTCAGAGTGTCTCCTGGGAGCGAATACGGCTCGTTAATCACATCGAATCAACTGCCAGGCCAGTGGAAGGCCATTCATAAACTACGATGTTTTAGAGGAAACTTTAACAGTTTCAGTATCAAACATTCTTGAGGATATTATTTTTACTCTAATTTCAACCTTTTTTGTCGATGGCTGGTGATTTTCTTATGCGCAATACAATTTGAACATATCTTTTTTTGTGATTCAACAAATATTTTTAAATATCCAACATAGAGAAGGAAATTTCATAATTATTCAAATTGAACCTCGTGGTTTGTGGATGGCCTCAAAAGTAAGTTGCTTGCCTACTTCCTTCAAGTACTCACATCATCTTAACAGTATACACGAGACCTGCTCAACGCCAACATCTATTCGAACGCGTGCGATGAACAACCGTTGAGTATGTTTTCATTTACACTTGTTCGGTTGAGTAAAACACTGTATAAAGAAAACGACGTTAAAATGTGGGAAAAGCCAAAACCACCATGACAAACAACAACAACTGCCTAATCCCGACCCGAGCTAGCCGCACGCCGATATTCTCTTGGGTGAAAACTCCCCCACATGAACTGATTCGAAAACCCACCAAAGTTCTGCACTCTGAATGGCTCGATGACGTCGCACCACCGCCGCAACCAACTGCCGACGCCACCGTACCTTGCGTTTGAACCGAAGCATAATTCAATGGCACCGCCAAAAACAACAACAACAACTCTAAACCAGACAAATTGTAAACAAGGAAGGTGTGACACTTGTTAGATGACACGGTTTATTATTGTATACACATTTATATATAATGTATGGCATCCCACACCTACGGATCACAGCCAGTGCATTGATCTTGACTTTCAGCATCATCTGTGGCAAGCTCCGAGTGAGGTACCATGCGGCTCCATGATTGAAGGGCCTGATCATGACGCATTAAGTCAGCTGGCTCAGATTTCAAATTGTGATGGAGGAACTGTTCCATTTTTCATCCCATGAAAACAAAGTGGGCTTATCACGATGGAAAAGAATAAACCACCAGATTCGTTTGATTTTATAGTACACCAGCTTGCGTACAAACATAAAATAAACAAACCCTTTCGTTTTTGATTATATTATTTTTTTAAATAATCCATATAGCACTCATCTATGAGATGAACATCCGGAACAGAAAGCAACTCTCTTTTATTTACAGCCACCTCATCAGCCACATTCATTTTATGAGGCGAAAATCCGCAAGGACGATGAATATTTTCACTCCGTACAACTGACCAGAGCCAACCCGAGTAGGAAGGCACAGAAAGTTTTAACCCAATTGTGAAAACTTCAATTTTTTATAACAACTAGTGATATAATTGGGGTATTATAGTTTGTTTAAGCATTTTTCCTTAACAAAATTATCTATGTTAGAATTTTTAGTTATTTTAACAACATCCTGAAACAAGTCTTTAACTGCCTTTGTTAGGAAAAATATTGAACTCAAATTCACAGCATTATATAAACCTCCCTTACTTGGGAAGGTTTAAAAACAAAAAAAAACTATAACAAACATTTAAGTTAAAAACTATAACGTTTTTGAAACAAGCGACACTTAAGTCAGTTACAAATTGAACGAGTTTTTATGACCTGAATTTGAGAAAATTTGAAAAAATTGGGGTACCAGCATGGCAATTAAATTTTGGAAGGAGATCAACCTTCTTTGTTTTACTATTTCGAGAAAACAACAAAAACTGTTTTTCAACCCTCTCCCAATGTAAAATTTTTACCATACAAATCATTTTTGTTTATATGGAACATTGGAAAATGGCAGACCCCTCCCCAAAAGTGCATGCATAGTTATTGTACGACCCCAAACCACAATTATCTTTGGACAACATATTCTATTTACATAAAATTCTTATAGACCTGGAAACTACTGATCCGATTACCGTTAAAATTTGTATGCTCTCCTTCCTTTGGAAAGGGTGCTCCCATACAAATGAAACACCAATTTCTTCATAATTCGAGAATAAATCAAGCAAATGGAACCAAATCGGGCATGTGGAGGTTTTGGAAGGGAAGATAAGTTTCTTGGGTGGTGCGAGCGAAACCCCTCCCCCTTATGGATATTCCAAACAAATGTTTAAAAGGACTTGACCGTATCTGTTTTTGATTAATGATACACATTAGATTTGCCCAGTATGGGGAGAAAAAAGGTGCCACGGGGCACCCTCCAGGATTGTTTCTTTTGGTGAGAAAATCAATCTCTCAACATTTCAGCTCAATCGCTTGTTGCATAAGCTGGCGCATTTGATTTGAAGTTTGTATGGGGATTTCAGCAAAAATATATAGAAAAACACACCTCCGTCACTCATTCGATCTGGAATTTGGTTCTGATCGCTCGATTGAGCTCAACATTGCAAAAAGGTCAGTTGGTATGTTACAGAACAAATTCACAGAACATTGTTCGATGATCAAAGGAACTTTTACTTTGCTTTCGGCAGCTTTATTAGGAACTGGATTGTGTAATTTTGGATTTATTGATCGAGTCGAATATAAAAGCTATAAAAAATGTTAAAGGATTTATTGATCGAGTCGAATAAAAACTATATAAAAGTTCATTTAATCATCTACTTGTATCGAATGGGTGAATTTTACTCATATTGAATTTGGTAAATCAAAATTTTCTACATTCTAAATGACAGCATTCGTACTAAAGTTGATCTGGCAAAGAAATACGGATCTCTTGAAACATAACAAACTAGCAAACTATATAGTTTGGTGGTGGAGGTGGATAAGACAACCATGAAAGAATTATGAAAATCGCTTTGAACTCTGCCGGGAACCTGCCCCAATTAACATTTCAAGTTTTATTCCACTCTTGGAATCGTTTTCACGATCAAATTATAAGAACTAACAATAAAACTCACGACAACCATCTGGTTACCTCTATAAGAGTAAGGTATGACCAAGTGGCCCTCTCTACATGACCACTATAAACCTCTTATAAGCGTAATTTGAACAATTTGAAACCCCTTTTAAACCACCCACAGAAAAGGGAATTTGGCTGCGGCAGCTGTCAAAAATGTTGGTTTAAAAAAAAGGGAAACAAAATTGCGGAAAAATAATAACAAAATGGACTGATGATGCAAATTATGATGAGGATGTCAACACAATAATATTTATTCAGGTTTGTTTTGCAATATACTATCGTTAAAATAAGTTGCGCTTTCAATTTTATGGTGAAAGCTAGGTAAAGAATAAGACTCTATACCACGCGCCGGCAAAATAATGTAGTTCAGTGCAATAAATTGAAATCAATTATAATATCAACATCGAAAATATCCACTTAATCTGTAGGTTTTTCACCCTAATATATTTCCAATTATAATAATTTACCAGGAGAAGTGTTCTACGCGACGAAATTATTATCTGATTATGGATTTCAGTGATAAATTTCACTGACTTGAAAATGATTCTTATTTTCTAATATGGCCATCATGAACTCCGATCAGAAAAATGTTGTTCTTATTTTAAACCCTTATAAACTCTTTGCAATGCAAATATCCTTATTGCGGTTTCTCATTTGACCACATTACGACCAAAAATTGTGGCTTTTATCGAGCTTTGAAAATATGACTTATTGCGCTCTTCATCACAACCGTAGAGCAGCTCATAAAATCAAATGGCATTTGATGTTTGGAGCTTTTTCAGCAGATTTATGAGAGGTTTATTGATAGTAATAAGAGTGCCAATAAAATTGAGCAACTAGCCATGGTAATTGCTATCATAAATCCGCTATAAGAATTAAATAAATCCAACAAGCTTAGGAATTGTTACTTGGGTGCTGTTTAAAATCATTATTCTTAGGATTTCTTGATCGCAGTATTCGACATGTAAACCAAGAACATGTATTTCCCAACATGCAATAAGGTTGAGGTTTCCTTAAATACGAGTTCCATATAAATGCTTCTATACTTGTTCATTTATTTAATAGATTTGCATAAAAAGTTCAGTCACAAGATTAATCGTTGCACAAATGTACCAAGCGTCTCCATATGCTTTTATGCTTATATGCGGCTTGAACAGTTTTCAGTATCCTTACCTGTTGTGTCCCCAAGGAGGCCCATTTTTGCTTGAAAAACACTCATGGGGACATTAAGATATCGTAATAACTTAGATTATCGTAATAACTTAGTATTTTAACTTATCTGAACATGCAATCATGCAAACATGCAAGTGATTTCAGCGCCGATAAAGCGATGATCCCCTCCCTACCTTGTGACCAAATAATCACGGAATTTTCCTTATTAAATCAAAAACGCCAGTAACCAGTCGATTTTAGAGGTCGAGAACTACCAATGCAACACATGAGCATCGCGAATATAAATTTATTGTCTATCAGTGTAATCGAGGTACCGTAATCCGAAAAAAAACTTTGATCGCCGGGTAATATTGATCAGTTTAACCATTTTCAAGAAATGAATAAATTATTGTTATTACAAATACTTATTGTGAGTCAGGTATCTTAATCATGACTAAATTTGCTGCTAAATGATACAACTTCGGATGAATTTACATTTATGTATCGCCTTAGCCGTGCGGTAAGACGCGCGGATACAAAGCAAGACTATGCTGAGGATGGCTGGGTTCGATTGCCGGTGCCGGTCTAGGCAATTTTCGGATTGGAAATTGTCTCGACTTCCCTGGGCATAAAAGTATCATCGTGTTAGCCTCATGATATACGAATGCAAAAATGGTAACCTGGCTAAGAAACCTCGCAGTTAATAACTGTGGAAGTGCACTAATTTACACTAAGCTGCGAGGCGGCTCTGTCCCAGTGTGGGATGTAATGCCAATAAGAAGAAGAAGTATCGCCTAAATTTATGTAAATAAGAATTGTGGTTCCAATAGCATCATATGGTGGCATCGGGAGAGACTCGGTGCAATGTGTACAAACCATACACGACCATCGATGATTCTCCAAATGATGAACATCGATCGCTAGAACTAATTAAGTATTAGCCGAATAATAAATATGCGTATCGTTGCCTCCGTTTTTGCCAGTCTCGGTAACAGTGACTTTCATTCACTGCCCGAGCCATCCCCAGAAAGGATGTACGGCAAAGACGGACGCTTCGATAATTTAATTATTCTCAAATGGCCCTCGCATACTTCAACACCTATCAACCATTTTCACACTTGTCGCTGCCTAGCGATAACATTTGGACTCCGTTTCTTTCCCATCTGCTTTCGCACACACGCTGCTCCCTTCCTCTATACGAGCAGCATCGAGACCGATATGCCAATAAAATTAAAAGTATTATATAATTAAATATTATATAATTAAATGTATTATATGTATTATGTTCGCATCTAATCGAGGAACGTCTCCGGAAATCCCTCAATAAGAACTTCGTCTCATTGCTATTTACTGCGTTCCGGCACTACCGCAAGATTCCAAACCTACCGCCTTCAAAAACCTTAAACTCTCTTTGGCAACGAGATCTGTCAGATTTCTTCTTCCTCAAACTGGCACTTGAGAACCGTCGCTTGAAATATTTAGCGTACAACCCATAGCTTGGTCTGGTGTTAATTACAAATTATCCATCGTTTTAATTTTCCGTCCGTTCAATACATTCTATTGTGGTTTAATTAAACGTGTTTAATTTTATTCTACCGAAAACGATTTTTTTTTCGTTTGGAACTATTATACACTAGTCGACCCGGCAGACGTTGTCCTGCATAGTAGACGATAATGCGCGTTGTAAACTGCCCGTGAGAAATTTCCATACGAATCTTAGTTTTATTTTATCTCGATTTACTCAACAAACTTATGATTTTCGCTTGAGGAAATATCATATAAACCCGTTGGAAACGATAACCAACATACTTGCTGAAAGAATGAAGAAAATCCATACAGCCGTTTTCGAGTTATGCGAATACGAACACAGACCATTTCATTAGTTTAGCTTAGACTGACTCTACATATCAATGGTTGCTACTTCGTGATTGATCTGAACTGGTGCAAATTGCACTTTGATCCAAATGGACAGTGGTTGGGATTTACCAAATATTCTCAAAGTGCACATTTCAGCAGCTCGAAAATGTTGATCAATAACGGCGCCGGCCAAGTCCTTACAGTCAGTTGGGATAGGAAGGGAATGTTAGTGTGTAGTAATTGTTGCTACTAGAGACCGAGAATACCTCTGCATCTCCACAATTACCACGTGAAGGAAGTTAGTTGGGTGGGGTAATCAGGAACATAGATCGGGATTCACCATGGAAAGTGATGTGATCTATGTAACTTCTATTCTACTAGTTGTTACTGATCTTTAAATAACATAAACTACTGGAACAGGGTAGAGTCAATAATATACAGCTTTATATAGTGTAGAAACAAGTATTTTACTTATTTCTAGTTATAGCATTGCCTTAACAAATGTTGAATTTCACACAGCGAGTAACGAACATACTACATTAAAGAAATCATAGAATAAGGAACGTTTGCGGAAGAGATAATATACGGATCAAGTACATATAGTCGATGAAAAATATATGATCTAATTCATAAAATAGCATAGCTTGTCTTCTGCAGGAAATAATACTCTTAAAGGTCATAATTCTCCAAAATATAGTTCATAGTCTCTCTCCAGGGGCGACTCAATTTACAACGAAATTTTTTAATAAGAAACCAAAAAGGTAGCACGAAACTTTAAATTTTCGGTCGGCTATTTTATAAATGCGAAGAGTATCAATAAAGGGTGCTCTGTTTTTTTTTCTCAAGATTTGGAAAAAAACAAACCTCAATTTTTAAGAAATTAAGTCAGGAAACCGAATATTTACACCAAACTATCCAAAGTAACAACATGTTTGTTTTTCTTCTTTATACGGGTTTTTCTAACCTTTTAAATCTAATTTCAATTTTAAGATTAAATAGCTACATGCAGAATGCCTTTTTATAATGAATAAAACAGTATTAAGAAAAAAGAGATAGATTTACTAAAACAGATTTATTTATTATCAGACTAAGGCCGAAGTGGCCTGTGCTGCACATAAAAGTCTTCTCCATTCAGCTCGGTCCATGGCTGCACTTCGCCAACCATGCAGTCTTCGGAGGGTCCACAAATCGCCCTCCACCTTGCCCGCTGTGCACCTCGCTTTCTTGTTCCCGTCGGATCATTGTCGAGAATCATTTTCACCGGATTACTGTCCGACATTCTGGCTACGTGCCCGGCCCACCGCAGTCTTCCGATTTTCGCGGTGTGAACGATGGATGGTTCTCCCAACAGCTGATACAACTCGTGGTTCATTCGCCTCCTCCACGTACCGTCCGCCATCTGCACCCCACCATAGATGGTACGCAGCACTTTCCTTTCAAAAACTCCCAGTGCGCGTTGGTCCTCCACGAGCATCGTCCAGGTCTCGTGTCCGTAGAGAACTACCGGTCTTATTAGCGTTTTGTACACCCAACCGGCGATTGTTAGATTTTCTAACAATTCTGTATAAGAATCTACCAAAACATGTATAAAAACTGGGCATATGCGAAATTGTTAGATTTTTGTACAAAAAATGTAAGAAAAGCTTACAACATTGTTAGATTCTTATACAACATTTGTATAAGAATCTAGCAATTTCGCATATGCCCAATTCTTATACAGGTTTTGGTAGATTCTAATGCATAATTGTTGGAAAATCTAACAACCGCCGGTTGGGTGAAGATAGTCAGTTTGGTACGGCGGCGAACTCTATTTGATCGGAGCGTCTTGCGGAGTCCAAAGTACGTACGATTTCCAGCCACTATGCGCCTCCGAATTTCTCTGCTGGTATCGTTATCGTCGGTTCACTGGTGACCCAATTACAATTACACGAATTACACGAATTCTTCAACCACCTCGATTTCGTCACCACCGATAGAAACTTGTGGTGGGTGGCTTACATTGACCTCTCTTGAGCCTCTTCCTATCATGTACTTCGTCTTCGACGTGTTGATGACTAGTCCAATCCGATTAGCTTCGCTTTTCAGTCTGATGTAGGCTTCCTCCATCCTCTCAAAGTTACGTGCCATGATATCAATGTCGTCGGACTGGACGGACTTCGTGAAAATCGTACCACTCGTGTCAATCCCTGCCCTTCGTATTACTCCCTCCAAAGCGATGTTGAATAGCAGACACGAAAGACCATCACCTTGCCGTAACCCTCTACGCGTTTCGAAGGGACTCGAGAATGCCCCTGAAACTCGAACTACGCACATCACCCGATCCATCGTCGCCTTGATCAACCGTATCAGTTTATCCGGAAATCCGTGTTCGTGCATTAGCTGCCATAGCTGGTCCCGATCGATTGTATCATATGCGGCTTTGAAGTCGTTAAATAGATGATGTGTGGGCACGTTGTATTCGCGGCATTTCTGCAATACCTGACGTATGGCGAACACCTGGTCTGTGGTAGAGCGTTCACCCATAAATCCCGCCTGGTACTGCCCCACGAACTCTGTAACTTGCGCAGTAGTTGCTACAATCCAGCTTATCGCCCTTTTTGTAGATGGGACACACGACACCTTCCATCCACTCCTGTGGCAGAACCTCATCTTCCCAAACCTTGGTAATCACCCAGTGCAGCGCTCTAGCCAGTGCTTCACCACCGTGTTTAAACAGCTCTCCTGGTAGTTGGTCAACTCCAGGGGCTTTGTTATTTTTCAGCCGACCTGGATTTCCTGGATATTCGGAGCCGGAAGTCGTATGTCCTGCGCACGTGCTCCTAGGTTCATTATTATACCGCCACCGTTGTCTGCCATATCGCCATTCAGGTGCTCTTCGTAGTGCTGCCGCCACCTTTGGATCACCTCGCGCTCGTTTGTAAGAAGGTTCCCGTTTATGTCCTTGCACATATCGGGCTGTGGCACGTGGCCCTTACGTGAACGGTTCAGCTTCTCATAGAACTTTCGTGTGTTATTAGCGCGGTACAGTTCCTCCGTCTCTTCACGGTCTCGATCTTCCTGCTGGCGCTTTTTCCTCCGGAAAATCGAGTTTTGTCTGTTCCGCGCCCGTTTGTATCGTGCCTCGTTCGCCCTCGTGCAGCAATTTCGCCCATGCTGCATTCTTCTCCTCAACTAAAGGCCTTTTCTTCAACCTCAACTGATGCTATAGTTAAAGAAAAGGCCTTTTATCCTCAGCTTGCACATCCTTGCGTTGATTGGCTGCCACCCAATCACGCGTTGGCGCATCTTTCCCAGCACTATGAAGCCGGTTCCCAGCTCGTTGGTGGTGCCACAGCTTTGGTAGAAGGTAGCCGCTCGATGCCCGCTTTTCCACACTTTCTGTCCTGTCCAGCAGATTTCCTGCAGCGCTACGACATCGAAGTTGCTGTTGAAGTTGAAGTTTTTGTTGAAGTATTATCTTCTATGTCGTTCGTAATAGTTACTAAAACAGAGAGGCACTTGGGGGTCGTACACTAATTACGTAAGCACTTATAGGGGGAGGGGGATCTGCCATTTTCTTACGTTCCATATAAATAAAAAATTATTTGTATGGGAAAAATCTTACATGGGGGGAGGTGGGTATGGAAAACCCAGAAAAATGCTTACGTAATTAGTGTACGGCCCCTTGATTAAATTATTATTTATTCAGACTAAGGCCGAAGTGGCCTGTGCGGTATATAAGAGTCTTCTCCATTCGGCTCGGTCCATGGCTACACGTCGCCAATCACGCAGTCTATGGAGGGTCCGCAAGTCATCTTCCACCTGATCGATCCACCTTGCCCGCTGCGCACCTCGCCTTCTTGTGCCCGTCGGATCGTTGTCGAGAACAATTTTCACCGGGTTATTGTCCGACATTCTGGCTACGTGCCCGGCCCATCGCAGTCGTCCGATTTTCGCGGTGTGAACGATGGATGGTTCTCCCAACAGCTGATGCAATTCGTGGTTCATTCGCCTCCTCCACGTACCGTCCGCCATCTGCACCCCACCATAGATGGTACGCAGCACTTTCCTTTCGAAAACTCCAAGTGCGCGTTGGTCCTCCACGAGCATCGTCCAGGTCTCGTGTCCGTAAAGGACTACCGGTCTAATTAGCGTTTTGTAGATTGTCAGTTTGGTACGGCGGCGAACTCTATTCGATCGGAGCGTCTTGCGGAGTCCAAAGTACGTACGATTTCCAGCCACTATGCGTCTCCGAATTTCTCTGCTGGTGTCATTTTCGGCAGTCACCAGTGAGCCCAAGTACACAAATTCTTCTACCACCTCGATTTCGTCACCACCGATGCAAACTCGCGGTGGGTGGCTCACATTGTCTTCTCTTGAACCTCTGCCTATCATGTACTTCGTCTTCGACGTGTTGATGACTAGTCCGATCCGCTTAGCTTCCCTCTTCAGTCTGATGTAGGCTTCCTCCATCTTCTCAAAGTTACGTGCCATAATATCTATGTCGTCGGCGAAACCAAATAGCTGGACGGACTTATTGAAAATTGTACCACTCGTGTTAATCCCTGCTCTTCGTATTACCCTTCCAAAGCGATGTTGAATAGCAAACACGAAAGACCATCACCTTGCCGTAACCCTCTGCGGGTTTCGAAGGGACTCGAGAATGCCCTGAAACTCGAACTACGCACATCACCCGATCCATCGTCGCTTTGATCAACCGTGTCAGTTTATCCGGAAAACCGTGTTCGTGCATTAGCTGCCATAGCTGGTCCCGATCGATTGTATCATATGCGGCTTTGAAGTCGATGAATAGATGATGTGTGGGCACGTTGTATTCGCGGCATTTCTGCAGTACTTGGCGAATGGCGAACACCTGGTCCGTGGTGGAGCGTTCGCCCATAAAACCCGCCTGGTACTGCCCCACGAACTCCCTTGCAGTTGGTGCTAGTCGACGGCATAAAATTTGGGAGAGTACCTTGTAGGCGGCGTTCAGCAATGTGATTGCGCGGTAGTTGCTACAATCCAGCTTATCGCCCTTTTGTAGATGGGACACACGACACCTTCCATCCACTCCTGCGGCAAAACTTCCTTCTCCCAAATCTTGGTAATGACCCAGTGCAGCGCTCTAGCCAGTGCCTCACCACCGTGTGTAAATAGCTCTCCTGATAGTTGGTCAACCCCAGGGCTTTGTTGTTCTTCAGCCGGTCAATCTCCTCCTGGATTTCCTGGAGATCCGGAGCCGGTAGAATTATGTCCTGCGCGCGTTCTCCCAGGTCCATCACAATACCGCCATCTTCGTCTGCCACATCGCCATTCAGGTGTTCTTCGTAGTGCTGCCGCCACCTTTGGATCACCTCACGCTCGTTCGTAAGAAGGTTCCCGTTTATGTCCTTACACATATCAGGCTGTGGCACGTGGCCCTTACGTGAACGGTTTAACTTCTCATAGAACTTTCGTGTGTTATTAGCGCGGTACAGTTGCTCCGTTTCTTCACGGTTTCGATCTTCCTGCTGGCGCTTTTTCCTCCGGAAAATCGAGTTTTGTCTGTTCCGCGCCTGTTTGTATCGTGCCTCGTTCGCCCTCGTGCGGTGTTGCAGCAATCTCGCCCATGCTGCATTCTTCTCTTCCACTAACTGATCACATTCGCCGTCATACCAGTCGTTTCTCTGATCCGGGGGCACCGTGCCTAGTGCAGCGGTTGCGGTGCTACCAATGGCGGATCGAATATCTCTCCAGCCATCTTCAAGAGACGCTGCGCCTAGCTGCTCTTCCGTTGGAAGTGCCACTTCCAGCTGCTGCGCGTATTCTTGGGCTAGTCTACCGTCTTGTAGCCGCCCAATGTTAAGCCGCGGCGTCCGACTTCGACGCGTGTTGTACACCGTCGAGAGTTTTGAGCGCAGGCATACTGCAACGAGGTAGTGGTCGGATTCAATATTCGCACTGCGGTAAGTGCGGACATTCGTGATGTCGGAGAAGAATTTACCGTCGATTAGAACGTGATCGATTTGGTTTTCCGTTTCTTGGTTAGGTGATCTCCATGTGGCCTTGTGGATATTTTTGCGGGGAAAGAAGGTGCTTCGGACTACCATTCCGCGGGAGGCTGCGAAGTTTATGCATCGTTGGCCGTTGTCATTCGATACGGTGTGACGACTATCCGGTCCGATGACCGGTCTATACATTTCCTCCCTTCCTACCTGTGCGTTCATGTCACCGATGACGATTTTAACGTCCCGCAGTGGGCATCCATCGTATGTCTGCTCCAGCTGTGCGTAGAACGCTTCTTTCTCGTCGTCGGGTCTCCTTCGTGTGGGCAGTGCACGTTGATGATGCTATAGTTGAAGAAACGGCCTTTAATCCTCAGCTTGCACATCCTTGCGTTGATTGGCTGCCACCCAATCACGCGTTGGCGCATCTTACCCAGCACTATGAAGCCGGTTCCCAGCTCGTTGGTGGTGCCACAGCTTTGGTAGAAGGTAGCCGCTCGATGCCCGCTTTTCCACACTTTCTGTCCTGTCCAGCAAATCTCCTGCAGCGCCACGACGTCGAAGTTGCGGGGATGTAATTCATCGTAGATCATCCTGTCGCAACCTGCGAAACCTAGCGACTTGCAATTCCATGTTCCAAGCTTCCAATCGTGATCCTGTATTCGTCGCTCAGGTCTTTGCCGATTATATCGAGTCGCATTATCTCTTATATTGTTCGTAATGATTGGTTTTCTAGGCGGCTTATTGGGCCTGCGCAAACCTCCTGTCTCGTCGGAGGGCCGTCGTGTCAGGGCTGTTTAGCGTCCCACCTAACACCAGGACTTGGGCTTGTGCGCTTTGAGCGGCACACGGTCGCTTTGGTGGGGCCTACTTGCGGATACATGCAGCTTTTTATAGAGGTTTAACAGGGCCCACTGTCAAACCCCACCACATCCTAGGCAAGCCCCACAACTCGCAGATGGCCTGGGGAGGGATCGTCAAGCCCTTGGACATAGTCCCTGCTGCCCTAAAGCTTGGGCATTTAATAGGAAGCTTATATTTATGCATGATCTGTATGTATTTTAAAGATTTCAATGAAAACATGGGTTTCAGTGAATTATACGACAATTATTCAAATATATTTTGCGTGAATGAAACAAAAGCTTGTCCTTGGAGGGAACCCACTTCCCAGTGTATGAGAATATGAAAGGTGTCGAAAAGAAAAGGTGGAGGAAGTAGCAAGAATATATTCTAGATATGTAGTAAGAATAATGAAACTAAAGCCACATATCTGTTCATTTGATCTTACTGTGCGTAGCCTCCTTTAAGTTTGACTTAACACATTATCAGTCAACACTATTTAAATTTTCTTAAAATTCTAAAATTCTTAAAATTCTATATCACACATATGACCGACGGAAAGTCATCCGAATATTCTATACAGCTAGTGGGAACTATGGCTTAAAAGAATATACGAAAAGCAAACATAATCAAAAGATTTTAGTATTGCAAATGTTATCTAATCCCCTGCATATTTCTAAGTCCAATCCAAGTCCAAAACGAGCATAATTTCACTATTTCAACATGCCTAACAAAGTCGAAATGATAACATTGAACAAATTATTTTTATAGAATCTGATAGAAAGCGACACCCCGCTTTAGAGAAAGGATAGGTAGAAATCAGGTGCCAGAGAGATTTTACTATTTTTTGGTATAATAGGCCAATAATATAAAACGCACAATAATACGATTAAACTATTTATTCTAAAAATTACATAGTTGCACAATCTACAGATAACAGAACAGAATAGCAAAAAGAGTTAAAATTGGAACCTCTCACTGGAATTTCATTTGCAGGTCTGTTGCATCAAATAAAACTGGATCCAGCAAGGGCACTACATCGCTGTC